>NW_020799095.1:69352197-69473731 GCF_003259725.1 Athene cunicularia
CTCCCACCCCAGCAGCAAGCAGACTGGGATGTTCCAAACCACATGACATTGTGCTCAGCATCAAAAGCCCAGGAAAAGAGGAAGGGAGGGAGGGAGGGAGGGAGGGCATTCACAGCTATGCTGTTTTCCCAAGCAACATTTACAGGTGCTGAGGTCCTGCTTCCCAGGAAATGGCTGGACATCTGTCTGCCAATGGGAAGCAGTGAATAAAATCCTTATTTTGCTTTGCTTGCAGACACAGCTTTTGCTTTCTTTATTAAACTGTCATTATCTCAATCCATGAGGCCTATCACCTTCCTTTGATTTTCACCTCATCCCACAGGAGAGGAGAGTGAGCCAGAGGCAGGGTGGTTGTTTTGCCACTGGCAAGGGTCAACTCACTACAAACTCAGATTAGAATCAGAAAATAATTAGGACTTAAATTTTTATTCCTCTGTATTTTTATTTCCTGTATCTTCAACTTCAAAGTTTGTGGGGTTTGTCTATTAAATCTACAGTCATAAATTGCAAGTGTCTATTTTTATTATATCTAAAAATTTATCCCCAAGACTGTATGAAATGACTCTTTAAACTAAAGATACACATGAATGCAATAAGATCCCTCTGTGCACTAAAATGAAAAAAAAAAAAAAAAAAGGCCTGTATAACAGTATAGAAAGAGTTGTGTATGCTTCATATTTCCAAGGGTCCACAAAACATTTGCATTTAATATTGATCAAATATGGCACCCCCAAAAAATAGAAATAATTTATTTTTATAGTAAAACTGGGACGGCAAGCAGTAACTTCAGCTATAAATTGGATCCTACAGTTGCAGATGATAGAAAAATGGAGCTAAGTGGGTAAAAGATTGTCACTTCCTTCCGAAGATTATTTCACCTCCTCCTGTCAGCTGCATTTCCTGCTAAAATATCTCTTACTCACTTATTATACACTTAATTTAACTACTCACTACATGACAAATCAATGTAAATTACACTTTTTCTGGCTATACCACTATTTATGATCCGTCAGAATATTATTCCAGGATTGAGATGACTGTTGCACTCACTTGGCTGATGATATGTTTGGTGCATATTGGTCTACAGATCCTAGACTAACAGCAAGTCTAAAAGGGAGATAGATAAGGCGAACTGACAGTGAAAGTAGCTGTAAGATGGAATAGGAGATGTGTGTGGAAAAAAATATGTTATCTATAAGAATTAAAACAAACAAGGTAGCAGCTTAAGACAACCAAGACTAGAGATAATTAGACTTTCAACATATGCAGCACCACTGTCACTCATCCAAACCAGGCATCCACCTAGTATTACCTGCCAACCTAATGAATAAAGGTATAAGATTAACGGCATAGATATGTCTGGGTATCTTGCTAGTAAGGAATGCAACATGTTTATTCTGTTATTCTTGATGGCAAAAAGGCAAGACCCTTTCACGACAAAGGCCCTCATGTTCAACATTTTATGCATTGGTATTGTGACTAGTCTAGGGATCCCTCCCCCATCTCTAGTTCTGGATGCAATGGTCTTCCTCAGCCTTAAGTGCTGAACACGACTGATAATCAAAACCAGCTCCACTTCCATTCTATTTGTCTTTGCTCTTGCTCTGCTTGATGGCGAACCTGATTGGAAATATTACTGGAACTAATCCGTTCGTCAAGACTCTCCCTTTGAAAAATCAGTTTTTCCTTAAATAGAGCCAGCTTGTTGCTTAGAAGAATTACAGGTCAGCAATGGAGACTTTAAAACAATAGCCCTCTTTTTGCTGTCGGTGAACCCTCACCTTTCTGAGCTGTTTCTGAAGATGGGGTTGGAAAAAAAACAGCAAAGAAGCAAAAGACTTCATGCATGAAGTGCAAATACCAACCTGGTATAGATCCATACAAAGCATTAATAATCAAAATTAATAAACAGAATTCTGCATTTTAACAGAATACATTCAACTGGTATCAATAAAGATACAAAATACAGTAGGAAAGACACAGAAGACTATCAAGATCTGCCAAATCCATGAAACTGCTGAGATAGCTTAAACATGCATTTCATGGCATCCTCACACTCTTTCCTCTCAAAAATAAATTGTTGATTTTCAGCTTTTTAAATAAAAGCTAATATAAATCCCTAGTGACTTTTGAACATGTGGAATAGAAACATTTTTGACATTTTAATTTACAAATGAAGTAAACCATAATGCACAAAATATTTTAATATATTGTTAAATTGCTCATTTACCTCCATTTGCTAGACGACAAAAACATTTAAAATGATAGACTAGCATGTAACATTATTAGGTTTAAAAGCATAATTTCCTAGATTACATTTTACATGCATTTTTAAAATCTGTTATGCCTTAATTTTCAGTGACCTATCCAATAGAGCAAAGAATGAGATGACTGAGGTGGGCATGGCAAGCTGCATATCTGCATATATGCATATATCATTGTAAGTCTTTTGATCACTACACTGAGCAGTACAAGGAGATTTATTTGCTTATATGTACAATCAGTCTATCTCAAGTTTGCCTGGTGAACTTGAAACTAAAGACAAATACATGGTTCATTTAAATTTCAATCCAAAGCAGGGGTAGGGTGGCAGGAGTAAATCATCTTTCAGAAAAGATAACATTAATAGTGCATAGAAATTAGATAAACTTGACAGATAGATTAAAAAAAAAATAATAATAATAAAAAAAAAAGAGTACAGAATATGCCTAAACCCTGCAAAGATGTTGACCCTTCTATCAAATCCCACTGTCAAATGTCAGTCTTTCAACATAACCAGAAATGAATATTTATCTATCACTATCTTGAATTAGATAACAAATTTATAATAGTAAAGATTTTTCTGCAAATTACAACTACATACTATCTCAAAGCATCTTAGGATTTCTTTATTTACTTTTGCAAAATGGTCTCTGAGGTACACTCTTTTTTAATAAGTTTGCATTAAGCACAAGATGGGAACAGACAATGATCAGTTACACAGAGTAACAATGTTGTATGAAAGAAGAATGTAATTTTTGTACAATATGAGATGTTCAGTTCTCAGAGTGACCAAGAATAAAAATTTATGGATTTATGTATCTGTGCAATAGTACTGTTGTTAAAGCTTGTTATAGATGACTAACTAGTGATTTGAGCCAATGGCCTATTGCTATACAACCGGCATAAATACACATATCTATAAAAGCCTAAGTGAATGTCAAATTACAACCCATGATCAGCCAACTTCAAAATGGATTTGAAATGGCTGAACTCTCAAAAGGAACAAGAGTGTGCGCAAACAATAGACCAAAGAAAGCTGTGCAAAACCAATATGCTAGGATGTGGACATCTAGAAAAATATGTTCCAAAGACATTTGCATTAGCTGTGCCTGTCTTTCGAAATCAAGTCAATAAACCTACAATGATATGAAAAAATTATGTCATCTGGGATTCATGAAATGAAATCTGCTATACCAATATAAATATAAAATCTAAAGAAGGTTTTTTTATTAGTTTTAAAACACAATTAAAATACACTGAACTTGTATTCATTTAGTAATAACATTTGCATGAGGTTTACAACTGCATATTCATATAGTCCAGATTTCTGAGTACGAGAGCAATAGTAGCTTCTATACAGACAAGAAAGCTGGTGAGGGACTTTTTACAAGTGCATAGGACAAGGGATAATGGCTTTAAACTGAAATAGAGTAAATTTAGATTAGATGCAAGAAAGAACTTACTAGATCTGAGAGTGGTGAGACACTGGCACAGGTTGCCCAGAGAAGCTGTGGCTGCCCCCTCCCTGGCAGTGTTCAAGGCCAGGTTGGACGGGGCTTTGAGCAACCTGATCCAGTGGAAGGTGTCCCTGCCCATGGCAGGGGGGTTGGAACTAAATGATCTTTAAGATCTCTTCCACCCAAACCATTCTATGATTCTATGATTACATGGCCTAAGTTCCAAGATTCACTTCTGCTTCAAATTAAACACCAATTTTCTATAAATTTATATATTTATCACCACAGAAATCATATGAACCTAAAATTTATATTCTGCTATGGCTCCACTACTCCAGATCTTGAAATGCTATGTATTTATGCCAAATTCAGAATCAAAAAATATTTCACTGGTTTTTAAATGAAAGCAGTATCAACATTTTGCACTGTACAGCCATCTGCATTATTATGAATGTTACAGCTATAATAATTGACAGAACATAACATATAACTGGTAATGCAGTGAAATCCAGTTGCAGCAGCTGACAAATCACACAGTCATAAAGAAATAGTTAATATCCATTGCTCTTATTTGTTTTTAATATTTAGATTTTCACCTCATATGTAATTTAATTTAAAACATCACCATTTAAAGTCAGAATTCAGTAAATATTATTGGTTTTATTTTACTTCAGCAGTAAAGCAATCCTAAATCCAATTCAATAAAGATTTCCTCAGAGGTGAACAAAGAATTAGGCCTTAGGATGAAGCATTACCTTTAATAGGTATATTATTTATATAACACTACCTTTTTTTTTTTTTTTTCCATTAGTTTTTTTCATATTAAAATAACAAGAAATGAAGAAGAATAACAATAGCTTCTGATTATTTTTATGACAATGGGTGAAGACCTTGTATTCTATCATGACAGACCTTAATGTGAGGTACCAAAATATTAGAAGCCTTTAAGAAATCTAACAAAACAGGGAAAAATCATATGAAGAGTAACTGAACTTCCTTTGCATGATCAGAAAGAACAATAAGGATTGTATTTGGTTCACATTATGACAGTATGAAATAAAAGGAACACAGGACTGTATGTCTCACCTACATTTCGCCATTGTTCATATATGTTGAGAAAGAGCCTAAATCCTTGACAGTGTTACACACAACAGACCAGACAGTTAGGGGGAAAAAAAAATTCTTGTGTTTGGTAGTTAATCTGTTGGAAAGACAAAGACAACAGGATTGGTTGGCCATGTGAGCACTTGATTGTGTTACGCACTTTATGCAACACAGCTGTGTGATTGCAGATCAGGTATTTCCAGTGAAGAGAAGGAGAACCAATGCTTATACCTTACCTAAACCATCATGCACATTTCACCTGTAATGAAGAATAAAATCCTTAGACTGGAACAGACATAAAGATCAGATACTGACAAGACTATGGAAAACTGATATCTTACAATTAAAGAGAAGAGAGGAGTAGTTTTGATCCAAGAAAATTAAGTCCCACAAAGGATCTGGTTGCTTTACCTAAAGTTATCAAGTTGCGGCCATAAGGAAGCAGCAAACTATTAAAATTTGAGGAGAGATGTTGACACGTGAACTAACATGGATATATTTAAAACAGGAATTAGGCTGACTGACAGAAATATCCAGTATGTACTGTTCTGTTAGTAGAAATAGTGGGAAAAAGAAAATAAAGCGGTGCCAAAACAATGCTTGGTAAAATCATGTCTGCCTGTAATGAATAAAGCACTGCATTTTTTTTTGATCCAGAAATTGCCTTCCAGTTCTACAGTTCTGTGAGAACATCTTATGTTTTGTAAGTACGTTGTGCGATAACATTGGCTGGACACCAGGTGCCCACCATGATTCTCTATCATTCCTCTTCCTCAAAAGATTGTGGGAAGAAAATGACAGATAGCTGTCCCCCTGCTCTAGCATGGGGTCCCTCCCATGGGATGCAGTCCTTCAGGAACAGGCTGCTTCAGCATGGGTCCCCCACAGGCCACAGTTCCTGCCAGAAAACCTGCTCATGCTTGAGCTCCTCTCCATGGGTGCAGCACCTGCCAGGAACTTGCTCCAGCTTGGTCTCTCCATGGGCTACCATTCCCTTCAGGGCACATCCACCTGCTCCAGCGTGGGGTCCTCTATGGGCTGCAGGTGGATCTCTGCTCCACTGCTAACCCCCATGGGCTGCAGGGCACAGCTGCCTCACCACGGTCTTCTTCATGTACTGTAGGGGACTCTCTGCTCCAGTGTTTTGAGCACCTCCACGCCCCCCCTCCTTCTGCACTGACCTTGGTGTCTGTAGAGTTGTATCTCACACATATTCTCACAATTGTCTCCCAACTGCTGCACAGCATTTTCTACCCTTTCTTAAATATGGTATCACAGAGGCACTACCAGCATTGCTGATGGTGGGTGGAGTGGGGATTTCATCCCTCATAATCTGGTTTTAGAATCAAGAATATGATTGGTTTTACAAGTCACTTGGAAAATATTTAAAAGAAGAAAATATAAAAATATCTCAACGAAAACCAAACTACTTTGCTTTTCTCCCTCTACATCACACCTTTTGGGGGCAATAGAGAAAGGTATCAGTCTCAAACTTAATGACAGCTCAGAAAAAAGCAATGTTCATCTTCACTGAATATAATGCATAAACCCCAGTTAGAACTTTTCAAAATACAAGTCAGAATTATTAATGAGATGACATATCAGATGAAGTCATTCTCTAACTGACCAGAAAAAAATGAAGCATTCCTGAAGTATGTCCAGTACTAAAGCTTTGAATTTTTCTGGGTTACAAATGCAAGCCTTAAATGCATTATTGTATGGATTTTGGCCAGGATAGAGTTAATTTTCCTCGTAGTAGCTCATATGGTTCTATGTTTTGATTTGTGACCAAAACAGTGTTAAAGTTTTAGTTTATTGCTGTAGAGTGCTTGCACAGAAACAAGGCCTTTTTTATTTCCCACACTGCCCTGTCAGTGAATAGGCTGGGGGTGCACAAGGCGTTGGGAGGGGGGACACAGCCAGAACAGCTGACTCCAACTGACCAACAGGACATCCCACACCATGAGACATCACACTCAGCAATAAAAGCTGAGGGAAGAAGGAAGGACATTCAGAGTGGTGGCATTTGTCTTTCCAGGTAACCTTTATGCGTGATGGAGCCCTGCTTTCCTGGAGATGGCTGAACACCTACTTGCCAATAGGAAGCAGTGAATTAATTCCTTTTTTTTTTCTTTACTTGCGCATGCAGCTTTTGCTTTCGCTATTTATCTCATCCTACGACTTTTCTCACTTTTATCCTTTGGATTCTTTCCCCCATCCCACTGCAGGGGGAGTGAGCAAGCAGATGTGTGGGGTTTAGCTGCTTACAGGGATTAAACCACAACAAAGATGAACCTATTCATCCTTTCTTTTCCTCACTCAGAAATATTTTCTTAATATATAATCCATATTTCACTGCTGCAGGTTAAACATATTCCCTTTTTCTCCATGTAGTACAGTAAACCAGACTATTCTTACCTCTCTACCAGCCGCCTTCATTCATTTAAAACCTTGTTATTCTGTTCCTCACAGTCCTCTAATCATTAAGTTAAATAACTCAAATTAGTTGATGCTTTCCTCAGTTTTTGTAATTTCTAACTTTCTGGTTGTTTTCCATGTTTCCTAATGGATTTGAGTCCTCTGTTGAAATTGAGAGGTCACAAATGCATCATTTCTCAGAAGAAGATGAAGTTATTGACTCCCTGGAATAGGATTTGAAATCCAATTCCAGCAAGATTTCCTAAAATGATCTTTGTTGACTAAAATTACCTCATGGGTCAGCATATTTTTCATCCAGGAAGAGATAAATTCATGAATCATTTGATACTGAATCTAAATTTAATTTATAAATATTTGAAATTATTTCAGAGGGTGTTTTTTTTCTTTTAAACTTTCTCTAATTTTTTAAGATTGTTCCACAACCATAATTTTTTTTTTTAAATAGCACGCAATAGCACCGTTAAATTTGATTCTAACTACATTGTATTTACATTGCAATGACTGTGGAAGCATGGTTTGGCAATTGCCAGTTTCATATTAGCAGAAAGTTGAAATATGTCTAGTGGCTCATCATAATTCCATTTTCTGCATACTTAATGAATACATTTTAAACTTGTGTTCATTATTAATTATATTATAATCCAATCGCAAGAAATTGGCCATGATTATAGCTGTCAAGACATAACTGTTGCATATTACATGGTGCAGCATGCTTATAAGCACCATATTAAAAAGTCATTCCCCGTTGAACCTGGATATTCATAAGTTAATGCCCACAATAGTATTTATTCAGTACATACAATGTAAATGGCACCTTTTGTACTGCTCCAAAGCTTATGAGCCTAATTGTGTCTCAAAGACTTAAAAGGTAATTCATGTTTCAGATTAATATGCACTAATATCTCCTGGTGTTCCCGAGTAAAAGGTTGCATATATTTGGAGATACTTCTTATCAAAAGTATTCTACATATGTACTGCTACAAGCATGAATTTCAAAGGGATTTGTGGTGCTCATGCCATTTTTCTTAATAAAATTGGTGATTATTTTTAACCAATAATTTTCTTAATTTTTGTCTTTTTTATTAAAAGTTTTCTCTTGTTTGTTGTTCACAGTTTGTGCATTATTTATTTAAGCTTCAATTAAAATCTTATTTCTCTCACATCTCATATCTGAGTTTGTGTTAAACCTTTTAGGAAGGTAAAATTTTGTAGCAGTAATAGAAGTATAATAGTAATTTCAATTTTGCTTTTGTATGTTGTATCCATCTCCCCAGATAATGTAATCCACTTTCCAACTATTTACTTTTCTCATTTTTCTTTTTTCCATAGCTCATAATGTCACTAGGGAAATGGTAAGAACATATCTGTAGTTATTCTCCCAAAGCACTTTACATTGTTTCATTTAATTAAAAGAATTTTTGGACATGCTTTTGAGTAAGGTCATTTTAAAATGAACCTTTAGCTACTGTCTGCAAAAGTAATTCTTGTATGTGACCTTATCTAGACATATGTTTACATGACTCATTAGTGTTACATGCTTTATTTTAAAAGACCGTATCGAACCTTATAGGTCATTGAACAAGATTTAAAAAAAAAAAAAAAAAAAGAGTTTTTCAACAAGGAGTATATGAAAATGAAACCTGAAAACATACCACAAAGGGGTGTTTTACTTTCTAAGGGCCAATACATTAGAAGACAACATTTCGTGGTAAATTATTTTACTTCCCTCCTCACTGGAAAGCACTAGGCTTTGCCAAAACAACAATATGTTTTCCCTCCTTCTTGCACATTTTTCCTTCTGCAGTTAATCTGGGTGCCTTCTGTGATGTATTTTTTCTAAAAAATACACTGTGTATAGGAGTCAGAGAGAATGGAGGATATCAGAGTTGCATCAAGTGGGCATGTAGAAATCAAAAAATTTCATTAGCAACCATGCAGCAGGTGTCACTGAGTTTTGCTGAGATATAACAAACTGCCAACTGAGAGAGCACAGGATTGTGAGTGGTGCATTTTGCTTATACCTCAGCCAAAGGAATACAAATAGTGTAGCAGAGTATCAGTTTGCAGTAAAAATTGTAATGACCACATTCTTGCTGAGAAGAGAGGATTCAGAGAAAAATGAGTAGTCACTGCTCAAGTAAATAGATTAATTCTACTAGTAGACACTGAAAGCATTATTTTCTCTTAAATATGCTGGAGGTAAAGGTTTTGTGTATGAAGAGTCATTAAATCAGATGAAAATGACACATCTAATATGAACTGACCTTTAAATCATTACACTAGTTACGAAAAAATCTAAAAACCAGAGTGTTTGGAAAATATCATTTGGGCCTTTAGCTAAGTAGCAATTCAACAGATGATTAATATTCCTCAAAGGGCTGTCTTCAGCATCTGTATCATGTAATTGGAAGATGAGGACAGAATCTTTACTTCTTCCTTTTTCTGCCTGCAGCAAGGGAACGTAACTACAAGCTTAAATGTTGTATTAAGTAATCATTTATTTTTGCTTCAAATTTCCAAATGCAAAGATATTTGTAAGTGCTTCACTGCAGTCCTGACCTTGTCTATTTGTGCATTATAGCACAGTAGGATATATTATAGTTATGCTTAGATGCTTCTATTTTTTTCCCAAAATGATAACACAGATAATAAAATATTAAAGAAAAATCTGAGAGCTGTATAATATATATAAGTTACAGCTGGAGAAGGAGCATTTAAACTGAAGTCTTTTTTAAACTATACCAGAAGTGACATTTTAGAAGAGCCTTTTCAAGAGTAGTTGTGGGATATATGTGTTTATAGATGCTATGGCCCAGACCTCTGAAAAGCTTATAAAGTGAAGTTGCATGTTCTTTTACCACCTTTAATTTAAAAAGAGAAACAAACACCATATAAAACCAGTAAACTTGGGATATAAAAATCTGAGTGACTTTTTAGCGAGTGAATGTAATTCTGGTGGGGGACTGCATTTATGTAATTATTACTAAGCAAACAGCTTTACAGTTTAAGATGGCAAAACATACAGTTAAAAAAATTTTATTCATTGGAAGCTGCCTCTTATCCTAAACTAGAACTTCAGTTTTATTTTGCCTTCAGTAGTACAATACCAAAGTAGCCATTTTAAGGTCTAGACTCACACTTTTTTTTTTTTTTTAAATTAACATTAGTTTATTTAGCTTTCAAATAAAGGCCTGAGTTTTTTCTTTTCACTTTGCCCAGAAGAGTTAAAAAAAATCCATGTTTATCCTGGAATTTTTTGTTGTTGAAGGGATTACTAGATTATATGTCTCCTAAAAAAATTTTTGTCTTTGGACAGATAAAAGAAACATACTGTACATGGTGTATCATTATACACTAAATGGACATGGGATTTTTTTTCCTCTCTATGAATTAAAGCAGTAGTAACAATGTAATACTCACTTACTAGTACATATCATGAAGTCTGGATATGGCATCTGCATGAACTAATTAGATTGTGTATACTCATTCATCAAAATACATTTTAATATCTTAACCCATTAGAATGAAATTTTATTTTCTTTTGATCATTCAAGAACAATTCCAATATAATTGTCATTCTATTAAACAAGAGCTGGAAAGTATATCATATTCCATTACGATTATTACCAGTAAGAAGATAAAAAAGAACGTATCACTGACATTTCTCAGACATTTTATCACTTACGCAACATTTATGAATTTTAAGTAAAGCAACCAAATACAATGGCAACAAAAATTACTAGCAAAGAATAACATGCAACATTGATCGAAATTCTAACAAACCGAGATGTTGCCCAAGCTGTTATTCTACTTCAGGGAATATTGCTCATAAAAAGCACATGAGGACTATATTACTGGATTCAATAGGTATATATTTTGTCTATACAACCTCTTTGCATATTTGATTGAAATGTTATTTTATGCTGTTACTTTCTGACATAGACATCTAACTGCAAAAGGGCCAAAAGCTACTTTGACATTTAATTTTATACCGGAGAACAGGTGATGGAGAGGTGATTAAATGAATTTTAATAGACTAGACCATAAATTGGAATTATTTTAAGACTCACATAAAAAACCTTTGTTTTTATTGTTTGTCTTGAACTTTACAACCCTATGACACATGTTTGCTCAAGGGACAGTGTTATTTCTTTACTTCTTTTGTAAGTGTGGGAGGATCACAGTACAGATGAAAGCACTTGTTAGAGCATATGATCCTTAATAAAATGTGGCAGGATAGGACAATTTTGCTTATTACATTGTGTAAGAGATTTCTTTATAACTCTAAAAGCTCACACATTTCATTTTCCAGCTCTCAAGTACAAATACTTTTTTCTTTGTTTCTCTCCTACTGTGCAATCTGACAGACTCATGCTGTGTCCCAACATCACTAATACCTTCTTTGCTCCAGATATTTCTCCTAGGCTCCTCAATTCCATGCATATGTTTCCATTGCTCCTTTTGCTCGGATACACTTCTGCACACCCACTTCTATTAAATTTCGATTTCTTCTCTCTAAATTACTTTTACTCTCTTCTTCTTCTCCCTAAACCCTTGCATTTTCCTTCCCTACCTAGCCTTATTTTTAGTCTACCTTTCCATTCAAAACCTCCCACTCTTACACGTTTCCATAAATATGCCCCTTTCATCTCCTCCCTATGATTTTCTATGATGATTCAAACCTCTTCTTCTTTACATATGCACACCTCATGCTTTTTTTTTTTTTAATTTAAGAATAGAGGACTTTTTTCTCTTGCTACACAGATCTTAAATAATTCTAAGGAGAGACCTAAACTAATAAGGTGGTGAGCTGGCTTGTCACTGGATCCTGTCAAAGGAGAGAAGAAAATGCACCTCTTTACAAATGAGTGGCAAAAAAACCCAGCCAAACAAAAGCCCCCAAACATGTAAGGTAGTTAGGTACTAAAGAACTTAACATCTTTCTGTTCCTTTGTCCAGTTTGCTTCATGGCCAGAAAAATGTACCCCCTGAAAAGAGATAAAGCCTTCCACTTTCTTCCCCATAACTGTATCTGTGGCCTAATGTACGATGATTCTCATCAATTCAGTAGATTCCCCCATTTACTTTTTAAGAGGAAAAGAAACATTTAAAATTACACTAAGAAAACAGTCTAAAAAATGCTAAATAGCAAATATTTCTTCGATAATTCTACCATTAAGAATCCAACAGACAAAATCCCAGAACTGTTTTGTCTCTTGCTGTAAAGGAGACAAAACAAAAAAATTGTCATTTTCTCCTTCAGATGCTCTGAAAATGAGTCAGCTGTTATTACAGGTTTTCAGGATCTACAAACAATTCTCTCTTCAATGATCGAATTTGCATCATTTATTTTCTCTTTTCAGGAGAATGATGGGTTTGCAAAACCAATTAACTTTAATTACAAAGACTGGATCACAAGTGAGTGAACCTTTCACCTGACAGGTACAGTTAGAGTCAAATGAAATAAGATATTAATATTTTGTTGTTGTTGTTGCTTTTCATATACAAGTCCCTGAAACACAAGGAACAAGAGAAACTACAGGGCAATGATATTTATTGGGACTTTTGAGTATACATCCAAATTGTGTATTCTACATCTTAAAATTTCTTTGAAAGACCTTGACCAAAAAATATACAGGTGCCTGAATAAGAATGAGTATCCTGCCTTATCAAGCACCACTCATTGAATATTTGTTTTAATGTGTCTTAAATTTACTACCAATACATTACTGCTTATCAGTATCCAGGACCACATTTCACAGTGTGTTGAAGAATAGAAAAATCTATCCAGAGATGGAACAGTAAGCTGATGAAAAATGCTTTTCAGTCTATTCTAGATACAGCTCTTCCCCTCCCCCCAATGCAGCTATCATATTTCAATTACATTTTAACAATAATTGAAAACAAATTCCTGAACAAGAACAATTATTATGATTTTATAGCCTCATACATCTGCATAGGAGTTAAATATAATTTAAATCTTAAGAACCTCAAAATCAGATAATCAAATGTTATAATGTTATTCATAGGCACAGGTCTGCTGGCATTCAGTAGGGTAGTCATGTGAAAAAGGTCTGTGGAATTTGGTGCCAAGTTAAGACATACGGTTGCTGAGGTTCAGTGTGAAAGTTCATCAGTTGAGGCAGAAAGACTAGTATCTATTAGAAGTTTTATGCTTCAATTTATACTTCCAGGTTCTTAAACATTTTATTTTAATTTCATAAAATCAGGTGTGAAACCAAAATTTTGGCAGAGACACTGATATTGCCTTATACCTCTTTGTCTAGCAAACGTGATCTTCCACTGCAATTTTTGACTCTTTATTTGGCATATTAAAAAAAAAAAAGATCTGCAGATTCTTCTCACCTGAGACAAACAGAAAGCTCTCACAGGCAAGAAAGACCTGAAATCACTGATTTCTAAGAAAATTCTCTCCCTATTTTCAGAAAAGCTGAGTTTCTATTCATAGTAGTTGTAAAGAAACCCTATAAAAGCATGAAATGAGGAGCTGTTACTGCTGCAGCTGCTGTCACAACTTAAAAGCACTGGAAACACTACATAATTTTAGTGTTTAGAGGAACTGTGATTTGACTTGAACCTAAGAAATGAAGGCCTGTAATGTGTATCACATAGCTCATAATTCCTTGGTTACTCTGGACTGACCCTATCTGAGACTGCTAATTCACAGGGTGGGCATGCTTATTCCTCATGCTCAGGCTGGGAGAGCCAGGCCCAGGCATTCTTTTCACCTAGGGGTAGGACTCCTGTCTCCAGACAACAGAGAGCTAAAATATCAGGTTGAATTGGCTGTGCAACTAAACAGGTTTCTATGGGAACTGAAGAACCATGGTAGACAAAAACAAAGAAAACAGCATCTGTCAGAATAAGATGAGGTAATGAGGCAACTGCTGTGACCATGCAGAGATTTAGCCCAGGGACAGAGAGTCCAAGAAGGATCAGGGAGGGCACAAATGCTTAGGAGACATCCATGTTCAAATAATCATTGATGAGAAGCCATAAAATATGCTAGGGCATGAAAAGAAATTACTGAAATTACTGAAATTGTGAAAAGCAGAGGCTGAACAGAAAAGTTATTTACTTAAAGAAGAGATTAGAATGCGCAGTCTGTGAACAGCTCAGGTTAGTGGAGATGATAATTGTGAGGGTAAGAGGGTAAGTAGAATTAAAATAGGGTAAATATGACCATTTCAGAAGGACTGTGTAGTGAACTAATGGTAAGATGTACCATGTACAATATCAAGCATGAAGTACTTAAAAGACATGAATTGTAAGGAAGGACAAGATTATGTCATCAGCTACTGTATGTATTATTTTTATTAAGACCATCTGGTGGCAGTTTTACACCAGATTGTTGATGAAGGAATATCTAAGAACTAATAAAAGTTACCTACCAATATTTCAAAGGAGCAGAAAAGCATTCAGAGGCTTTTTTTTTTTTTCTTTTTTTTTAATCGTGGAAAAACAACCTTTAAACAAAATCATTGATCTGGATCATATCCTTCCAAATCTCAGCATTTTCAAATATGATCATGAATTTGTCTAATTACAAAATGATCTACTAGAGTAATTATCTTTGCTGTTCTCAGTCTAAGTTTTTGTTAGTAGGCAGAAACAAGCAGAATAAATTATCTACACTGAAATATATTGAAATATTCTTTATATCAAGAGAAGAAACTCAATTTGTCTCCTAGCCAGTAATATCTGTTAACAGTAAAAGAAACCATCAACACAAGTGACCACAAGATTTTAAAAGAAAGAATTATATTACATTTGCAAAGGGAGTCTTCCAAATTCAAAAAGTCATTGTGCAATAAAGCTAGTCACATTAAACACCTTCTTTAGAAAAAGTGGTAAAATTTATTTGTATTATATAAATATTTACCACTGTAGACTAACCTGTAACAATTGTGTTATGATTTCCTCTCCTCTTGAATATGTTTGCTCTTTCATAAGACTCCCCTCATTGAGATGCATGTGTGTTTTCTGTTTTAACATCAACAAATCTTTGAAGACATAAATGATGCAGCATAGAATAACATCTTTTTTTTAAATTATCAGGATGATAAACCACACCACCAAATACTTAAGGCAGAAAATATTTTTCCTTTTCTTCTTGTCTCCTAAATTTTAAAGTAGATTAGAGAAATAAAAGCTTTGTACTACTATTCCTTTACTACATGAAGCTCACAGGTATCTGGTGCTATTTTCTTCATGTGATAGAACTATTTGTTGTCTTTCTTTTTACTGTTATTGCTTTAATTTCAATGCACAGGTCACATTTCTTAAACAATAGAAGAGGGTATTTGTGTAGAAAGAGAGGGGGCAGAATTCTATCTGAAGCAGTGGTGAAGAGTTCTGTTAGAACTTTTATATGAAGAAAAGTGTTACTGAAAGAACACTATATGACCAGTAGCCATTCGAAGACAAAGTTATTGTGCCAATTGATGGTAGTGGGTTTTATCCATTACATTGCCTTTGATGAAATGTAAAAAAAAAATAATAATTCTAAAGGACATGCTGCTAGCCAGCAACTCAGAATCTATTTCTTCTGCTGAAATGTCACTAACCTTTCAGACCTTGCATTATTTTTGCAGAACCAGAGATGGCATTGCTTTTAAAGGAACTGCTGCTTGATATATCAATCAAACTATCCTTTATTATTGATTTCTTTTAAAAACAAAGTCAAAAAAATTATGAGGTAGTTGTGATTTTACATTCTAATCCAGTCAAACTTGTGACTAAATTGAAGAAATCCAAATATCTGGAAGAAAGTAACTTTTGAAAAAGGAAATAATTGCACTGTGTTAGTGAAAAAAAATAGGGTATGAATATTAAAACGGGTCTAACCATTTCTTTCCATTGAAATATGAAAAAAAAAAAAAAAAAAAAAAATTAAAGAGGTTATATTTGTAGGGACAATGTTGCATCAATATTTAGTCTCAATTTTTCACCATCTGATCACCAGCTTCTCTACTGACATTAAGTTCAGTACATTAGTCACTAGTTGATCTGAGATCATAGTGTCACTGAAATGAGGCAATCTAGACAATTAAACCAGAAATACTCCAGATGACTGCAAGGGTTTTAAAAAAAGCCTCCAAACTGTGTTCAGGTAGGTTTTCATGAAAGATTAGTATCAACATCACTGATCAAAACAGAATTTGACCAATACACACAGACTGTGATTCCTATTTTTGAAAAGATTAGATTTTGAATATGAAAAGGGAGGAATAAACCCGAAGTATTACACCGCATTAAAAATTCACTGGAATGTACCTATGAAGTGATTCATTCTTTGGAGCTGCCTGTCTTTATCCATTGATTATTGTAGGACCAAACCTCACTTCTGTTTTACTTAAAGCAAATACCTCAAGTTTTCTAGGACAAAGTGACTAAGCCTTAGGATAATTTTAGAGTCCCAATTTCAAAAACAAGCAGTCAGCAGTATTGTCTTCAATAATAATTATCTCTTTATTATTCGCGTTAGGTAAAGAATAGATCACTTTTTCAAAGTCCTTTTAACAATTAACATTAAATCTACTAAAGAGATAGGAAATATGCTCACTGCAAAACTACAGAGCTTTGCATATTTTCTGAAATTCTGGTTAACCGGAGCCTTTATGTGTTACATCCTTACAAACCCAGAGGAAAATACACCTTAAATTATCAATACAGTTTTCACTCAATCTGTCAGTTGTGGATCTTTTTTCTTTAATAAGTTGTCTAAAGTATCTTGCAGGCTGTGTTATTCCTCTTTGATGTTACATCAAGTGAGGAAGATTAAAGTCTAGCTTGAATTTATCACCAGTGACATTTCTGTGACTTTGGTCCATCAATCCTTTGTGATGGGGAGATGTCAGAACAAAGTCATCACAAATTATGTAATGTCATTCCACCTAAGCCACAGTGCCAAATAAGCTGATGAGGCATACTGTTGTGGAGTCTATATCTTTCCATAGGGTACATTTATAGCTGCATGCCTTTGATTTATAATTCTCCTGAGATGATGAAATTCAAAAGGACCAAACCAGTTTAGACTGATTGTTCTATAACCTGTGTTATATCTTGATCCTGTAATATACTGAATAACCTAAATTTCTAATGTATAATTCCTCTCTTTGGTCTTTCAGGATTCATTAAGTTGTTGAAACAAGGAGGAATTCAGCAGGAATTGAGGATTAAGTGTTCTAAGTTTGCACTTTTATAAGGCATGCAGTTAAAATTTTAGTTGTCACTTATGATAGTTAACGGGGGGCAGTTTAAAATCCAAATTATGAACAAAGCAAACAAATTCTAAATTGAGTCTTAAAAACACCAATAGGGAGACAGTTGTAGATAGATGGCTACTATCAGAGAGGTGAAATAATCATTTTCCATTTGCATTTTTTCAGCACTGTGCATTTACACTACTTCCACTGCCTAGCTCTCTGCCTTACTCCATGTAAAAAGCTCTTTTTTTTCTGAGGGATATAAGAAGGTTTGTTGACACCTGTGCCTCAATGAACCACAGAGAATGCATACTTTACTACTGTATTTCAAAACATTAATAAAAATTGTTTTCTAGTAGTAGCAAAAGTAACTGCTACAGAGATGCAGCATGTCAGAATGCCACAAGACACCATTAGAAGAGGGGCTCTGGGACACAAAACAACTTGAGGTAGATCAGAGAAAACAAAATCAAGAATAAAGTTAAAAATGTTCATGTGCATGGACATAAAGGACAGAGAGACTATTAAAGCTGGAGATACAAAAATGAGAACAGGGAAGTTCCACTGGCAACGTGGTAGTCTAGGGATGACTGACGACACATTTCTATGAACTGGCTATACACAGAGCCTGATTCCTCAGGCTATCATCCAGGAAGAGTATTGGATCCTTTGCCAATAAAAATCTGGAAGAAACAATAGGAGGAGGACGGGGAAAAAAGATAGTCTGATAGAGAAAATTTCATGAGCCATTATTTATTACCTTTTTTTCATGAAACAAAATACCTATCAGAGCTGCCAATAAAAAGAAAAACCTTCCGGGGACAGGGAGAACTTCTATTTCAAAATGAGCAATCAAATTATCAGAGTCTCTCCACTGGAAAGCTTCAGTGGATGACTAACTGCTGCCTTCTGCTCATTACTTCTCTCAAAAGATGAATTGAGGTCCTTTGTATTCTCTGGTAACTGAAGTTTCCGTTTTGCCTTTTCTATTTTTAAGAAGTAGTTACAGATGAAGAGAAAATGTGCTGCAGTAATAGAGCCACATCAGGAAATATCCTCCTCAGCTGCTGTTCAGAAACATTTGAAATGCCTTGTAATAGAATGCTGCTTGTCCCATAACATTTGTAAGTGACTGTGCTTCAAATGCAAATTTCTTCATTACATTGAATTGCATTAAATTTTACAAGTACTCTGCTGCACATATCCCCTAAAAACAATTTGCTGAGAAAATAAAATGATGTGGTACGATGATATGCATCCATTAGATAATACCTGAAAATAGCTTTATAAACATATTTCATTTTAGTTGCTACTTAATGATTTAGTTTTAGTGGGTAGCTTATGGATTCAGCCATTCTGGTGCAATGAACTAGAATCATCTTCAGAGCTGGAAACTTTATTAGTTTGATTATTATGCCAAATATGATGAGTACATGTAGATTTATAAAACAAGAAAAAAGTTACAGTCCATTGACTATGCCCTTTTTCAGCCTTTAAAGGCACTAACTAGAAGGACATCTCAACACTGTTAACAGCAGTTCTCTTCCCAGGGAGTATCTTATTAATAATTTTGGTAGTGGATAATAATATGCAGATACTTTCTGACAAAGTCAAAGTATTAAGTTTGGGATGAGACAACAAAATTTAGGCTGAAATCACTCATGCTCATTAAAGATTCCTTTAAAACCTACTAAAAAAATCAGAGGTGTTAAAATGGGATGGCAAAATCCCAATACCCTTAATTACACCTTACTTGTCTTAACTCACTAGAACTACAAATGACGTGGTCTTTACTGATTATTAAAAACTACGGTGCATTTCTGCTCAATCTATCATGCCACCAACTAAACTGTATTTTGCATGCAACTCTACATAAGATCACTGGTGAGAAACATATTCATTAAACTTAATTCTAGGCAACATTTTGCTCTTAGACAATCCTCTACAACTTCACTGCCTTCAAGTTCTAACTTAATGCCCAGTTCAAGTAGCTAACCTTTGCATAAATACAAGAAAAGATGGATAAACATCACATACCTTGACTGCTTGGCAGAGCTCATGCTAATCCAATAAGTAAAACAATATGAGCTCCAAAACACAGTAGTTTGAACAGAAATAGTGTAATGGCAAACTATTTTTCCTAGGTCTGCCTAAATCCCGTCTTTAATTTATTTACAAAATCTATATAAGAAGAACTGACTGATCAGACTCCCTTTTCTGTTGCAAAAGGGCTCTTAAGAGACCTAAGTAACAGGAACTGTAGCTGTCCTCAAAAGCATGATTTTGATGTGTTAAAAATAAATTTTTAAAAGTAATAAATCAAACCACCAGCTTATTAATATTACTAGGAAAATACCACCAAAACCACTCCTCCATTTATCTTGTGTAGGCTTTTGAGAGCTGGAGTATTTTTGCAATGACGATGCTATTTCTACGAAGCTTTGACATACCCACCTGTATAATGAGGCACACATAATTTCTTTCAGAGCTGCAACACAACAGGCCCTTCTCAATTCCATGCTTGCTATCTCCCAGAATGTCGTCTTCTCACCCTGTCCTGTGCCCTAATTCTTGGTTTTCCTTCTTCAGTGACCAAGTCCCTGAAAGCACTGTGAAACAGGCAATGGAACTGAAGTGGAGCCAGAAGCAGCAAAGGAACAATGATACTACCAATTAACTCTTTAGCATTGATTTCCATATAGACTTCTTTATTATTCAGCAAATGACTTGTTGCAGTGCAGTGCAGGAACTCTTATGAGCTTCCTCATGCAATTTTTGCACATGCAGTTTTCTGGAACTGACTTCTTTTCCTAGATGTAGACAGTACAAAAAATGTTTAAAGCGCTTTTACTGGAAAACAAAAGTATATGATTTTAATAAATATCAAGTTTCTTTTTTTTTTTTTTTTTTTTTTAGTTAGTAGTAACCATGAGACACAACTCCTTAAAACAATTAAATAAAATCATGGTTGCTGGGGAACAATCACTCTGCCTCAAAGTGAGTGGTAATTTCTCAAATATCACTAGAAAAAACTTCAATATGTAGCATATGCAGGTTATGCCTCTAGCAGCTCTTTTTTTTGGTGAACAGGTGGAGCTAAGAATAAATTGTCAATCTCAGGGATATCCTGAATTAGGGTTTATACCATTGTGATAGACACATGAAAAATCACAAAATTATAATAACAGGTAATACCTTTTGTGTGGCACTAAAGAATTGTCATGATGAATGTGGGTGAAAGTATTGCTCTTTGGTGGCACAGAAGTAAAGAATTACAAAGTGGAAGCTGTTAAAACATGCAAATTACTCCATGCCCTCAGGTATTCAGAAATACTACCCTATGTACAGGATAGTGATGAAAATTATTTAAATAATTTTCTAACATCATTGTTTCGATAGATCCCTTTACAAAGCAGAGTTTAGTAAAACAACATATCCCAAAAGAAGCTATATAATATTTTAAACTAAAAATAAACCCTGTACACAAACCCAGTACACAAGTGTAGCAGGGTTATCTTGTATATTTGAGTGTTTCTTGGCATACACCTGGGTATTCTAAAAAATCTCTTGCTTTACCCTCAGGGTCAGGAAATAATTCTGACAGGAAAGAGAGATCAAAGACGTGCTTGCTGTGACAGGGAAGCTGCACATGTTTCACATCAGTAAACAAGAGACATGACTCCTCTTTTTCTCCATTTTGTTAGGTTAGTGCTTGTTTATATAAGCCAAAGTACTTTAACTTTTCTTGAGCTATAGGATGGCATATAAAAGCAGTCTTTAAGAGAGAACTCTCATTGGATAAAATTACAGCTATTGTGTTGTTTACAGTTGTGTTATTTTTTTCCTCATTTAGGCATTAACATCAAAACTAGAAATCTTAGCTAAGAATAAAATTTTACTGGACAAATTGAGAAACTATGAGCATTCAATTTTTCTTTTACAGCTTGTTAATTTTGGTGACATTTTAGAGGGAGCGCACAAGCTACCATTAGCCACAAATCTGTCGATTTCCATGGGATTGACAACATGCTTTTTGGTAATTGTATTTATGGAAACCTGGTTCAGAACAAAAATTAAAAAAACAGATAACATTTTACTAAAAACTACATTGAGAGAAAGTCAGCCTCACATGTGGAAGTAACACACAAACCAATATTATTAAAATATATTATTATTTTATGGCAATGTTTTGTTCCCTGAAAAGCACTAAGTATTTTCTTCAAACATTTTGCTGTTTCTTCATTTCTCTGCCCTCTAAATGGCAGTCTGCAACTCTTCTTGAATACAATCTTACTGTACAAAAATCTGGTTATATTTCAGTGTATAATCTTTAGAATCCTAGCAGTCATTCTTCGAGAGATTGTTCATATCGTTAGCTTCATGTGCCATCACAAAGATACAGAGTTTAGCTATTACAGGAACTGTGGGTTTGGTTATTGGTAGTGAATGGATTATAAGGGACACACAGGTACAAAAGAGTTTGCATGGGATATTACTGCATGAAATGGCAGCAAGTACAGCAATCAGTATCTGTTCCAGCAATATTTCAGTCATGATGCATTTCTGCAACTGAAGGGATTCTAGAAAATATGTTCCCTGGCTGCCCCGTTTAAAAGCTGATATGAATATTATGTCTAATTCAAAGAGCACTGCAAACTATATGACTGAATTTTCATTACTGTTTGTGGAATGAATATTGCCAAATAGCGATTTTGAAATGCTGGTAATATATTACTTAAATTATCAGTGTCATTTCTCATTCACAAATAATGTATAGAGAGTGGGTTAAAAAGCAAAGCCACAGAAGTTTCATAAAAAGATAAATCTGAATTTCAGGTTTTATTTTATTCTCCTTTGGGGAAAAAAAAAAAAAAAAAAAAAAAAAAAAAAAAAAAAAAAAAACACACACACACAGACAGACACTCTTATACAGACAAACCTAGTTCTGCACAAGAAATGTGGCAAATGGAGTAAATTTATAGTACATTTTCATTTTCTTAAAAAGAATACTAATATTGCTTACCAAATTAAACAGTATTTTTCCTATTATATGCAAATATATGCTTAGACTAGACAAAACTCTAAAATTAGAATTTTGTATTTGAAAGATGTGACAATTCAAAAGTAATAACTGAAGTCTCCAAAACAGTTGTTTCACCCCATTTCAAGCTGTCATCCTTTAGGCTGCAATTGCAACAAATTGCTTCATTTGAAGATTGTGATACACGGTTTAACTATCTTTCAGAAGTTAATAAGCAGCTAAACAGTTTCAGAAAGTGATAGAAAACCAGGACCTCCTCTGACTTTTCTCATGACTATGAGTTATATTCTCATTTAAAAATAAAACTAGATGTTCCTGATCTATTTAATTCAGCAACATTTTAGAAGAAACTTTTAAGATATTTGCCTACAAGAGGTTTATTTCCTACCTTATCTACTGCCTAAATATGGAGATTAGGGTCCAGAAGCTAAGTAGAACTGGTGGGGTCTGAAGATCAGTTTCTTACCACTGAATATTTTTATATACATATATACACACACACACATCTGGGATAGTGAAAGAAGGTAGTAGGATGAAGCTAGTGACTAAACTGGGTAATTTAGCCTGAAAGACTATCTATGTACTTATATGTCTACAAAAAGCTTGCCAAAATATGCCATCTAGAGGAAAACAACCACACTTTTCTCCCATACAGAGTAAAACTTTAAGGCTACAAAAATGCTGCCCAGCCACTATAGCTTCTCTGTACTCTATGAAGTGAAATGCATTCCTACATATGTTAAACACTGTATTTTCTTTTTTTACAAGTCCCACATAAGTCCAATTCTACTTTATCTGTTTCAGTTCAATAAATCTTGCAACACCTTAACAATGAAGGACTGAGAAAACCAGTAGTGTAACATTCCAAGGGAATAAACTCTAATATTGGCATTGTAACTAAAACCAGTATGGAAATACAGGTTGAAGACCTGTAGAAGACAAGATGGAAGACAAAAATTACAGTTCTGTAAGAGGGAAGTCACTGTTCGAAGCTGGGCAAGGTATTTAAAATTAACAATCTTACTAAAAAAAAAAAAAAAAAAAAAAAAAAAAAAAAAAAAAAAAAAAAAGTAATACATTAGAAGTACAAAAATAGTTACTTTATTCAGCAGCCCAAAATAAATTTGGGGACCTGCAAGTAGTTGTTCTCATGTTTGGTCCAAAGTCATTAGTTACACGTACATCTGAAATGTAAACCCAGATAAATCAAGGCTGGGTAAAACAATGTATTTTGCATATAGATGTGCTGCCCTCTGGATACTTCAGTAATTCCTTAAAAGAAAGATACCATCTCTGGAGGAAGAACTCCAAATTCCTAGTATAAGGGAGAACATTTTGGGGGAAGGAGCTCTACATGCTTACCCTTGTTCTTCTGGTCTTCCTTAAAACCCTTATGTTAAACCATAGTCTAAGAGAGGATACTGAGTTTACTCCACCAAATATGATTTTAGTTTAATATAGTTGTACTGTTCCTTGGACTGAAGAATTTTTATAGACAAATTAAAATTTTGACAGCAGTACTGAAATGTTTTGAATGGTACTGTCTTTGCTGTTGATGTTGAAATAATTTGGAAACCCTTGCATGAACACGTATTTGCAGATTTAAAGTAGGTGGACTTTGTAGATTTCTAGATGTTACAGTGACCTTCAATGTTATACTGTGAATCTTCATAATTTATTTTGTACATGAGTTTCACAACAAGCATTCCATGTTCTTTAGTGATCCTGTAGAACATTCAGAATAAAAATAATCCGGACCTTCTAAATACTTTCTTTTTGTCCTCCTGTTTGCTGACATCTCACTTCAAAAACTGTTTTACTGTTTCTCAGAATGCTATAAAGTAATAACTAACTACTCCTGCATCCCACGGTCTAATACATCTGATAGGTTTGTTCAACAGTATTATGGACTATTGTTACTGGTTTTGCAGTTCAGGTACCAGCTGTGCTGGTGGAAGTAGCTCATAAACTGTCTCTTGTCTCCACGAGAAGTAGGGCCTGAATCCATTCACATGCTGTTTAGCTGACTGTGTCTCCATCAATTAACGGTTCAGAATGCAGCTGTTTGCCTAAAAATTAATAGTTTATGCAACACTAAAATGCTCAAAAATTTTAAATTGTGCCAGTATGGCATAATGTTCCATAACGCCTCTCATTAGCTACCAAGAATATGAATACAATGTCCTTGGCATATGTGTCACCTTTCAATAACTATCAAAGTCTTCTGAATACAGAAATAAAACACTGTGCAAAATACAGAAATAGCAAGATACTTCTTATTTCAGTGCTTTTAAGCTTGGAAGGCTCCCAAAGACACATTCTATTGCTAAATCAAAGTTCCATTAATTAATAATTGTCAGTAAGATAAAATACTACACCATAAAGCATTGTGAGACTAAAGAGATCTGGGAAGACACCTTTTTTTGTTTCACCCATTTATCCTCAGAATACCCCCAAAATACACAAAACTTTTTCATTGAAGTTCTGTATTCAAAGTAAGGATACAACTGATACTGTTGCTTTTGTTTATAGATAGGCTATGAGATTGCTCTGAAATTACATACCACATATGTTTCCACTTTTTAATTATTATTTACTATGTCAGTGATGTAGCTGTGGATCAAAACTTAAAGTCTGAATACGTGATAGCCAGAGTTTTTGGATGGAGGCTTTTGACTCCAAATGTTATGAGAATACACACCAACTGGAAATAGTAAGACTAAGCTGAGACATTTAGTTTTGATATGATTTGGATCAAAATGTGCTAAATTAAAGATATTTGAACCACAGATTAGACAGCGGTCAACAGAAGAATTTTGAGGGAAGGTGTGGAAAAAGACCACAGCACTCTAACCTCCTTGTTTCCACCCTTGCTTCCTGTAGAAATACTACAGTTCCAACAGCTGGTGCAATAATAGGTACCACTACCTCCTCTTCCTTCACCATCTCTGGTTTTCTGATAGTATATTCTGCCCACTCCAGTGATCTAATTCAATACTGTGTTCCTAATGCTATGTGCACCACTGATCTTGAATTTTCACATACCAATGAGGAATATACTCCATAATTCAGCCTCATGTGTCTCCCTTCTGTGTGGAGGTATTTTGCTTCTTTATCTGCCTTCTAAGAAAGCCTTAAGGCAAATTCAACAACAGTTAACAGCTGATCCTGTTTTCTGTGCTTAGTAACTGAAAAGAATATTGTTCTATTGTCTACCACATATTTTCCTTTTCTTCTTTTTCATTAATGATTTTCCAATAACAATACATTTTTGTTCTTTGTCCTTTACACTACCACTGCAAAACTTCTTTGGTGTTTCCTTTGTTTTCCCTTAAATATTTTTTTTGCTCAGCATTACTCTCCTGTTTAAGGTTTCAGCTCCTTCCTCTCTGTTATGATATCTCACGTGTTCTCTTTTAATCTGACCCTGTGTTGTTTCGTGTGCATCTAACCTGACCTTTTTAGTTACTATTTACTATGTTAATTTTCCTGTTTATATTTCCTTCCCTTCATTATAGGAATCCTGTTATTTTCCCCTGTCTTCTTTTTCATTTCTCAGTAAAGATACCAGAATTTAGAATTTCTCTAGATCTTAATTTTAGTAAAATTTCCTCATGTCACTATTGGATACAGTAGCTGCCTTACACAAGGAAGTTATTTTGGCCACTAATGATAACACGATCAATATCTTTTGCCTTTTCAGCTTGTGTTTGTGCTTGTTATGCAATGTATGTTTCAAGGGTAAGGGATCTGCATCCATCTCCTTAATCCATACAATGCAAGGCTAACATCTTGTCAGTATCCAGATATGCCTCTCTAGCATGGTTATTGTTAACTTAAAGCAGAAAAGTTTTCCTAAATGGTGGATCACATGAAGGCCAGAAAAACAAGCACACAGAACCAAAACATCCTAACATAAGAAAGATGATGAACTCAGATCTTTGCACCCCATAAGGATGGAATACTGTCTGAACATCTATGCTTTCTCCTACAGAACAAAGCATGGGCATCAATCTTCCCTTCCATCCAGCAGGCAAAGTCCACTATTACTCTGCTCCCATGAGGAAGAAACTTATACAGAAGAACTTGACTGACATCCTTATTTCTGACCCTCGATCTCTCTCTCTCCATCATGCTCATATCATTGATCTTGTGTTCTCAGATCCTCCTCTCCTCCAGCTGGTCAGCTGGGTCTTCCCAAACCTCTATTTTGTCCAGCCACCTATCCTCTTACAACTGTCTTCAACACCTCTCATCCATTCCAGTCCCCCATCTCTTGCACCTAATTCAAACCCCTTTCCCCACAAACACTTGCATGTATAATTATTTCTGTATAAAATAATTTCACGCCTTTTCTGAAGTTCCTGCTTAGACTCAGATCTTTTCCTCCTTAATCCACAGTCAGAGACTCTTTGATGCAGACTATGAAAAGAAATTCACACAGCCAAGGTTACACACCAACATAAAATGCCTGAGTGTTGTCAACTTGCCACATATTGGTAATTGCCTCACACTATTTCTGGGACAATAGCCTTCTACACAGCAGAATTAGCTTATGAGCACAAGGAAATATAATGTTCTCTTTCCCACAGAATATATTTGAGAAATATTGCAATCAACATTTTGAAATTAACGACACATTCCTAACCAAATATGTTGGTTTTGAACTGTACCTTAAAAGTTTTGCTCTCCTAGCACATTATGTCATTTTTTCAGTAATGCACATCACAAATTATCTATTAACAGAAAAAAAATATTTGTGCACCACTGCTTTTTCATGTGATTAGAGGATCAGACAAGGAAAAAAAAAATCTTCCTTGATTTTTTCCTTCTTATTAATAATGAATAAAAATTGCACTTTGTACAGTGACAGTATATGCCAGCAGAGGCAGCCTATCCTACCAACCCTGCCAGACATTTGAGGCAGGATTTTCTGCTTTCCCTCCCTGGCACCTGCCAGCTTTGTCTAACAACCAAGCTGGCAAAGGGCTGAGAAACTGGCTCACACCTGCTCGGAGGCCAGGACTGTTGCTTGTATTGAAGACAGAATCAGTCCTCCAGGAGTTCACACTCCTCCTGCTGCAAGAGTCAAAAGAATCAGCAGAGAGCATAATGACAGACATGAGAAGAACACAAGTTGGAGGTTTTTTGTTTGTTTGTTTGGTTGGTTTTTCTAATCTGACAGACAACCTTTTATTCTTTTCATCTGGAGACATCTGATCAAGGCAGATACAATTTCAGAAGCTGAATTTGAGGTGTGAACAATTGGTGCTACTTTTTATAGATGTTACAAATCCAAATTGGTTTTGAGATGATGTCTGGCCCCAAACATGCATTTTGTTACATGTAACAGATTCTGCTAATCTTCAGAATAATTAATTGAGAATCTTTTATCCCTGGCCATTAAACAAATTACTCAGCCTGACAGGCAATTACATAGATACATACTTCTCTCTAGATGAATGCTTTCAAATGTGTAAGTTTGACAGATGCTGTTAAGAATAAGCTAAGTAAATGAAATGTGTATGTTAATACTGAGCTACCTCTTTTCAATTTATTGAAAAGATTTCAGCTCCTCAACTCCCTGCATAGGATACTGCTTACATTTTCTATTGTACAATATCTCATGTCTTTTAAAATATATATATATATATATATATATATATATATATATGTGCAATTGTTGTACTAATTACAATTTTAAAATAATGTAGTTTAATAATTTACTAGCAAGTGTAATTAAGTTATATTTATAGCAAAAAAGCACACATATTTAAAAAAATATTATTGTTAGTGAGGACCAATTATAAATTTCAAAGATGCAGAAAAATACATCTTTCTTGACTTGCAAGCCCTTCATACTCATCAATCCTACTCATACACTTCAGATAAATGGACGATTTCTAAAAATCAAAAGAAAAGATTGGTAATGTTGTAATAATTGGTAACAAAACAAAATTGATAATAAAACAAAAAAGCAAAAAAAAGTAAAGGAAATTATTCACCACATATCAGAAATTAGGTTTAATATTCAAAAGTATCTGTTCCTAACAGCTCAGAACACAATGATCGTTACTTATGGGAACTTAATTGTAATGATGGGTTTCACTTCAAATCACAATTAAGGCAGTTGTATTTATGTTATCATTCAACTGGAAAAACAAACATTTCCAACTTGGTTAAATAAATATTTGAATAAAATGTCAAAACTTTTAAACCTCTTATAGCACAATACATAGCATCTCTTCTAAACATTCTGACATGCAATACTTAATGTAAAATACCACTCTGACCTAGTAAATATTAAGTGAAATAAAATGCAAAAAAGATAAGCAAAACTGAGCATTGACATTAATTAAATTAAGAATTTAAAAAATTTCAACTTCTTTTCCTCATGAAAATTTAATTTGAAGATACATCCTTGTCAATATTAATGTCTAACTAATCTACTATTGCACTGATTCTTTTCTTAATGTATATTATATGCTATATTATAGCCCTCAGTTTGTGATCAAATATCTAACTCATGTTCTAGAAAAAGATTTATAAGAGAGACTGTAAAGAATTAACAATAATATCTGTAAAATCCTTGCATTTTGAAAGCACTCAAGGAAATTTATGATATCCAGTGTAATTTTTCTGTAATATACAGAGGTTTATTTAAAATGCTTTTTCTCTATTGTTTGCCGTAGATACACTCCTAATGCTGACAATGAAAATTCATATCTTATGAAGGCTGTTAAAGTTCAACTAGTAAAGTAAAGAAGAATCTACACCAAGAGATAAACACCTTTGATATATGAGACTCATAGAAGAACATTGATGTGTTAAACAACTTCATAATTTTTAACAAACATTTAGTCCTTTCAAGAATTAACAGAATAGTAATACCTGTGAGTAATCAGTGTTGTAAAGTAAAGAAATTACAAGTTGCTTCCTCTCATTATTCTATTGAGTTATTTTATAAGTAGGAGGACCACACATTGGCAAGAAGAGGAAAGTTTATAAACTTTCCACTGACATTCCTTGTAGTTTCTCTTTTGAGGCACCAGGGGTAAGCAGTAGTGCCAAATACAATGGTAGTTTTCATATTTGCTTGGGTAGCACAAACCCAAGAACTGTATCACACATGTAAGTCTGCAGCAGCTCTTCACATAAGTGAACACATCTCAGCGTAAAACAATCCAAATATCACAGAGGAAAAGAACTTTGTACTGATTAGTGGTTTGCATGGTGACAGTCTGTCTTACCGAATGCAACAATGATCAAAATGTTTGAGTTCCTTTTGCAGAGGAAGCAAGTTTGACCAAGTGCAGAAAAGGCTGTTTTCTTGCCGTTTCAATGTGCTATTTCAAATGTGGGTTTATGTTACCTTTTACTGTTTTAATTTTCTGATCAAGCAGCAGTATTACACATGTGTAGGAAAACAATGAACCTTATCCAAACTCTCCATCTTGCCCAATAGTCAATTTGCTCCTTTTCATGAAAGCTCTCCTGTTTCTGAGTTTCTTTCATGCTTCTTACCCATACGTTTGAGTCCATTTTTTGTTCAGGTTATCCAAATGTCATGTTATATAAAGGAATACATGGTATATCTGGCTCAGAAATCATTATCCAGCATTTTTTGTTCCCTACAGAACTATTTGCACTAGTTCCTCACACAAAGATCCCATGTTCAAGGCTGCTGTATTGATTTTCAAAGCACTATATGCTTTGGATCTTAGCTGTTTGAAAGCTCCTTTCTCCCCCTCTTGCAATTTCTTTTCTCAATTGAAAACCGGAATGTGAGGGCAAACACTTCCTGTTATCTGGCAGAAAGAAATTTTCCATGAGAATTAGGTTAAAAATTCAGAACCCAGCACAAAGAGGAGTCCTAACCTAGCTTATCTTCAAAACAAAATGTGAAGCCTGCATCCTTCAATTCAGATGAAACTACTTATCTTTACACTTTCACTATCACCACATAGAATGTTCAGTGTCTTTTTGTTAGTTTGAAAGTGGAGTGAGTTAGGTTTGTTATTTTTTTAAGGACAGATATACAAATGATCAAATCTGGACTACTCAATAATTAAAAAAAAAAAAAAAAAAAAACTTTAAAAAAACCCACATAAATGCCTTTCAGGTGGTCTTCTGGAGCCCTTCTAAAATGCATATTTGATATATAAAGTAATCAAGTGCACGAATCAACAGCACCAGGAAAAGCTGCATCCATAAATCAATGACAGGATTGCATATACCCATGGTACAAGCAGATTTCTCATGTGGATTAACATGACGTATCAGATATTCACAAGCATTGTGTGTCTGAATTCCATACAAACGTTTTGATCTAAGTCATGAAAAAAAAATGTTTGCTTTATCTGACTAGTGATCTGACTACATAGGCTGGAAATACCAGGAGAGTTGACAGAAAGGAAAAGCTATGTAAAATTTAAGATTAATTAGATGACTTCATTTCAGATAGTATATTCTATAGCCTCTGCAAACTGGTCAAATTTCTGTTGAAGTTATAATCAGATTTGAAACAAGTTCAGCTAAAATCAGGGCATTAGGTAGTCCTATAATTATTTCAAGATGATGCAGGCTATTTAATACAGTAGATATATTTCAGCCCCAGACAATTCTTAAGTGACATTTTCATGGGTATATTCCCATAATCATAGATTTAACAAGCATACAAAAACTGAAGATTCAAGAATACAGTAACTTTTATAAGAGGATTAGAGATTTCAAAAAAGCCTTTTATTATAGATAACACCATTAGTTTGCCTCTATTCAAATTCTGCTGTATTTGCCTAAAATGAAACTGTCAGCTCTTAGTAATTTTTTTTCTTGTTCGGCAACACTGTTACTTTAAAGGCCATAAAACTTGAAGAAAAAGAAAGAGGACGGGTGAAAGGACACACAATCAAAATGCAGATTGTAGGAAAACAGCTGTTATTACTGGTGGGAAGATGTTAGTCTTCCTCAAGAGATAAAGTCTCAGAGAGCAAAACATTAAATTTGCAGACATTAATCATCCATACTGTTTAAATCAGCATGAAGATCTCATTCACATTCTCTTTTAAAAAATATTTTCTTACTCTTTTCCACACTCCACTTCTGGGACTGCAGTTCACCAATCCTTGCTGAAATAATTTCTTACATCCTTAGTCAGCTCTTCTCAGTGTCCTATGTTCAATTGTACCTATCTTCAACTCTTCCTCTCATATTTTTTCTGATTTAATAGTTGTTGTAGTCTGTCTTAATTTGGTTTAAATCCATATATTTTATAACCCTTTGTTTTCTCCAAATAAAAGATACCCTCTAAAGGCACGTGAAGGTAACTGTCACTTTATGAACGATGAAAGATTTCATTCTTCTGTTGAAAGAAGTAGAAGCTTTAATTTGAAGATTTCTTTTAATGACTGTGACACGGTAATTGCTCTGCAGATAATACTTGATTGATCTACAAGTCCTAGTATGCCAGATGAGATCTCAAAACTTCAAACAATTATATTAGCACTCCTTTACCTTCCATATTCTGGATTTATACCAGGTTGCACATATACGAACCTAGTTGCATACTAGGACTTTTTAATCTCCTCTGTCATGAAAGCTTTATTTCCCTTTTCATCATTTAAACAGTCCGCTACTAAAATTTTGATGCTGTGAGGTAGGAGTTGCAACTGCTGGATATCTCTCAGGAATAAGATTAAAACCACCTGGAACTGCTCAAGACCACAATCAGGTCAGTATCTCCATGGAAATTTGAGACAATTGAGCCTCTTCATAGCTGTACAATTATGTGAATAAATAGATTAAATACTCAAACCACTAGTCAATTAAGACAGTAGGTTTTTCATTGGCTTCCCTCCCACCCCAAACATGGCAAGAGATTTATGGCTAGACATATGCTTCAAGTAATTAGTGTCTTTACAAAGCTGTGTGCACATGAAGGGATACATAAAATGCTACAGACAAAAACTACTAAGAAGAAATAGATTCAAATTAAAAATAAGCAACAGTGCAGTAAATAACATTTAAATACCACAGGATTTTCTCATCTCAGCCAACTAAAGCAAAACTTCACAAAACTTCCCTTCATTCTTATCTTTGAGAGACTTATGGAAATGTGATAAAACTATCAACTAGTTAAGGAAATTATAAATCACACACTAAAGGGAATATTACACCAAGCAGAAGTTTTCTTTCTGTCATATACAAAACCCCAAGCTACAGTTTTAGAAAATCACATACTAAAAAAGAAAAACAAACTAACAAAAAATTTAAAAAGGTAAACCCTGACAGTATCAGGAGTATGCTGACGAATATAATCATACACTGCAACTGTTACATCTTCAAGCTGGTAATATACAATTACATTGGTTATGGGAGAGGAAATGTTGTTCTAAAAGGACAAATTGAATTAAGTGATAAAGATGGCCCTACATAACAGTACATTACCAGTATGAACTAAGGAGCATTATGAGTCTTAACAGATAAGCAATGACTAGTACTACTAAAAGAAGTGGTTAGCTAGGAGTTTCCAAGGACCTGAAATGCAAACATATTTACAATGATCAAGACGGGTACTGAGCTCCCTAAATCTAACATGAAAACTTACATTAACATACCAAAACATAGCTAATGTAGTAAAGCCAAATTTAAAATTCCCAAATTAATCCCTTATTTTCAAAGGGAGGGAATGGGAAACAATCCGTTTTTCCTTCCACTGTTGACTCAAACTGTGCCTTCCAGAAGAACAATACTGACCAGTGATGGTGCACACAGTCAGGAAATGTACTCTTCACTGTTTTTCTAGTAGTATTTACCACATTTTCTACCTTATGTTCCTTTATGTACCATTTGGCTATTACAAAGATTTAAGAGTAAGTGTCTATAGCAGTCTATTCACTGCTTATCCTCAGAGACGACCTGAAAATAGTTTATGATTTTTAAGGCTATTTGTAGCTTCAGCTCCAATTTCTGTCACCCTCAGACACTGCCACAAGAGGCACAGAGATTTCTGCCCTGGTCTCCCAAGAAACAGATGCAAGGTACAGTCTCAAAGCAAGTGTACTTAGGGTTGGGGTTTTTTTTGTTTGTTTGTTTGTTTTTTGGTTTGGTTTTTTTTTTTTTTTATTCCTGCAAAGTTTAAATATTCTCTAATTTGGAGGGGGAAAAAAAAAAAAAAAAAGCCCAGTAACAGCCTACATTCTCCAGTGTTCATAATATAATTAGTAATTTTGTTCTTTCAAATGCAGGTTGGAAGCTGTGTTAATCCTGCTCACTTGCTATTGTTAGGGCAGGAAAACATTTCACTTCCTTTTTGAAATGCAGTGTAATGCTTCATGAGTATCTTTTCTGTGTCAACTTTTGAATCTGAGTTTCCATTGCTGGGATATAAAGGGAAATTAAAAAATGGTGGTGGAGAGCAAATAGGAGAATGTTAGCTGGAACAAAAAAAAAGACAAAATCATGCTCCCATCATGTGCATCACCAGAGTATAGTTTGCGTAAAAAATTAAGTGACCTTTATCAAAATGTAAGCAGCATAGGTTCATCTATGATGCAGAGGGTTACTGAAAATTAAATTAAGAAGTCTGAATTGATGCAAGCTGAAACCAGCAAAGGCATATTCTCTTTTGTTTCTGCAAATAAATATGATAAGATCTGACCAAGGTTAGTCAAATAATATAAATTTTCTGGATGTATTTTATTTAGATGATAGTGAAAATTTAAACTCTATAACTAATATAATCAAGCAGAAGTAGCTGAAAGAAAAGCTTTCTGTTAACTGATAGGTAGGCAAGGTAACATAGTGTCCACTACCAAAGGTTTTTTCAAGATCTTAGTCTCTGGATTTCACCTGACATACAAAGTTTATGAATCTGCATTTCTAAAATATCACTTCTAATCTACAAAAGAAAACAAAAATTCAATTAAAGTATATAATGTATTTATCTTAACTGAATAGTTTCTTCTAGAATCAACCACAAATTATAGTCTAGTACAGCAACTCCTAATTGAAACATAAGCTATTTCAATACCTCCTGTCCAATAGTAAGCTTGAATTACTTATGGTACATTTCTGAATGTCACACCAAGGTTTCACATAGCCAGTTAGCGCAGTACCAAAAATGTGCATCGGATCCATGAAGATCTACTGCAGCTATTGCTCTTCTAGTCACTCCTGTAAACCAAGGAGTACTACATATGGTCTGTTATTTCAAAAGGAAGAATAATGCTTGTGTAGGTATAGTATTTTCATTATTACATACCTGGACCTGCTCAGTCTGTTGGAGGTAAATTGAAGGTCATCTGCTGGAAACAAACAGTGTGGGTAGGCAATATTTTTTAGTAATCAGTTACAGGACATTGTGCATGGAAACTTCAGATTTGTTACTACTGTTTCACAACTTTGTTTCTCTCGTAGCAAGTAGACGTATTTGCCAGATCTAAGTCATGACATTCCCGCACCATCACACTAGACGTTTTATACAAAGAGAATGATGCCATCAAAATCAAATATATGGGTGATTTAGGGGGCAAGGAGGCATACATATATATGCATATAAAAACATATATATGTTTTATAACATATATAACAATCCAGGGGGAAAAAAGATTGGAAAAAAATCATTATAAAATCCAGATTTACAGTAATGTGAAAAGATAAACAATCTAGGAAATTTCTTTCAGAATGGTGAGTTAAAAGTATTCATCCTGTAATGGACAGACAGATACTGCTTACAAGGTTTAATTAAGCTTCAGGTTTTACATGACAAGCAACTCCAAATGCAGAAAGCTTTACTCAAAAATGGCGGTTACTATAAGATATGTAAGATGTTGTAAGATAAGATTCTCACTTGTTAACTGTATGTGCCATGCCTCAGTAAAAGGGAAAGGCTCACTATGACCAGTTACACCACAAGAAAGATCTTTCATGTTTGTATTATTCTCACTTTGTTATCATATTTTGAAAAGAGTTTGATCCTGAACATAAAATCAAGTGGTACTTCCCTCTGAGTCAGACAAAACTTGGAGTCAGCTTCAAATGCAGATTAGTTAACCTGGGCAGCAAAATCTGGGAATATTAGCCAAAGTACTGTGTTTAACTTATAATTTGCATATAAGCTAAATTATATGATTACGAATCTATCCCTAGAACTGAAGTTAATTTTAGAATTAACCTCAGAATAACTTCAGAATTCAGCATGGACAAACAGAGATAAGAATATAAAATGTAGATTACTATAAAAAGAAATCATACCATTTGTCTTGAGAGACTGATTAAGCAAAATGGGTCTTCAGCTGTTGGAAAAAGAAAAAAAAAAAAAAGATGGTAAAGCATGAATGTTTTAAAAAGCAAAAACTATTTAGAATATATATGGTGATAAAACTTTAGTTGAATTTTCTTCAGCTTAGAAGTAGACGTGAAGTACTCTTTGATGTATAACTTTTTGGTTCACTGGCATTTTTTACTTTTTTTTTTTTTTTTTTTTTTTGGTGATTTGTATAGTCATAGAAAATTCAGACGAGACAGTTTGGTTCCCAAGACCTCTCTTTAAAAAAAAAAATAAGCTGTTGATAATGGTGTCTGCATCTAAGATAATTAGCAGACACCATGTAATTATACAAACAACGAAAAGGTAACATTTGTACAGTGTAAAAAATGTTGTTGGATAAATAGAAACTTGTCCCAATAAAATTATTAATGTATTTTGGAGGGCTGATAGGTAGTGGGGAAGGGGGTAATGCTACTAAAAATTCTAATGTTTCCTAATTGAATATCATTTATTCTTATTAAGCCATTCCAAAATTACAATAATTTATCATGAGCAGAAGTCAGCCCTGCATGTATATTATTCCAGCGACTTTGTAATTCTGTATAAGTCTGGAGAATATATTTTTGTTCTTGAATAATTAAACATCCTAACCCTTTGATTGGAGAAAACAGTATCAAACAGGAAAGGAATGAAGGAGAACAGACTTTTCTGAAACTAAGATAAGTATTAATTGACAAAAATAAGTATATTCAGAATCTTAAACACTAAAAATATTCAAAGACATATAGGCTTTGGGATTTGAATATTTTATTCTGCTAAATCAATACCATAGTTTTTCTAGTTGTCTTGGGATTTGTTCCTGACGTGACAGTCCTCACCCTTCAGCATGCTCGATTTGTCAATATATGAACAGAGATCACATTCTATAAATCCCAATGTAGAACCCAAATACTTAATTGAAAAGAATCATTCCCATCACCTACATAATGAGTAACAGCCTATATAGTCAAATCTCTGATGTCTTATTTTTTCCTTATCAAGGAAGTGCCATATGAATATCACATCATACTCATTACCTGGAAGACCAGCTGCAATCTACACAGCTAACCATTATCTTTTATTTTAGCTGTTGTTGTTTAAAGTAATCATGATTACCTGGCAGCAGGTACTATCACTGATAAATAATTAATTCAAACTGACTTTGACATGATATTGTCATGAAATCTGTCCACAACTTGCTGCAAAACTGTAAATTACGACTGTCATGGACACAAAACTAATAAATGAATTGCACTAGTAAATCAAACTGAAGTAAGTTTGCAATAACAGATTAGTGTTTGGGAAAGTAATACTGAGAACACTGTCAAATCTGTTTTTCTGGAACATCTTAAAAATCACAGCAAAATCTTCTAACAAACTTTTAATAAAATCTACAGAGTCCTCCAATTAGAAGAAATTGTCAGTAATGGCCAAATAATTAAAAATAGTCTCACTGAAGTAACCCTGGTTCTTTCAGATGTGGCAATAGTTGATCACGTTGTAGGTTTACATGCATCTTGCATGCATGCACTCTCAAATTTTGTGTTTGCTTATGCATCTTGTAAATCTTCATACTTCTTTTTACCTGAGTGCACACAAGCCTAGCTATGAAGAGAAAGACATAGTGAATTTCAAAGAGAGACAGTAATAAGAAAGATGCAGCAGGCAGCACTTGTTATGTCCAGAGTAAATAGCTTCCTTCTGTCATGCAAATAATTTGGTGAAAACCCCAAATAATTTAGGTGTTGGTCTTAGTGGAATTAAGGTATGGGTGTGAGGTTTTGAGTTGAGTTGTTCACAAGTTTCTAGGATTGGGCTGACCTCATTGAATGAAACCTATACAGCAGTTCTCTTGTAACTGCCCAAAGATCATTAATTTTTCTTGCTGAGTTGATGACTAACAAAAGGATAATTTTTCACCGTATGTTGGATGAGAATGAGCAAAAGAATTGCTGGAGTTAGAAATCATTTTAACATTAAATTAGGAAGGCAAGGGAGAAACGTAGATCATGGAACATCCAGGAATAAATAGCCAAACAGGATGAGTACTAAAACTGCTGTTACCCTTACTCCCTTTTGTTGCAGGGGAATATATTCCCCTATAGCAGGGAAAGGGTAGCATCTGCTCCATTTTTTATATATTCTCATGTGAAAGCAGTATATATGGAATATAGAAACAATTTAGAACTTATGGGTGAGGTGTGCACTATGTCAAAGAAGATATACTGAAGGAACTATAATAAATTTGAAAATAAATAATTACATTTATCCACAAAATATATATGCTACCTTATTTGGAGAAAGTAAGTATTTAGGAAGAATTAATCTGAGGGTTTTTTTTCTGGGAAAAAAAAAAAAAGAAAAACACTAAGAGTGAAAGAATCTGGAATAACAATAGGCAAGGAAATGGACTTAAATTTCTCATTAAATACATCGGCAAAGAAAAAAAATCACTGCTATATTTTACTTTAAACAAATACAGTTTACTCTAATGTTATCCTCTAGAATAGATATCTACAGAACACACAAATTCAGAGATCTAGGGAAATAACTAACTATTTGTGAATTTTTGCTTTGGAATATATTTTTCAATTATTTCATCTCCATCTTTGTATATTCTGATATTTTCTTAATTTATTCTTCACTTTACAGGGTTATTAGAAAAACCTTAGTTTTGACATCACTGTCTCTTCACTAAAGAGAGGCTACTTTTTCTTCTTATATTTATTCTCTCTCAGAAACCCCTTGGGGTTTTTTGTAAAATCTCAAAAAATCCATACTGTTATTGAATATTGACATCTTTATGTATGAACAGTGATCCAGTAAAGAATTTGGAGATCAAGAATATATTCTTACAATCACATTGATTAATCAAATTTTAAATGGGCAAATGTAATTTGTATTTGAACAAATATTACCTTGACCACACTATTTGATCAGCCCTACTAACCAGATATCAAGCAGCTCATTTTCCCAGACTGGCTTTAGGTTAAAGGTACTCTTTCATCCACTCATGTAAATTTGTGTCTGTAATCTTTACCTGTGCTTTTCTTCATTTGATGAAATAAACGTATGAGTAGAATAAAAACAAAAGAGCCTATCCTGAAAGTCATCTTTTACCAGACCCCACTAATCAGTGGAATATATTAACATGAATTCTTAAAGTAGGCAACAGCTCAGGAAAAGAATTATGAGTGTTTGATCAAATGACATTGTTCATAGCACCTTTAAAAGACACATTTGTATGTTAGACCATGAAACGTTTATACTTTTACGCAATAATCTGAGAACAAAATGGCAGACTTGTCTCTTATTATTTTGTAGATTTATGCTTTAGTAAAGCGTTTGAAAGAGTTAACTAGCTGACAGATTTCACAAGTTGTATTTAGCCTATTATAACTGAAAAATAACCCTTAACTCCCTGCATAGCTTTTGTGAATGTACTCAGTTCTATCACATAAGGAATCCTGGTTTTCAGGGTTCCATTTTGGTACTAAATTGCTAAAAATCATTGTCAATTTCAAATACCTTATCAGACATCTAAATCTCTTTGAATATACACAGATTTTTTTTCTGATCTAAGTTATGCACACATTTTTGTGAAATGTAATTTTGCCTCCCCCTAAGACAGATGAGTACAGAAGCAGTATGCAATATCTAAAATCCTCCTTAAACTAGAATAAATTTAATTTATGTCATTGCAACTATTCTAATGCAGATTGAAACTAAACCTCAAATTCAGCATTATTCACTGAGGAGAAAACTTGTATCTGAATCAAAATCCCAGATTTACCAAAAAAAGCCTGCTTTTAGTTTATACAAATAATAAATAATAAATAAATAAATAAATAAATAAATCTGCAATTTCCAGTTCATGTTTTGTCAGATTAGAATTACAGTTCAGCTTCAAATTAGTCTGTTCTCCATTCATAGGGTCATTCAAAAAATTTATCCATTACTGAAGAACCTTCAGTTTTGAGCTACTCTCAGGACTTCAGGAAACAAGTGTGATTCAAGACTTTGACACTAAAGTCCTTCCAAATGAAGGAACTTGAAGTCAGATGTATGATTGCATCTCTCCATTGAAGTGTCAAATAGCATTATTTATAATGCTGAACTCAGTGTGTCCTCAGGTAAGATGTCTTCCTTTGTAGTTCCATCCACGGCGAAGCTGCGTCACTCCCTATACTTTTTTGCAAGTCTCTTAGTTTGTACTTAGGCTGTGGTGTTACTGTTTGTCAAGTCAGTGAACTTCCCTGTCCCTGGAGCATTTTCTCTCCCTGAAAATAGCTCAGCAATCCCCACTTGTGTCCTCTCCTGAGTTTTCAGGCTGAGCCAGAAGACAGCAGTTCAGGCATGGCAAACAGGCAGCCTACCTCCTACAGCACATCCAGCTGTGCCCCTTTCAACAAAACACAGCAGACAGCACCCTGGGAGAATTAAATAAACAAATATAACCCCAGCCACACTCACCAGACATTCATGCAGGCTTGTGTTAGTCTTTTTCATTACTTATTAGCCAGGATAATTAGGTTTATGTCAGAATCTCACTACTCAGCAAGGGTATCCTGAGTAACTATCTAACAGAAGGATACAGACTTCACTGTGATTCATTGCTGACCACTACAGAGGAATCTGAATTATCTCACTGGGTTCAACATCTCTATTAAGCATCTTGCAGAGAGCCTTCAAAAGTTCTTTCCAACTGTCTATGAAGTTAATCACTATAGTCTGCATTTCACTGCAATATGTTGCCTTTTCAGACAACTAATCAGTTTCTTTTCCTAAAAATTCTTGAATATTATTTTAAGAACCTGGAGCTCAGTTATTCCATCTGTCACAACACATACATTTGTGTGTACAAACATATCTAAACCACCTCAAAGAGCACATGATGCCCTATATCACATCCTAGGTCAAAATCCCAGGTCAAAGGGTGTGATATTACTCATTGCTACTACAGGGAATAAAGATCAATAAAACATGGAAGAAGCAGTTTATGAAAATGGCCTGACCTTCCACAAGGAAACTTAGTCCAAAGCCATGATAATAATTTTAAAAGCATCATGGAATAGTGAATGAACAGTGGAAAATTGAATGAACAGTTCAAGATAGGTAAAATGTAGTTCGTTCTCTATTGGCACATGGGACAAATTCTGATTTTGCTCAAAATAACTTTTTAGACCTTTTAAATATAGTACTTTATATTGGAAAATGTAATATTGGAGCTTGTTTGTCATCATCTCAACAAAACCCAGAAAAAAAGAAAAAAAAAGGCGATGCACAACAGACATTCCTGTTGTAGGGAAGGAATAAAGAGAAAATTGCCACTGTTATTCTTGGATGTGCTTACATTCAGTGCTGTTGGGCTGTTGTGTAAGAACTCAGTCTACAGAGTCTTCACGTTTTCAGCTATTAATCCAACACTTACCAGATAGTCTTGCTTCATTACCAGGAAAGCCAAAAAAAAGAACAAAGCTTCCTAAAATGTCTTCCTAAATCCTCCATGAATTATGGTTGTAACCCCAAGGCAGGTGGTCCCACAGGTAAAAGGGGAGAGACCAAGTAGCTCTGAGGCACCAGTGAATCAGAGCTCAGTTTTCCCACATTTCCTCCCAGATAACACCCCACAGCCAGAAGTGTCTATGGACTTCCTCTACCACAGGAAGGTTCTCAAATCGCCCTTCTTTTATCAAATGAATTCTGTACAAATGTTATGTGTGATTTCTGAGAATTATTAAATTATTTCAATGTAAAAATACTGGAGCTACAGCATATATTCCTAAAATATCTCTGGTTTAAACTAACACAACATCAGATCAGAGGATATACAACAAGAATAATCCCCAAAAATACAAGGCCCTACAGGAAGGACAACCTAGACCATTCACAAAGTCTTATATCCAATAATAGCCATAGAGTTTACAGTACTGAATTTGTTCATTTCAACAGTAGTAGTATTCCATCATTTAGTCATTATGTGTACTTCTTTCCTTCTCCGTTCCAAGGGAGCCATGAGATTTTCTCATTAATTTATTCTATCTGATTCTTCAAGGTTTGAACCTTTAGGATAATATCCTGCAAATAATTAGAACTCTCAGGAATATGCTCATTTTAATTACTATAGTCTTCTCACTAAAAATAAGACGAGCAAATTTTAAAAAGGTTTCCTCTAATTTTAGTTCAATTACTCTTTCAGAGCTGGCATTGTACACTTCTAGATATGTGCAGATTTACTTTTACATACATAGGCTATAAATATTTTCTGTTTTCAAGAATCATAGTTACTACTTGTATGTCAAAAACTTGAAAACTGAACCACATTCCTGCATTGTTTTCTTAATTCTAAGATGGACTTTGAAAGATTATAAGTATAATAAAATACTATTCATACAATTAAACAGTTATTTGTCTGTAGCTCGATAGAGATGTGTCTATAGACAATCTGGCAGCTTATGTATCTGCAGTATGTCTGACTGGGTAATACTATTTAAAAACTGTTAGTGGTATAGAAGCTGTATTGTGATGGTATTTGAAGCAGTATTATCTGACTGTTAATATCTACATAGTGGAATCTGTGTAGCACATGGAGCAGTGTGCTATATGCAATCTTTCTGTAGGTACTTAAACTCTCGGCAAGGCAAATATTCACTATATAAAACAATTCCTGTACCTGACTGACAAAAAATTCCCTCTCTCCTTTCTGTGCAAGCCGGCTGCTGTCTTTTGTAGGAGAAACAGCATCCGTAGCTGGAAAGAATCCTCATAGGCTGAAACACTGAAGACTTGGGAGTCTGACATTGTTTCTCTACCTCATTTGCCCTTTTCCCAGAAGCTGTTAGTTCCTTTTCATTCCTAGCCTTAGACTCCTTAAATTTTTGGCAAACCCAAGCATCCTCGCACGAAAGTTCTTTCAACAGTCTTTCTGAAATTAATTTCTTTCCACAACTGTCCTTTCTGCTGTTACTTAGTCCCAAAACTTACGAAACCTGTAACTGTATTGTGAAAACCAAAAGATAATGCGCACACAAATGAAAACGAATAAGCACAGAAAATCTTTATAATTCATCATCATGCTTTCATAAGAAATACAATACTTCACATAACTAATATAAAGGTATATATTGCCATGATATTATATGTTTTGTTGTTAAATCTACTTAAAGTGGAAATCTATTTATATGATGTGAAAGAAATGGGATAAGAACAAGGTTTAAAATGTTATATATAATAATACTATAAATGGCAAAACATACTATCCACAGTATAATTATTAAAACATTGTTCTGTGTAATTACAAATATGAGAGGGATAAATCCAACTCAATGAACCTCTGCTGAACTTACAGATACCCTTCTTAGCAAATAAACTATAGATCCTTATTTTTAGATGTTAACACACTCCTCACAAATCAAACTGGAAAATATAGTGTGTCATCTCAGCTTGGTCAGTGCACATCCACAAAAAATATTTCCAATTTTCATGTTACCACTTCAAAATAAGTTGATTGCATTTAGGAGTCAATTCCAGTACCACTGGAGCAAATAAAGCCCCCAACCTGTTCCAATTCTCTCATGAAAAATAAGTTACATTTAATTTTTATGGTTTTATTTCTGTGTACTGGACACAACCTTGCAAACTCAGCCAACTAACAAGTGTATTAAAACACACACTAGAAAAAAATTCCTTTAAATTATCTTGAACAGAAAGATTGATGAAAGTTGATTTCAAGGTGTTATTAGCATTGTATTGTGATATATTTTAATTTAAATAATTTTTAAATTGTAGACTTCTAAAATAATCAGTGGCAGAATTAAATTACTGTCAATGATCTTTTCTTAGATGGCATTAAAAAAGAGAGACTAGATTTTTAAGGTACAATTCAAAATCATATGCTAAAAAGTCTCATGATGTACATTTGTATTTTGGGGGAAAAATAAATTCTACAATTGTGTAAGCAGCTAGGGTAACTTCATTATTTTCAATAGAATAATACTAGTTTGTCAAAGCAAAATTTAGCCCTAAGAATAGGACATGGCTGTGCAGTGCTTAGGCTACTCTATGGTAAAACAACAGTTTTGGTACATAATTCTGAGTATGCTAAAACTCATTACAATACTTGTTCAGCAGTGAGTCACATACTTTTTCTCCTGCTGAAGAATTCATCGCACATTTGTCTTCAAGTTCTAGTTTTCCATCCTTTGATATCAAAAGACAAAACATATTTTTATTTTCTGACAGATTTCTCTATTTTTTTCAGAAAAGTTGACTCACTTGAGTCAAAAACAGGTATAAAACTTGCCTGTCTTTTTCATCTGTAGGAGCCTGCTGAAGTCACTGTCTAAAGCAAAATTTCTTATGGCTTCTACAAATCCTGTTTCCTCAGCTTTCAAACTGTACAGTTTGTGATAGTGTGCTCCCCTCCTGTCACAACCTGACCTTTATTTCCTGTAACTATTCTCAAGTGATAACCACCTGTGATGGTCATAATGAATGCATCTCATCATGTGGATTTGAGGGAGACAGACAAAAAGAGCCAAGGGTTAATTTGAGCAATGAGTGCACCTAAAACCACAGTGCTGGCCAATGTCTGACTCAAGCCAAATTGGGAAGAAACTAACATCTGTAGTCAGTATGTACAGATGACTATAAGTCAATTATCTTAGTCCAGAAATACTGGACAACCCAGGGGCCATTGAGTTCTCCAGCATGGCAGCGGGCTGCATGCCAGTACCTCCCTTTGAGTAGGGACAGCTCTCAAGGTTACTCCTTGAGGTTGAGAGAATAATTATCACGTCATATATTCAGAAAGTGAATTGGGAACATGAGCACTGAAACAAAAATCTTAGATAAATGACATAAAGGAATGACTGTGCATATATAACCCTTTAGACATAAACTGCTGACCAAGTCTGGGACTACGTCTGGATCCAGGCACATCTAAACGCCCTTCTGAGAGGATTTTAGAACACAATGAACCTCATGACTCAACAGGGGGGTGTCCCTGACAGTTTTGTCCAACTCTGTCCTCTGTGCAGTACAGAAGTGAATCTTGCCATCAAATCTTGTTAAACTGCTGTCACATTTACATTACAAACTTTGTTAACTCACTGTCTTATATCAGTAAAACATATTGCTGCTTCTCTCTTGTGAGTGAAGAGACTCAAAAAAAAAAAAAGAGAGAAAAAAAGATAAACTATAACAAAGCATAGCACAATATAAATATCTTCAAAAATGTTAAATGACTTTTAGTCATTATGTTCCCTGTACGCTCTATAGAACAAATCTTTTGTTTGTTTGATTCACAAGATAATTATTAAGTTTTATAAATTAAATTTTAGAAGTTTAGTAGTTTAGACTAAAACAATCAAAAGGATTTTGGTACCAATGACATAACTGTTTCCTTTTCACAGTGAGACAACTTCATTAAGTCTCATTGTCCTTATTTAATATAGAAATGGAAAGATTTCAGATATTAGACTGAGAACCAGGCTATTACTGGTAGGCTGAATAATTTAAAAAGAGATCATAAACCCTTTACATATATTGATGAGAAGCAGTCCTAGGTTGATAGATATTACATATCTTAAAGAATTATATGAATGAGAGAAAATGCAGGGAAAAAAAAAAAAAAAAAAGAAAAAAAAAAGCAGGGGGAGGAAAGAAGAGAGATTAGGAGGATAAAGAGAAAATAAGAAAAAAAGACTGACAATGAGGTGATGAACAAAGAATGATAGAAAGAATGACCAGAACATATGGAAGAACACAGGTGGTAGCATTCTTACAATGCAAAAATATAAGGGAGGAAGAGGTAATGAGATAAAAAATATTGGATTTAATCAGAATTGAGCATAGTGTCATATATCAAGGAATGAAACAGAATCATACATGTCAAAGAGAAAGAAAAGTCTCATGGAGAATGCAAAGATAAAGATTCTTAAGATACTCTTAAATAAAATAATAATAAAAAAAACCCGTTCATATGAAGGTATAGCATAAATAAAAACAAAGCAATAACATAACCAAAACCTTATTCTTATATCTTTACCTCGGAACTGTTATAAGACTGTATTATTACATCAGTAATACTGATAATCAACTAATACCCAAATGCAGAGAGCAGATCACTTTTACTTTTGCATATGACAACAAGAGGCTTATCATTCTAGGTGATCTCAACTGACTTCAAGCATCAAATTAATTTTTGAAAATTGAAGAGAGCTATAAGAACTACACGTGACTGTTCACACCATTTAGAAGTTTGTTGATCTCCAGTATACTGTCCCTTAAACTGCCTTTTTGCAAACTGAAGAATCCTTAATCTCTTGTACAAAAGCCAGTTCATGCCTCTCATAAACTGTGCAACCTAAGCTTTCCCTTGTCAATTGCACTTAGTTTTTGACAAGATGCAGTCACAATCTGGTTTTGGTTTGCTATCCAACTTTTCTCTGATTATTCATAAAACTCTATTTGTGATTTTCATCACTGCTAAAAGCAAATTTTTTGGACTGCAGTCAGCACTGGTTTTCAGACTTCTTTCCTAAGCAATGATAGCCATCAATGTGTGCAACTTTAGAAATTTTCTATACATTTACTTTCAAATGCAGTTAAAACTGAATTCCACCTATTATTAGTTACTTGGTACCATGACATATTTCAGTTTTTGGAGTGGGATCCAGGACACTTCCTCTCTAAATTTCAGGTAATTTATTAACATATTCAACTTCAAAATTTCCTTTGCTACACACCATTAGAAGTATCCCTGCTCTGATAATCTTTTGAGATTGGTTGTGGTAAACAATGACAAAAAGAATTTATCTTTTCTATCATAGTCTTAAAAGTATTTTTTTTTTAATCATGATCATATTTAACTTTCTATGATCTATGTGAAGAAACTTCCTTTTTTAGCTTTTATGTTTTTAACAAGCTTTTTTTTTTTTTTTCCCCCTGTGATTATACATATTTTTGAAGCTTATGAATATCCTATTTCTTTTGTTTAGACGTGACATCTACATTTTAAGGGCATCTTTATCTTTAAACCTCCAAAGAATTCATTGTTGTTACTGTTATAGAATGGCTCTTTTCTAATTAAGTATTTTGTACTATTGAAAAGATTTTGCCTTACCAGTGAGGTAACATTTACCCTCTCTGTATGAAGGTTATCAAAAGTGCCTATCTCTCTTTTCATCTGTACAACTTCCTTAACATCCAATAACTTTTTTTACTAACTTACTCCTGAACTGTTTTACTAACTTACTCCTGAACTGTAACAACCCTGTTCTCTTCCTATATATATAGGTGTTAATTCCATTTAAAAAAAAAAACACATGTAGTTTGACTATATAGATTATATTTGACCCCTTTCACAGCAATACTCCTGTACAACCTACTGTCATTCCTACATAACTTGTACAATTCTCATATTGAAGAAACTTGAATGTAGCAGAACTTTGTCACAAATAACAACAGAATTTGTGACCACTACTTAGAGAAAAATCCAAATCCTAAAGATGTAACCTAAACCTAGTTCCTGAATAAGTCTTTTATACCAAAAGTACATGCTATGCTATATCACTACTGGTCTGTAAAGTCAAAAGACAGAACTGTTTTTTCTTTGACTGTTCTGGTTTCTTAATCAGGTACTAAAGTATTCACTAACTTCCTCATCTTTACTCAGATGTTAATATTATGTATTTAAATACTTGACATTAAATAAAGCTTGTATAAAAAATAAAACAGAATACAAGCATTTTCCCACTGTTAAAGCAAAGAGTTTGTAAGTAGGAAATTATTTACTCTTTTATAAAACCTCTAAAATTTTTTCCAGATTATGTGGCATAACTTCAGTTCGGATTTATTTCTTATTAAGTACTGAAGAGGATTTTTTTTTTCCAATGATCTATTCTTATATCCTCATTTGTGAGATATCTCGTCTGACTGCACTCACATTTATGTTCTTATTGCAGATCACATATTTCAAAAGAATATTTAAAATATTTCAGGAAATATAAAGAATACTACAAATATTTGCAAACACTACCACCACAAACCTCCCCTCCCTGCCCCTACATAAATTTAACATAGATTGTAAAAAAAAAGCTACTGATTACACAATATAATGAGATTACCAACAAGGATGGGGTCCTACTGTCAAGACTACAAGAAAAAAATGAATGTACAAATTACTGCTGCGAGATAACTACAATTTGGGAAGGTCTTTACATGCTGTCTCCTAATTAAAACTCAGTAGGTTGTCTACCTGTTTCAGGATGGATGATATACAAAATATTACACTGAAGACACTACTAAAAGGAGGCATACTACAGAAAGCTTTTCTTGACACCTTTCCCAGATACAACGAAATTTCACAAATGCTCAGAATGCAAAGATGCTGAAAGCAATGATAAAATTATCATCAAGTCACCCATATGCTTTTGTTCACCTTTCCAGTTCTTGTAACTACAGAAGCTACCTGTCACCTGCCCTCTGATCTGTACCACAGAAAGTATAAACTATTAGAAATACATTACAACACTACAGTAAGTTAAAAAGACTGCCTTACTTTCTGATTATAGTGGAAAAACAGAAGACCTACAAAACCCAAAGAAGTGCCTAGGCTGAGAAAGGGCTTCAAGCAAGGATGAGGAATGAAATTGAACTTATGGTAGCTCCAAAGCTTTTGTTACAGTACAAGGTCCAGCAAACATGAAGAACCCTTCACCTTAACCAGATAAGTGTTTTAGCCTAATATTTACATGAATTGTCCTTATTTTTAAAGTAAGGTTTATAGAGTCCACCTCCACCCAGGAAATCCTTCTTACACCTTTATAAAATTTGGTAGTTTCACTGATAGAGTGCCACAGATTTATGTCTTTTATTCACCTGTATACAAATGAAATTGTATATGCATTCATACGCACGAATGAAACACATTCACTTTTGTACCTGAAATGCTGGGGTTTCAACCCCAAACCCCAAATTAAGGTTGATATCTGGGTGATTCCCACAGCCCTTCACAAAGGGGGGGTGAGTTTACCTTTAGGCTTCCCTCTAGGGTGGGGCCGGCCTGGCAGGGAGAGCCATTGGGTAAATGAGCCCCAGGTGTCGGCATTAAGTAACCAAAGGTCAGGTGTCCCACTGGGGGATAAAAGCTGGGACCCCTTGCAGGCAGGGACAGTGTCTGTCTGTGAGGTGGATGTCCTGTGCAGAGTTCCCTGTTGGGGAAGGATGTTCTGCCTCCCTGGGACTGGGCTCCAGTCAGGTCTGGCCTTTGTAAACGTGGGCTGTGTAGAGATTTGGTATGTGGCTTCCTTGGTCTAATGTGTTTGGCTTGTTGACTCGGTTGTCTCCTGTCCCTTCTATGGGAGAGGTCATTTCATCCCTTATTTCACCCATTGTTGTTTGTGTGATGTTGTTATTGGGGTCAGGGGGATTGATGTCAGATTATGTATAATCTGACTTGTTTGTACCCCCAGTGCTCACCCATGTACTGAACCTTTTGTGTCAAATACAATTTGGTTATTGGTTCATTTTTATTCTAGGCCTGATAATTGGCAAAACTTATGAAAAGGCCAATATTCCAGGAAAGACTTGGATTTAAACAGGCTTCCTTTTATTGATGTGATGTAAGCATTACAGACTTGACTAAAAATAACCCCTAAACCTCAAAATGAAACTAAAGCTGAGTTACCATACAAATTCTGGAAAAAGAAAATTAAAATCAAGTAGAACTTTATGTATCTGTAGCACTGATGACAACAAATTATACAGATATGAGATAAAACCCACTTCAAAATGTGAGCCAGTGACAGCTGAATACTGCTGCAGGTTATACTGAAGTCGGACATCTAGCTTTGTATCTCTGAATTTTTAACTGAATCCTACATAAATTTCTCTTATGTTCAGGTTCAGTGAATATTCACCTTATTGTTAACGATATCTGTTATTAAATAGCATTAAAAAACTACAGAGAGACTGTAGTTTTCTAGTGGCAATTACTGCAAACTATCACCATGTTTTGACCACTATTTAAAAATGTGACAGAAAATACACAATGCTAGTGATTTGGAACTTTCTTGAAAATTACTAATAGAAGCCTACTTTTCTTGTTTCATTAAGTTCATCATTGCTTTCTGTTGTTGAAGAAAGATTAAAAAACCTTAGTGTTACCTGTCCAACATTGCTTAAAATACTCAAGACTGAGATGTAACCTTCCTGTTCAAATCAAAACATTTGAGTTTTGAATAAAATAACAAGGTAGTAACTTCGCAGTGACAGATTGGTAAATTTTACTTCCTTTACCTGTCAATTAATGCTGCCAGCTTGCCCTGGACTATTTGTCACTCAAAAGACTGAAATGTTGTCAGTGATGATGCAACATGGTTTATAACAATTTTACCAAAACCTTGCTCTCAAATGCTTCCTTGTTGTTTTGAGCCTAACTGCTGTGACCGTATTTATGATATTTTCCCTGTGCTGCTGGCTTAAATTCACAGAAAACATCCTATTCTAAATTAAAAACACATAGCGTGACCAGTACAAAATAAAGAACAAAGGTCATAAGGGGATGAGAGTAACAAGCACTATTGTAGGTGCTATAGATTAAAACTTCATTCTGTTCTTCCACCTAGTAAATATGGTCCATTTATGAACAGAAAAGAGATTAATTACTCTCCACACAAAAAAAAAAAAAAAACCAAAAAAACAAACAAACAAACAAACAAAACAACAACCAAACATTAGAATGTATACTGTCTCCCCACACCAGTTCAACCAGTAGAAAAGAAAAATAATCTGGGAAAGCAGTACTACAGTCTTGCTGCTTACTTCATTAACACACTATTTATCTTGATTTCCTTTTGTGGATGTTTGGACACCATCCTTACACATAAGCTTGTTGTTGAATCCAGTGTTTTTACAAGCATATCTCTGAACATGAACAATATGCACTATCTCTTTGGTTTTTTTGGTGAAATATTAATTAATTATGGTACAGTAACAATGATATAAAAACTAATCATGAAGAAAACCAGGATTCCCCCTCCAAAACCTGGTAGTTCTGCACAGAGCCTCTGCAGCAAAATCCTGTGTGACTTTGCATCAATCCAGTTCCTGCCTCAAAGGCATGTGAATGCCTATCTGCACCTAAGGGGAAATCACTGATATATTGGACAAGATGTGAACATGAGGACAAAGAGAACTGTCTTATTTCTGACATTTATATTCACTTTTTAACTGGTTACTTTGCTTTTCTCCACTTGGAAAGCCAAATTAGTGACAGTTTTCATATCAGAAAACATGATGAAAAAATGTTTTATTTAAACGGCAACAAAACCAATCTGTCCTCATATTAATTCAACACTTAGAACTATTTAGTACACCAAGAAATATAAAAAAGAAAAAAAACACTTTAAACTGAGCAGAATTATTTCAATATTTCTTTGGGTGAAATATTGTAAGTGTGTTTAAGGACATGTACAAAATGGTGACTTAACCAGTTATTATTGCTTATTGGGTGTATTAACATACTACAAGAAAAATATTGGACTAACCTACTCCAATCTTTAAACTTCTTTTAAGCTTAAAAAATCAAACTATAACATTTGACAGGTTTTCTTATTTTTATTTCTTTATATCTCTTTCAAACTAAGAACTATTAGGCAGAAACAAACTTATAATACTCTTAACATTTGAGAATTACTTCCGGTCATAAGCATTGCAAAGTACATTGCCATCTGCAAAACTGTAACAAGACAGGATATATCTTACTACAGAAGAGAAAAGAATACAATTAGGGTCAAGAAAAACAACCTTTTTTTCTCCAGAATATATGAGTATTCCTACAACAGCTATACAGAAAGGATTTGCAGAAATTACATTTTTAGACAAATTAACTTGACAAACAAACAAAAAAAAAACAAACACACACTTTCTAGTGCAAGTTACCATTTTAATATTTCAGCAATCTCCGATTACCTGAGGTATGGTACTTCATTTTTCTTCTTTTTCAAGGTATTTGACTTGGAACTCATCTGTATTGAAATCAAAAGCTATAACAATGGCAAAAAATATGCTAGAATCAGGAGACATATTGGCATTTACAGTATCAAACTTTTTTCAAATATGAATGAAAATCCACAGTGTGTTAGCAGGCTAAGTTGTGAAACACATTGTATCAAAAAAGCTTTTACGGAAAGCTTCAAAGTCAAGCACTAAAAAGTTCAGAAATGTTGCTAGCATGGTTCCTTAATTTGTTCCTCCTGCATGCACATTTTCCTAGAGTCTTTATTATTTGATTGGTTGACAGTTTCTCTTTTTTTCAAGGCTCTGTCTTGTTCAGTGCATGGGAAGTTTCTTTCTATCTTCCACATTTAATGTCTGTCTTCAGGTCTTGTTTGAAGTATTTTACTGAACAAAAAACCAAATAACTTTGCAATACGTTATAGTATTCTTACTGTTCCATGAGGATTCTTCATTTGCAATACATCTATTTTCACACAAACCTACAAGATAACGTTATATTATTAACCTTTTATGTTCCTCAAAAATAAATAGGATGACAAAATATTTCAAAAAAACCTCAGCAGCAAGAAGAAAGCCAGAGTAAAATATTAAATGATAACATAAAACTGATGTCAAATTATCTGAAAAAAATTTTGAAGAACTTATTATGCCTATTTTTTATTTTAGTTATATAAAAGACAAATTACATGGCTAAAAATTAACATTATCACACAGCTGAAAAACTTCTTCACCTAATGACCAGATGAAGTTTTACCTTGGCCAGATGAAGAATAGAAAATGTTTTCTCAGTGAATTACTGAATCCACCTTCTCTTTTTTCCATGTGTGGAAGCACCTGGGAAGAACATTAGTCAACAGAAGCAAAAGAGCTTAGAAGCATACATCTGGATTTTGAAGATTCAAGAATTGGATTTGCATTCATCTACATCAGAGAAAAACAGTCAGCAGAAAGTTGTTCACCCAAAGAGATACTCGGTCAGCAGTATTAGAAGTCAAGAATTAGTTGTAGCTCTAGGATCCTTCAATTTTTTTGGTCAAGGAATCAGCATAAGTCTAGATTCCAAGGAAATGAAGGACTGAAATTACTTAAATATGTAAATTGCAGGGCAGTTAATTCTATCGTATGGCATAGACAAGTGTCTCAGAGAAAGAAATAAATGGGCTTAGACTATAAAAAATTTGAAATATGGCTCAGAATGGGACAGTAAAAAGCTGGAAGGGTCTGTGCAAAGGCTGGAGCAAAAGGGCAGGACCAAAAATCTTGTGAAGGAAGGGTTTTTACTTAAAGATCTTGTAAAAATCAAATCTTCCAATTCAGGAAACTGTGACCAGGGACTTGACTCTGGAATATGCCTCATTCACTGGCCACAGGAAATACATTCAAAAGTGCTCTTGATTACACAAGTCCTGATCTGTGACTGAATATAAATCACAGACATACAGAAGAGTGACACAACAGACAGGAATAAAGGAGTAAGAACATAAAATAGAATATTTAAAGAATGATGTATAGACTGCTTAGATAAAGTAAATTTTCTCAAATCAGCTGGAAGCCATGAAAATTGCTAAAAATGACTTTGTAAACCCATAAGCCTGTCTCAGAGCTGTTAACAGCTAAGCTTTAGAACCAACAAGAAGCTAGCCTGGCAGAAGACAAATATTTACAGTATCTTTGAAGGGAGTGAAGGAGAAAAGGACATAAGAAACTATAAAGCAGACAGCTTAACAAATTAAATTCCTAGGAAACTACCGGAAAAAAAATAAAACTTGGTGGTTGTGGAAGAAATAGGTGCTGTATATTTCAAATATGAGAAAAAATTTTGATCCTATCTTATGAGAATATCTCAGGCATTTTGGGGTGATATATTTTATATGGAAATACGTAAAAGGTCCAGAATTAATTATGAAAATACTCAAAACTCTAATCAATATTCTTTGTTTAACTTGGATGATTATATCCGGTAAGGCTCTGCCAGCATAGCTCTTGTAATCACTGCTATTCAACATATTAATGAAAAGGAAAAAGGAGCAGAAAATATTTGCATTTGCAGATGGAAGAACTTCATGAATTTGGGAGAAAGGATAAAAATTCAAAATTATTTGAAATATCAAGAAATGTTTAAAATATATCTATATGTAAAGAAGAGCAAATAATAATAATCAGTTAGAAAGTGTGAAGTAGATGGGTTTTTTTGAAAAAAATATCAGCTTGTAATGAATTACTCAAACTGAACATATTGAACTAAATAGATATAGAACTAAATTATATTAGCGTACATAAAATACAGTATTATGGAACAGGCTGTCTGAACGATTGTCTTTCAAGAAAGATACAGAAAGTCTAGAGAACAGGCAGTTGGATATGTTAAGGTCCATTCCAAAGATTTCTTCTATAATTATCTCCATTTTAATGATGGTAGCTCAAGAAACATGATTCCCCAAGAAAGAATGGGGAGGTTGTGTGAAAGTCAGATGAGAATCCCAGTTCCAGAGAGAAGCTTTAAAGGATCATCCTCAGAGTAGACTTGTTCAAATAAGTCAGTCATCTACAGGAATCTATCATGTCATTCTTAAATTACTGATATAGCTTAGTTTCAGCAAATGTTGTCAGAATGCTTCATGTAAAAGCTAACTAATTTTCAACAATTTACTAGAAAATAGGATATGACTTTTTTTTCTCTGCAGATTTATACTAACATAAAACGAGAATATTTTTATAACCCCCCCAAAAAAAGATGCAGCATCTTCCAGAGAGAGTCAGTTTCCCATTTTACATCTTGTAGAAGGACTCATTTCCCTAAAAATTAAAGTTCAGCAAAAAAAAATTGAAATTGCCAAATGCAAGATGATTTTGATAGGGGAAAAAGTTATATAACATTAATGATGAGGTAATGGTGTGACAACTCATCGTAAACATGCCATTTCAGGAGCTATCACCTGGCTCCATTTGCATAACACTTAGACCAACTGATTAATCTCTGAAGTAAGAATGAGCAAATTTAATATGAATAATATTGGGTCTTCAAGACTTGGAAAGCAGACGCGCAAGAGAAAGAAAATTAAATGTCAATATTTGTTCATCAAATCATTATAAGAATTTCTGTGGTATTCTTTCACAGTACCTGGTAACTACTTAAAAGCTCTTTAATGAGATTAAAATGTAGCATATTGAATCAGTTTCTAATGGTTTTCCAAAACACTTCTCTGTGCTCCACTAAAGTGTTAAATAAATTAAAGGATAATGTATGCAATAGTTCCTCTGATCTGCCCTTCTATTCTGTCTATCTACAGATAGGGGGAATTTGAATAAGAAAAATAATTTAAAATGTCATTTTAACAGTACCTAATTTAATCTCATTGTTATTTTAACTGTTATTTTATCTAAGAAAATAAATTTTCCTAGGTAAATTTGCTAACACCAGACCTGGTTTCTGAGGTATTTATTTCTCAAAGCAATCCACAGAAATACTTTCTGAACGTTCTTTCACAGTACTGGAGTTCCCAAAGACAGAACTCAGTAGTTTCCAAATGTACTTTTCAGATGATACTATCTTCTAAACACTTGTGTCTCTTTTTTCACAGTTAAACTGTACCTATCTGGAAAGGTATGAGAGATTTAGGTTACTTTGAGACACCAAAGGAGGTTGATGAATTATCTTCTAGCTAATGCAATGTGGCTTTTTTTTTTTTTTTTAATCCAAACTATTAGTTTTTATTACTTGGATAAGTGAATTATTGTTACGATCAATAACATATAAATGTTTCATTAATTTATTTTCACTATTCGAAATAAGCTTTCTGCATCCATTACAGAAATTGATTCTTAACAACTATAGGGTTTATTCAATTCTGACTGAATTAGCAGGCTTCCAATTATTAAATAAAAAACCAAAGTAGATAGATTACGCTAGTAGATAGACTATCCGAGTTCCCAGGTTTATGGTGAACCAAGATAAGGAAATGTTTATTGCTCAGATAAGTATCTATATAAAGGATACCTTCATTTCTTGAGACTTATTTTTTAAATTAGCATAATTAAGAGTCAGATAAATTTTGTTCTACCAAACTGGGAAAACATTTTCCTGTGTAAAATAAAATAGATTTTCCTAGTTATTGTCAAAATAAACAGAAGGGGTGCTCTGACACCTCTCCTTTTGATATTTTATAACATCTGAATTATTACTTATAAGTCTAAGATTTGCAGAGTTCTTCCACACTTAAGGTTAATAAATATTTCATTTGGGCTAGACAAAGGTGTTGATTTTTCAAATCAAATCAACCTTGTAGAGAAAAAAGTGTTTTAGAAAAAATATTGTAGGTAAAAAGGATTCAAGTGCAGACCAGAAAATACTAAAGAAATATCAATGGAATCACCTGTGCTTTATAGTTGTGGGGGAGAACAATTATGACAATTATTTTAATGTGGAAGATGACTCAACTTTTAACTCCATGTGGTTTGCTAATTCTTATTTAACACAAATCTCTGAGTTATTTTCAGTTGCTGGAACATGGAATGGTACCGTGTTCACTTCTTTCGGAAATCACTCTTTCTACAAAGAAGGTGACTTTGTAAAGTAATAATGAGAGCACTGCCACAGCACAATAATTAGCAGCTGTGAAAATGAAAGGTAAAATAGTCAAAAAGTGCAAAAGTCATTCTCAATTCGTTCAAACCATCCTAAATCTTTTAGCTTTCCACAATGAGCTAGAGTTCTCAGCATTGTTTTTCTCCAACCTCTTAAGTGCCGCGCATCATTCTCACAACCTGCTCACTCCATTTCTAGTTCTCCAAACTCATATTATCAACAACGAAATTATTTTCTGAAGACTGTTTTATCTGGCCTTTTATTATATGTATTATGGCATGTCAATCAAACCAAACTTTACATGATGAGAGGTCAGATTAACTTTGACCACGAGTCTGATGCTGTACATCTGAACATTTGAAACACAAAAAAAAGGGGTGAGGGGTGGGGGTGGGGAGAGAGAGGAAAACATAAGGCAGTATGGAAAGAAGTCGTCTTAATCTGTTGAAACCTTGGAAAGCTTTAAAAGAAAATATACATACAGATATCTAAGAAGCAGGGAACTGGGACTTTCCATAAGAGCCTGAGACTGAATTCACATCATTCTTTACCTTGTTTTTAAAGGGAAGTATTTTGGTGACAGTTTATGAAGCCCCAAGATGAAGCATAACCATTAATAGGTGAATTGAAGAACAAAGCTTTTAAGATCACCATTGTTTCTCAACCCAGAGGGTACTTTGAGTCACTGGAAATCGCATAGCTATTTTAGTGCAAAAATTATCAAAATATCTAAATTCTGAATTTCTGATTTCTGGTCATAATATGACATATTCCAAAAAAAGAAGGAAAAATACTTTTTTACATGTACTAAGCCTTTATGAAAGTCACTATTATTCATCAGGCACAAACATATCCTACCTGTAAGAACAGAACCTAAATGTTTGATTATTCATTTATACCCACTGAAACAAGAACATTAGTGTTTTACAGCTGATAGCCTGGGCTACCCAGAATAATTTAGAAATATTCTTACTAAATAAGTCAGTATAGGTGATCGTATATCTATAAACACAGATATATATATATAGAGAGAGAGAGAGAGAGAGAGAGAGAGAGAAAAAAACCTATATATTTATCTTCTATATATTAAGAACACATTTTTTAACATGCATACTGCCTTCGTAAATTTTAAAGCAGTAACTAAAAATGTCTTTTGGTGGTGATAAAGCATATTTTAATTTAATGAAACTCCAGCCCCAGAGAGATTTCTAATAAGTAATATTTTGAATTTTTTACACTCAAGAAAACAGTGCTATGGTCAGCACAGTCAGGAGAGAATTTGCACACATGAGGAGCAATATTTAACACATATTAAAAGTAAAAGTAAGCTGTATATTGCGAAAAAACAACACCAGAGCCAAATGAGAGATGAGGATCATCACAGGAGAATCTTGGGAGATTCACGCTTCAGTTGACCAAGTCACGAAGATGAATATGAGCTATGCAAGTACTAATTAAGAGAGATGGATTTGTTTAGCCTAAAGAAGAAAACGTTAAAGGAGGATCTTACTGCTGTCCTCAACTACTCAGCGTATGGTTGCAGAGAAGTTTGAACTAATATTTTCTTGGTGGTACAGAACAAAAGAAGGACAATGGGTACAAACAGCAACAAAGGAAGTTTCAGTTAGGTATTTGGAAAAAACTAATCCACAATGTCTGCTAAACATGAGAAGAGGTTGCTCAGGGAGATCTGGATGATGCCTGAGCCACCCAATTGAACTACAAAACCAGATCCAACAACAAAATCAACCTTGCTTTGAACAGTGGGTTGGACTAGATGACTTTGGGAGATACCTTCCAATCTTAACTGTTCTCTAATTCTGGTTTGTAATACACAGATCCTTTTTTTCCACTTTCTGTGTTTCTTCCTCAGATTTTCTGACTACTCCTTCTACATCTTTCTACTTTCTTACCCAAATCCCAGACATGAAACAATTAACTGTATCAAAAATAACAAAAATAGTACAGTATAGTAAACATGAGATACCTGTACCTGAGGCTGATAAGGAACAGTTTTGATTACTGACCATACGTAGTCAGCAATTTGATTCATCTTTCTGGTCGAGGTTGTCATCTGTTGTGACACCCTGCACAAAAGTGTATTAGCTGCAGTATTTCAGACTGTACTATATACATACATGTATACTTATAAAGTTTTTCAAGTTGTATTAGCATCTTCCCTGGAAACAGGATGAAAAGCAACACAAAAAGCAAGAGAAGTCTACTGCTTTTAATTGTACAGTAGAAAATCAATTACAAATGCAGAAGCATCATACTGCAGTATGAATTTTGTAACAAATTAGAGGATGTAACTCAGAACCACAAAGCATAATTTATCATACTGATTTTAACATTTCAGTTCATATATTGCATCAGAAGAAATAGTTATAAGCATATTCTGTGCATCTTTAACCATGTATAAATATTTATAGCAAAGACCATGTATCTTCCAGAAAGAATCATCATAGCAGTGGAATTTACAAATATTCTTGTTCAAAAGACAACTTTGCAGTTACTGCATTGAATAAAGTTATTTTGTCTTTTTTTCAATCTAATATGTATGTTCTAGAGGTGGAAAAATAACTTTTTTCCTTTATTGCTTTAACATATCAGGTTATATTAATGTAAGATTACTGGATAAATTGTACATATTCTAACCTCTCATGTAGAAATGTTATGCAAATTATTTATAAATGTGAAAGCCTCAGGAGCAGAGCTGCATTAACAGCTCCTATTACAAAGGTATCCTCAATAATTTACAAGTCAACAAAGGCTGAATTGAATATAAATTGTTTCTGTCACAATAAATTCTGAAATAAATGCAGAGAGCACCATCTTCTGGAGTAAATGAAGCATTTTCAACTCTTTACAGTGAAAGCAGAAAATTGAGTTTCAGTTAAATAAATGTTGATATATGCAACAAGCTTTGCAAATTGTTCTGTGAGCAGAGTAACTAATGAAGTGTGGTTTCAAACAGATTCGTGTTCTGTGTGTCTCCGCACATAATCTTCCCAACCTTGCCAAACTCTCTCTGTGTCACTAGTGCCTGTCTTCCTCTGCAGTGTAATACACAGCACAGAAGCTCCTTCAAAGACAGGTTTCTTTTCACTGGTCAATAGCTACTCATATTCTGGCTAGTTCAGAGCTATGTGTGTAGTCAACCAGTACATGTTCTGTTTGGCAAACTGTTAGCTGTTTCTTGGAATAGCTATAAGACTGAAAATTTTGTTGGAACCGTCCAACAATTTTAAAAGCTACTGGGAGTTTAACAAAGAAATTCAGGCTTATGGAGTTATATTAGGATATCAGTCCAAAAACAATTGGCATAAAGCAGGTAAGCTGTACCCAGTTAAAAAAAAAAAAAAAGGAAAACTGATATACCAATTTGCATATTTACAAAAAAGGACCTGGGGTCCCAGAAAGCAAGCTGACCATGATCCAGCAATGTGTCCATGCAGCAAAGGCAGCCAACAGCCTCCTGGACTGCAGCAGGAGCATTGCTGCCAGTGGGGCAAGGGAGGTGATTCTTTCCCTCTGCTCAGCCCTGGTGAGACACATCTGCAGTGCTGTGGATAGACCTAGACTCCCTTGCTCTGAGCAGGGGGTTTTGGCTAATGTACCGGTTGGGATGGAGTTAATTTTCTTAATAGCAGTCCATACATCTCTGGGTTTAGATCTGTGACCAAAACAGTGCTGATAACACACCAGCATTTTAGCTGCTGCTGAACAGCACTTGCATAGTATTGAGGCCTTCTCTGGTTCTCACTCTGTCCTCTCCCTTCCCCCAATGAGTAGGCTGAGGGTGAGCAAAATTGTAGGCGGGGACATAGCCAAGACAGCTGACTTGAACGGACCAAAGGGATATTTCATATCATATATATCATCACACTCAGCAATAAAACTGTGGGGTTGTGGGGTATTTTTCCAAGACAGTCATTACTCAGAGTCTGACTAGTCATCAGTGTGTTGGTGGGAGACAGTGAGTGATTGTCTTTGCATAACCTTTTTTTTTTTTTAATTTTTCTCCATCTATTAAACTGTCTTTATCTCAACCCACATTTTTTTTTCTCTTTTGCCCTTTAGATTCTACACACACACACACCCCCCATCTTGGAAGAGATGAATGAATGAGGAACTGAGAGGGGGCTTAGCTGCCAGCTAGGGTCAACCCACACAACTAGACAATCTCCAGTGGTACCTTCTGATGCCTCAGGTGTTCTGTAATCAAAAATATACACATGGAGCTGACTTACCACAGGATTTATTTCTATGTTACTATATTGATTTTTGATATTGAAAAAAAAAATAATCTAAAAAGTGAAAATTGGCATTCCATGCATGTAATTACCTCTGGCACTATTTTCTAGACCTATGAATTAAAGACAAAGCAAAGGTGAACATAGTTCCTCTACACCAAATGTTGAAGCCCCCTTATGTAGAAACATTTGTTTAATCTTTCACTGTAACTAACACCTATATTCTTTTGTCTTTAATTCCACACTGGTGACAGTTCACAGGACTTTCTAGCACAACACTCAGGTTCACAAGCACATATATTCTCCATTTCTGTCTAAAATTTCTAAGTTTTAAAAGCAGACACAGATTTTTTCAATACAAAGCAGGTTTAAGGTTTGCAAAACAAGTCAATTCTTGAACTATTATTTTTTTAAGTATAACTTTCTTCACATCTTACACAACATAGCTGCTTTTAACAGGATGACACTATTATCACAGTGTTATTGCTATGTGTTCTTGCTCTGTTGAGCTATGAACATGAAATTGGCCACAAGGTAGTTTCAGATTTATCTTCTCCATTAGAGGTCAGCAGAAAACCATTTATCTATACAGGATCTGGATGGTTCCCATTTGTTCTTGAAATTCTAGGTCAAACCAGTAGCAAGAAAAAATGAATTTGACATTATAGGTCAGAAAAAGCCAAGTCTAAAAGTTCACAATAATTATTGCCTGTTCCACCTGTTCCTTCATTGTAGAATCATTGTAGATAAATTTAGATCACTTACAAAAATTGTGGAATGTAAACAATTATGCCATGAAAACTAATGGCAACATGAACAGACCGATTCATGAAGCGTAGACATGTCTATAAGATCCTTCTTATGCAGACAAACTGCAATGAAAAACTCACACTTTTGTGGCCTCTTACCACTGTTTGGGTTGTGAACGGGCAAGTCTAGAGGTCAAGAGGCTGTAAGTTACTTCAGTGTCTCTCCTCACATTTTCACTACCACTGAAAAAGCACCTTTACCTGGGAGACCTACACCAGATGACTCCTATTCCAGTTTTTGAAGTATCCCTTTCTAAAGACAACACTTCATCTCACTTTCCACAGAAGACCATTTATAAAACCACTGCTTCTGCAAGCCTGAAATTAGTCATGACCTTCATACAGTCACAGGTGTCCAATTAGCAAGCATTTAGAACTACATTTTTTTCTTTAGTTGCTGTCAGGATCTCTGTTATGCTCACTCCTGAAGTTAAGCTCAGTCACTGTTTTGATCAGAACTGAGGAATGCTTCCAGAACTATTTTGACAAGGATTTGTGGAAGAATGAAGGACGCTCACATACATCACACAGTAAACTTTTCTCCCAAAGGCCACATTGCCATGAACTCACCTACAATTCACCAAAGACTGTAAATGTTCAGACTAATGAGTTAAAGAATGCATACAGGGAAACATTTCTTAAAACACCAGAAACACCTAGCAACATATGAACATTTTGTTATTTGAGAAAAAATGTCACAATATTAAAAACAAAATCATAAACTGAAATATGATGATAACTACACACACATAAATTCCCCCCGCTCCAGTTTTCAGGTAGATTCCAGGTTCCCCAAGACATTTTTTTTTTAGATATCACATAATTTATAACAGGATTTTTCATCAAAAGTAAGCTTAACGATAGTAAGTTCTTTAAATGAAATTTTCACAGCATCATATCGTCTACCAAGGGTTGTTGTTTTTTTTTTTAATATTTAGTGGATATGCTCTAATGGACATAATCTAGACTGGGATTTCCTAATCTGAGAAAGATAATTCCTTTGAGGATTATCAGACTACTTCAGGAGGTTGAGGACATCATTACTAGGAAGAGAAGCAATATCCAGGCAATGCCCCAAAAGGGTTTATTTATTTCTAGAAAAGAAATTTGAGTCATTTGCCTTTCCCCACTATTACATTCTAATCATAAAAACAAACAAACAAACAAACAAACAAACAAACAAAACACAAACAACAAAACATCTCTAAGTGAAATGTTTCATACCAGTTTTTGGTGAGTTTTTTGTTCATTTGTTCAACCACAACAGGCAGGTTTCATTCTCCGTATACATACATACATACATAAAACCATATTGTGCAAACACTAACAATAAATTGATAAAAAATAAACTAATTATGAAATTGATTATAAAATCTCACTTTCTATCTGGCAACTAAATCCTCTTCCTGGGGTCTATTTTCACATTAAGATAGCATTTATAAAAAGAAAAAGGGGAAAGACAAAAAAGCTTTTCCAGAGAAAGTAGCTTTTCTTGTACTCTAAGTGTTAATATACTGTATAAAGATGTCATTGATGCAAACTCAAAAAGAGAGAAGATGCAGTCCTGCACAGATTTAAAATGTGACTTCTCATAGTACTGCAGGACACACAAACAAAAAAAAGAACTTTATGTTGTGGGAGAATAAAGTATAATTGTCGTTTCTTGTTTCAGAATATTGAAAGTAGTCCTCGTCCTTCAGCAGAACATTTCAGGGCATATATATAGGTTTTAAGGATGCCCTAATGTGTTACATTTTCTAGACAGAAGAATAGAAAAACATGCTAAATTGTAAATCTCTCTGAAATATTCTTAGACGAATTTTTTATTTTTCCTTCCCCTAAAGGATGCCATACTTCAAGAGGACACACACCAATGTGGAACAATGGACAAGTCTCATTAGATATTTGCATGATTGTAGTGATGGGACTCAGAAGCCTGAAAAAGATCTGCATCACTCATTTTTGCAGAATGAGCACAGAAAAACCTTTTAAACTCAAAGTCAGATTTCTTTAGAATATAGACCAGAATACTTAGCTTTTTAGTTAAACCTATAGCAACTAGACTAGACAGTGTTACACTTGAATCTTGTCACTGACATTAAAGGAATTTAAAAAATGGAAGAAAACGAACCATTGATAGACTAATTGAAGTATTAGTAATTTAACTTAACCCACAAGTTATGACTGGTCCAGTAACACTTATATTCATAGTCCAACTGCAACAGTAAAACCTCATTAATAATGTCACCTTTAAAAACACAATACAAGAAAATCTGTTAAAACTGACCCCACCTTCATTGGTGCTAAGCTCAGCCTGCAATGCCCTTCTGGATCCTCCCATGCGCATCTTCAGTATTCCTCAAACAAAAGCACTGGGAAGAGAAGGGTAGGTCATGCGTGGTTAGGGTTTCTTCCTTCTGTTTTCTGTAAGGAGCACAATGTCAACGCTTTCTCCTTCCTCAACCTTGGTCTTGTTTGGGTTTATTTTCTGTACTTTCTCTCAGTATGGCCCACATCACTGATGGTATCACAGAGCCCCAGCTCACCCTGAGGAGGAGAGTAACTTACCTGCCAGCAGCCGGAGTGGCCAGCACCACGCAGACCAGGACCAGGACCAGGACCAGGACCAGGCACTGGCCCCAAGGAACCACAGGGATTCTGATGATGATGGAAAAATCATATTTACAGGCTATACGTGCTGATCTCACACTTCAGTTCTGCACTTGAAGGAAACTGCAACCACAGTCATACTCTCAGTGGTGTCTTAACCTGACAAGAGCCCTGCTCTCAAATACTGTATTTTCCTATTACAGTTGCATGAGGTCATCTTATACTGTCTTGCTTCAGTCTACTTCTGCCAGTTATCCTGACAGTCTAACATTTGAACTGCACATGAAGATTTTAGAGAAAGAAACTTGAGGACCTTTAACTTTGCAGCAAACTGGAAGCCTGTACAAAAGAAATACAACTGAGCCATAAAACTCAACTCTTCACAGAAAAAAAAAAAAAGCATAGAGAGAGGTATTTGTGTAAATACATTAGGTTGTCAAATTCTCTCTCTCTCAGGAAAAAAAGTAATTTTTATACAGATTCTCAGACGCATACATACTGACAGATCAATTGATCAAGTAACTTTTCTTTTGGTGCCAAAAAAGGAAGCCTATGCTTTCTTGCCATCTTCTAAGGTCAGCAGATTTATTTCCAGTGAAGAACATAAATTTACAACATAAATATATCTTCTCAGAAAAATAATAGCAACTAAGAAAAACGTAGGAAAAACTGAAGGCTAAACTGTAGCTTGACTAATGCAGACTGAAATCCATGGTGGAAAGCACCATATATTCCATGAGGCAAATATGATGCTGTAATTGCTGTGTTTGTGAAATCTCAGACCAAAAGAATTGCTTTTTATATCCATTTCATTTGTTTTGTGAAACACATGAAACATTCATACAGTGTTGTTCTATCATAGATTATGTGCTATCATCCTCCCATATTGCTAGTCTGACTCAAATATATTTTACTCAAATGCTGTTAAAATAATTTCTAATACAAAGAAATGACAAAACAAACAACTCCATCCAAATCACTTCCACTGTAATTTACCAATTAGGGGGAAATAATCCCCCAAACAACCTTAACAAACTAAGAGTAAAAGTAGCCATCTGAAGTAATTTGATATGTTTACTAGCTAACCTGGTATTTTTGGAAAGCCTATAAAAATTTAGGAGTACTGTACTGCCTTACAAACACTGACAGAAAATGGAGGCAGTGTGCCTTATACACTATCATCAGTAATTAGACAGGATTCACTGTCAATTATTATTTTTTGACAAAACAATAAGTTGTTTCATATATGCTGCCATCAGCTCTTTTCTATTTCTTGACTGTGACCTTTCCATGTGGGGAAAAATTAAACTAGTATTCAAAAGAATAAACCATAAATTACAAAACCCAGTATTTATCAGTTGTTTTGAAATCCAAACAAGTTATGAAAGCAACATTACTACATATGTATGAAAGTTTTACTGCAGCCTCAACTTAAAAATAAAAGAAAAAGATTTCTCAAATATAAAAAGGTAGCACTGATCTGATAGACCACAGTACTACTATTCAGTAATTATAGCAAATATGCAATGGTAAATTATCATTATTGTGCCTATTAACCCATGTTCCATCAGTCTTTCTCCTTGCATCCATCTCTGTTCTCCCATGGAAAATAGTCCAAATGCCACTTGTTTTATTAGGTTGAAGATGCACTACTATAACAGAAGATTCCTTCAGTAATTTACTGAATGTTTCTCCCTAATTATATTACAGAGACCACCATCATCATATTTTGGTTCCACTGGCAGTAGTATAAGTTTCAGACAAGCCTGTCTGGCAGAATTATTTTCCTAGTTATACCAGGTTTGCTGGAGCCTAAAATAAAATTATTTGACCTTTTCTACAACTCTGTGGTTGTATTAGGTGCTAAAATATGACACAAGCATTATGAATCTAATTCTATAGCCTTACACAGGCAAAACTTCCAAGGACCCTGAGATAAATTTTCTGTTAGCACTGCAACAGCTGATTTCATCCTCTGAAAACAGTTTTTTAAATCAAACACTTTTTCAGACATATGCTATCCACATCACATAAACTGCAACACAGAAAACAAACTATAATAGTAGAGATCCTAGCTGTCCAGCCCTGTTCCAGGCAAACTTTCACTAATGATGTTGTAGGATTTTGACTAACATTAATATCTGACCTTTATATGCTTGTTTACTTCCTACACACCCACCCCCCCCACCCCCCTGTCTGTCGTGTGTGTAGCTTGTTCTTTGCAATCTAACCCTTAACTCTAACAGACTTGGTACTTGCAGTTGTAGCCTGCTGAACAGTTTCCCTTCTATGTATTGGTTTCTTTGTGTGCTTTGTTTCTTCAAGAAATGTGACCACACAAGGTAGATCTGGAAAGAGGGCAGTCAAATAGAACAGAGGAGTTTCCATGTTGCTGATTACATCAAGCAGTCATTGCACAAGTGGCCAAACTGCAGCTCATGTAAAGACATAGACTGCTGAAGAAAGCAGGTAACACATAGGCAGGCCACTGTGGGGACAGGAAAAAAAGATCTAAAGGGGTTTTAGCAGAATTTGCAGTAATACAGACAGACACTGAATAGACTGAAACTAACCTAGGAGCACAGGCCAGCTTGCAGTGATCCATGAATAGACAGGGAATTGTTTATATAGACCTTCTCATTCTAATACGTTACATAGTCATCCTATTAGAAATTGCAAATATGGGGGCTTATATTTTTTAAAATTCCAATTTTTGTGTCTCAGAATCTTTTGGGGTTCCACTGAGAAACATTACTACAGAAAGATGTAGAAAGTTCAATTTGTAAGCTCTGGCTAACTTCTTATGACTTCTTTGGCCAATACCATATGGTATATAAAGCTATACTGAGATGAGTAGCTATCATCATGCACTTATAGCTGTCACGTTTCTCATTCCTATTCCCAGGACAGAAGGTCCATGCCTATGGATTACTGTAAATGTATATGTCTTAACTGCCCCCCTCCCTATCCAACTTATTCTTTTCCTTAGGCATTTCTGAGCAAACTTTTCAAAATTCCTAAGTTATTTCATCCTACCTTTTCAACTTTACAGAGAGCACGCAACCAGCAAATTCATACTGACTGCAGATGGAAGGATTTGAGTCTTTGTGAAAGAGTTTGAGAAAACCAAACACATTCAGGGGGACAGGAGTAGCACAGAGCTAAGGGTAATGGGAGAGACAGAAAACACAGAGCTGGACATATATAATGCATTTCAGCATTCTTTTATATTAAGGATTGAAATTCTTTATGGTCATATCTACTAAGGCTATTCAAGACATGACCCTACATGCTACTAGAATATAGCTTCAAATATATCAAGTCACAATCTAAACTAAAGTAACTGGTGTAAGATCTGGAAATTGCTCATCAAATTATGCATCTTTATTACACACTCTGCATTACTCATCGCAATGACCTCTATGACACAGCAATGCACAGTCATTGGAGTCAGAATATTTTATTTCATTTTCACAGCAAAGTCCATTTGAATTTCAGAAGTTGTCTTTTTATGTGGGTAAATCACAGGCAACTGATCCTCAGAAGTTAATTCCGGCACAGTTCCCTAGCTAGAGCAAGTCAAAAATCAAAGAACACTGTATCAAGTAAGGTTACTTTAAATTCCTATCTACCAAATGTGCAATCAGCATATAAGTTGATGACAGGAGTTTGTCATTTGATCTTAGATAAGAGAGGAAGGAAAGGACAGGAAATCTTCAAGGTGTGATAGGCATCTATTTTTCCTTGAAGAATGGTAACTCTCAGAGAGGATGAGATAGTCCTCTTTTTTCTGTTTCAGGTTCTTGGCTCCATAGTAAGCGGATGACTTTCTTTGTTCCAGATGCTGATAATGCAATCTCCCAACCAGTGCTGCTGTCAAATGTTCTAATAACCAGATATTCCCCTCTTCATTCTAGTGTAAATAATAACAATTTCTGAAATTAATCAATAAAACCCAACATACTGAGCAAGTGGGCCAATACAGTTCCAAATTCTGAGCTGACAGAGATGTTTTTTGTAAAAATAAATTATTTTAGGTCAACAATATTTCTTCAGTTTTAAACTAAAACAAGAGATATACACCTTCAGGAGTACAGTACACTCTGCCTTTTGGGCTTAAAGGGCAACACTAGTTGTTTCCTTTTCAATATTCTTGTTCTAACATTTCTCAGTTACTTGGAAGAGCTTTCTTCCTAGCATAATTTACAAGTACCTACACTGCTGTCTTCCTACACCTGCATTTTGGACATTCTCCTTGTTGTATATTATAAAAAACCAAATAATACCATTATCCCAGCTGGAGATCAAGTAGATATTACTACTACAACAGAAACTTAGTTATTTTAGGATTATTTTTGTCTCTTTTCTAAGGAGACCAAGTATTACAAATGGTGCTTGGAGTTCTGGGGTTGCTTCTTGTGGTTGGTTGGTGTTCCTTTTATTAAGTAGCCATTTATAAGTCCATAAAATAAAGGAGTGCTATCCATCTCACATTATTTTTGGTGTCTCATCTGAACTAGTCATCTAGTCTCCCTTTGCAGTTAGTGGAGCAAAACCACACCTTTTGGACATGCTTCATCAGATTTCATACACTTCTTTACTTCATGACGCACCAAGGAAATATCTTGCTCTTCCTTGACTGTAAAACAAATCCTTGGGATTAGTTCAAGTACATGTATTTTCCTGTGGGAACATTACGGACCCCTTGAAACACCTTAAGGTGTTTACTGAGGAGGACATCTAAGCATGTGTTCCTTCATAACCTTTATACCAAAATATAAAGTTTATAGACCTTAAAGGATGCAATGCTTCACCACTTCTTTAGTAGCTGCCTGGAGGACAGGCAGAACATTTTGCCTAACTTCTCTTTCTCTCTCTCAAAATCTATGGGTTTATTTCTGTCATGGCTGGAAATCTGAAGTTTGCTGACTCTGTAAAATATTATTTTTCATATTTCACACCAAAAATACTTTGCAAGCATAGTGACAGATCTGCTGCTAGCAAGCAAATGAGTATCACAGGAAGAAACAAAAATACTGTGTACTAATTTGCACAGGGTTTTCCCCTGATTTCCTCTCCCCAGGACATTATTCTACAGTATTATTTTAGTGCCCTGATGCTGAATATTGTAAGCTGATGGAAAAAGTTGAAAACTTGTCAGAGAAAGTAACTAAATAACTCTATGACCTTTCAGTGACATGCCATCATAAGATGGTGAAAAATTTGCATGAAGGCTGAAAGGCTTTTTAAAAGCTACTCAAATATATTTAAATAACATAGTTTTATATTTAAACCATACCATTTCCTTCAAAGAGTTCTTCATTATCTTTCAGGGGGGGAAAAAAAAAAAAAAAAGAAGCAAGCAAAATCAAAAAAACAAACAACACAACTGTTGCTAGAAGGTCTAAATAACAAATGAAAAAAATCCCTTTGAAAATTATTTTAGAATTGAAATTCTCTGTGTTCCATTCAGGTTTAATTATGGTTTGCATTATATTAAAGCAGGAAGTGATTTTCATATTTTAAAAGAAAGGGGATTTTTGACTGGTTTCTTTAAAAAAGCTAGTACACTACTTTGTCATTTAAATGAACAAAATAATGAATTGCAAATGGAGAGAGTTTAGCGAAGCATGAGACCATTTAGCAAAATATTTATACATCCTCCACAGATTCTTGTTTCCCTGGAAAGGTTATTTGAGTGTAAATGTGACATTTTGAAATGTGTGACTGCAGTGAAAACTATCACTTGGTAATGAAATTTAATGTTTATCTTCATTCTCACTCTTATTTAAAGAGGTCTTGTCCCTGTAATTATTGGCTTTGAGTCTGACCTTCATACTTTTTCCATGCAATTACCTTTTTTCTTGCTGACATCTGACCTAAATAGGGGTCTGTTCTTCTGTAACAAATATGTATTTTAATAGAAATAATAACCGAGTTTCAGTCATTGATATGTCACTGTATATTTTAAAATGGAATTCTATAGCATTTGACACATTTACTATATCTTTATCATTAGCTTTGTATCATTTGCAGCCATTTTATGTAACCAGACAAACAAAATATGGTCTCCAGCTTCACATTCCTAATCTAAACTTTTCTACTTCTTGGGCTTCCACTTAAGAGGACTGGTTAAATAAGAGCAAAAGTTAATACATTCTGTGTACTAACAGAATAGTCTGTATGTTCACTAACATGTAATTTTCTGTTTCTGTGTTATTTGAAGTTTCCCAACTTGCATTCATTTCACTTCTGCATACATATTACCTGTACAAATAAAATGGTTTGCAGCCTTACTCCTGTAATGTTTATGGTATTTTGTACTATTTCCGTACACAAATAAAAGAAACATTTCTCCTACCTCCATGTCCCCCCCCAAATAAAGGAAAATAATTAAAAAAAAAAAAAAATCACTACATGATCAGGAATTGAAAGGTTGGTTAAAGGTTGCATGTATATACTAGATCAATAAGGCAAATTAATCTCTAAACAAACAGCATTAATCCTAACTCTGGTTTTCTTGATCAGAATCTGCTTTCTTGTAGCTCAATTATGGAATTTATATACACGCATGTGTTCCTAATTTAACATACTATAAAACATGATATCCTTTCAGAGCATGCATTTTACAATGGTTTATCTCACAGATCCTTCTGAAGGGAACAGCTATTTTGATGTTGCATAAAACTGCCTTTTCATCAATGTTAATGACATTGAGGAAAAAATGGGATACAATTTAGATTGGGTCAGAACAGAAGTAGTGTATTACTGCAGCTATAGGAGAGAACACGCAGCAGCAATGTGTCAGACTCTGCTGATAAAAGCTCTGTCCAAGTGGGAAAAATTTATATACCTTTAAGTTATACAATCTATTCTTCACCAGCACTGTGCCAGATAAGCAGAATATGGTAAATAACAACAGCAATTGAAATCCTTCTGATAAGGAGGCTTTAGACAGTATACCCTGTCAGGACTTCTCCCCTCCGATGTTAACCAAATTATGCTGACTGGCAAGTACATTAGCTGCAAATGTTTCTTAACTAGTGAGGCCTGCAAAGGCCCATGAGATGTTAACTCTCTTGATTCCACATGAATGATTTTAACCACTCAGGTGTGTGCCAAAGCTAACTCAGAGAGGAGAGAGATGTAAGGTTTGGTTCTGAATCTGTATGTCTTTCAGTAATACAAAAAAACTGCATTACTAATCTCTTCACCAATAAACAATCTAATTACTGAACATTTTTGGCTAGTGCCAGTCATTTAAAATAAATGCAGCCTGTGGTCAAACTATGTTCCTAAGGCAAGAATGTGTCATCAAGGCAGGCATAGTTCATCAACAAAGAGTGCACTTCCTTTTGGTCAAGTGGAAGTTATCTGACACAAAACCATTGATTTTTTAGAAAGGCAAAACCAAATAATTGAGGAATTCTATGCATTTTCCTCAAACAATATATCAGATTTCACAAACTCCATTAAGTTTGCATTTCTGGACATAGTGGAAATAAATTATTTTACTCTCAGGTTATCCTAGAATCTATCATTTCTTATTGTAATGATAAATCTCCTACTGGGAAGAAAGTTTACTTCTTTAAAGTTTTTATGGGAAAATAAACACAGTTTCCTTCCATTTCAGTCGAAGTGCCAGGTTGAGCTACCTTCTGTTACAAATGCAAGGTATACTTCTTGAATCTGCCTTTTGTAACACAAGAGCATCCCTCACCTCCACTGCACAAGTTTTTTCCTTTAGATCTGTGAACTATAAATGGCCTTATAGGAAGGTGGTTAGATGCCACAAAATCTGCATGTGGATTATTTTGGTACTGTGGTCAATAATCTATGGAAATGCATTCTTTAATATTGAAATTTTTTGCTTATATATAATGTCGATAATTGTAGGGTTGGTTTATAAGTTTCCAAGTGTTTGTAGAAGAGAAAAGACACTGACAAATTAAAAAGTTAACAGTTAATAATCACAGAATCATAGAATAGTTTGGGTTAGAACAGACCTTAAAGATCATCTATAGTTTCAACCCCCTTGCCATGGGCAGGGACACCTTCCACTGGATCAGGTTGCTCAAAGCCCCGTCCAGCCTGGCCTTGAACACTGCCAGGGAGGGGGCAGCCACAGATTCTCTGGGCAAACTGTTCCAGTGTCTCACCACCCTCACAGGAAAGAATTTCTTTCTTATATCTAATCTAAACCTATCCTCTTTCAGTTTAAAACCATTATGCCTCCTCCCCATCTTTCCTGTAGGCCCCTTTAAGTCCTGGAAGGCCACTATAAGGTCTCCCTGGAGCCTTCTCTTCTCCAGGATGAAAAACCATAACTTTCTCGGCCTGTTGTCAGAGGGCAGGCGGTCCAAACACCTGGTAATCTTCATGGCACTCTTCTGGACTCGCTCAGGCAGGTCCATGTCCTCCTTCTTATGCTGGGGGCCCCAGAGCTGAAGACAGGACTCCAGGTGGGGTCTCACAAGAGCAGAGTAGAGGGGAAGAATCTCCTCCCTCAGCCTGCTGGCCACACTTCTCTTGATGCATCCCAGCATACAGTTGGCTTTCTGGGCTGTGAGCACACATTGCTGGCTCATATTCAATTTTTCATCCACCTATACTCCTAAGTCCTTCAACACAGAACTGCTCTCAATACACTCTTCACCCAGACTGTATTTGTGCATGGAATTGCCCCTTGCACTTGGCCTTGCTGAATTTCATGAGGTTTGCAGAGGCCCACCCCTCTGAAGCTTGTCCAGGTTCCTTTTGATGACATCCCTTTCCTCCAGCATGTTGACTACACCACACAGCTTGGTGTCATAGGTGAACTTGCTGAGGGTGCACTCAGTCTCACCTGTCCATGAACTCAATAAAGATGTTAAAGAGCGCCAGTCCAAATATCAACCCCTGAGGAACGCCACTCATCACTGCTCTCCAGTTGGACACTGAGCAGTTGACCACAACTCTCTGAGTGCGACCATCCAGCCAGTTCCTTATCCACTGAGGGGTCCATCCACTAAACCCATGTCTCTCCAATTTAGAGACAAAGATATCATGCAGGATAGTGTCAAAAGCATTGCACAAGTCCACATAGAAAACATCTGTTGCTTTTCCCTTGTCCACCAGCACTGTAACCCTGTCATAGGAGGCCACCAATTTGTTCAGGCACAATTTGCCCTTAGTGAAGCCATATTGGCTGTCACATAATCATCTCCTTATTTTCCATGTGCCCTAGCATAGTTTCCATGAGGTTACATTCCATGATATTGACAGGCACAGAGGTGAGACTGACTGGCCTGTAGTTCCCTGGGTCCTCTTTATTTTCCTTTTAAAAAATGGGTGTTATTTTTCTCCTTTTCCAGTCAGCAGGAACTTTACTGGACTGCCACAACTTCTCAAATATGATGGATAATAGCTTAGTCACTTCATCTGGCAGTTCCCTCAGGACCCACAGATGTGTCTTATCAGATCACATGGACTTGTGCACCTTCAGGTTCCTTAGACTGTCTTGAACCTGATTTTCTCCTACAGTGGATGGTTCTTCTTTCTCCCCCTCTCCACTTTTGCCTTCTGTGACTTGTGCAGTGTTGCTGGGATGCTTGCCAGTGAAGACTGAGGCAAAAAGTCTTTGAGTACCTCAGCCTTCTCCGTATCATGGGTGACCAAATCTCCCTTTTCCTTCCAGAGAAGCACCACATTTTCCCTATTCTTCCTTTTACCACCAACATATCTTTAAAAACTTTTCTTGTTGCCCTTGACATCCCCGGACAGATTTAATTCTATTAGGCCTTTGGTCTTCTTAACATGATCCCTGGTTGCTCAGACAGTTTCTCTCTATTCCTGCCAGGATACTTGTCCTTGCTTCCACCCTCTGCAGGCTTCCTTTTTATGTTTGAGTATGTGTAGGAACTCCTTGTTCTTCCATGCAGACCTTCTGGTGCCTTTACCTGATTTTCTCTTTGTCAGGAAGCATCGCTCCTGGGCTTGAAGGTGGTGATCCTTGAATATTAACCAGCTTTCTAGGATTCCTCTTCCCTCCAGGGCTTTATCCCATGTTACTCTGCCAAGCAGATCTATGTAGAGATGCCAAAGTCTGTTGTCCTGAAGTCCAGGGTAGCAAGCTTGCTGTGTGCTCTCCTTGCCACCTTTAGGATGGATCTTGAACTCCAACATTTCATGGTCACTGCAGCCAAGGCTGCCCTTGAGCTTCACACCCCCTACCAGTCACTCCTTGATGGTGAGAACAGGGTCCAGCATAGCACCTCTCCTCACTGGCTCCTCTGTTACTTGGAGACAGAAGTTATCATCTACGCATTCCAGGAACTTCCTAGATTGCTTATGCCCTGCTGTGTTGTCCCTCCAACAGATACGGTGGTTAAAGTCCCCCATGAAGACCAGGGCTTGTGAATGTGAGGCTGCTCCTACCTGTCCATAGAGGGCCTTATCTACTCAGTTTTCCTGGTCAGGTGGCTTGTAGCAAACCTCCACTATAACATCTCCTGTCTCTGCCTTCATTTTAATCCGTAAACTCTCTGTCAGCTCCTCATTCATCCTTAGGCAGAGCTCCATGCACTCCAAATCCTCATTGACATAGAGGGCAACCCCTACTCCTTGTCTCCCCCACCTGTCCTTCCTAAAGAGCCTGTATCCTTCCATTACAACACTCCAGCCATAAGAGCCATCCCACCATGTCTCCATGATGCCAGTAAGATTTAAACCCAGCAGGCATGCACACATCTCTAGCTCCTCTTCTTTATTACCCATGTTATGTGCGTTTGCATAGAGGCAGTTAATTTGGACCCTTAATGAAGTTGACTTTCTGGCTGGAATTCCTTTGTGCTGATCTTCAGCTGCTCCCTGGCTGACCTGTGACCCCCTCTCCAGGCTCTGGGCAACTATTGCTGGCACTGGCATCTAGCTGGTAGGAGTGGGATGGATTGAGGTGCTCATCCACCAGGAAACTTTACTTTAAAGCCCTCTTCACCAGCTTGGCAAGCCTATGACTGAAGATGCTCTTCCCCTTCTCTGACTGAGGGAGTCAGCTTTTGGGTTCCTTACCCAGCTTTACACAGCTTTACACAGGACAATTCCCATATCTTGTCCTATCCAGAAGCTGTGCAGCAGTTCTTTGTTATACTGTGCCTAGCTGGTAATTCTCTCTGTGCATCCCTGTAGAAAAGTATAAGGCAAATTGAGGTCTAAATAACAGGATTTCCAATTAAAATATTAGGTGAACTTTTTGATATATTCTTCTTGTTTCTAAATCCTATTAAGGTACTTATTTAATACAAAGAGGCAAGGGATATCCATACATGAGCATGTGAAAGAGGAAAAACAAACAAACAAAAAAGAGGTTATCAACTAATAGTGGCAAGGGGGACACAGTAAAACATTAGGAAGAGATAAAAACATGCATTTGTGTCAAAACTCTGGAAAGTAATACATCAAACGTAACTGAGCTACTGAGTAGTTTGAGAATACACAAACCTGAAAGTAAAGTGATTGCATATATGTTTAATCCTATTTAGTAATTACATTTAAATACAAAACTAGCTAGCTGATCTACTTCAATTAGTCTCTCTCCAGACAGGGGTTCTCTAATTCTACATATTTATACTACAGTTTATGGCAACATGCCCTAGGATATGTTGGCCTTTGAATATCAACAAATAGATATAATTAGTAATAATTAGAAAAACTTTGGATTTGTTTAAGAGCTCTTTATGGTTGAGAATTTATTGTTTGTTTTTAAATATAAATTTGTGTTAATCATTTTAAAACATTACAGACATAAAAAAAAACCCCAACCCTCTAACAATTTATCTAGCATTTTATACTTCCATAAAACACTCCAGGGTGCCCATTACTGTATGATATCAGCATGCATACTAAACTCAGTGTAGGTGAGCTGTGTTAATATTATGCTTCAACAGCACACCCTGGAGTGTCTTATTGCTTAAATGATGAAAAGGTCAAACAGTTACAGCATACTATCATGTTTCTCAGAACAATTCTACATTATCATTCTCTGTTACCTCATCCTTTCGGGAAAAGTAAGTGCAAGAAAAAATAACAAACACAATTCAATTAAACCAGGTTTGTTAAAGTGCTAATATGAAGCATAATCTTGTGGTTCTCTTTGGGTAGTGAGTAAGGTCACATCTTGTGTATACAGTGTTAGCATAAATTATGTATCAGTAGAAAATCCAGTAAAACTTCCATCAAAAATCTAGCTAGATATGAATATTTTTAAATAAAATGGAAGGACTGAATATTTGCAGATGTTGATATGTTTACTGCAGAATATATTAAGCTTAAAAAACACCAGACCTGCATTAGCAGGGGGGTAACAGAATTTTAGGTCAGAATCAGTGTCTCTCTACACATCTCAGCTGTTGTAGTACAGAGACTTTCATCTTAAGAAGATCTCTGGTTAAGAGCATACTACAATAGATCAGAGTAGAAGAAAGAACCTGCAGCCAGAATCCATGTAGCATGATTGTTCTATGAGTAACTATATATCTGTGGTATCCAGAATGGTTAGTCTAGTAGCAACCTTTAGTAATTAATATCCAAAAGGAGAATATTTGTTAGTGCTGCCTCTACTTACTCTGTCTTTGATTAATTCAACTGCTCTGTCACAGAGCAGTTCTATATACTATGAAAACTCAGATTGCACAAAATATTATTCCTCCTGAAGAGTATTCATCTTTGATTCAGACTCAGCAACATTTGACCAGTTCTAGAGGGGTAAACCAGGAAAAACTAAATATGGATTTTAAAAACAGAGTATTTTGTTTGACACTCTAAGAGCTCTGGATCTCTCAGCACTTAAGCAATACCACCAGGGAAAAATCCTTCTGCAGGCTCCCAGCATTCTCTGGTTTATGGCATTAAGGCTTTTCTAGAAAACACTGGATCCTTTTTCTCAGACTACTTTTCCTGATGTTGTAGGAGTAATCATACCAAGATGCCCTGTATCTCTGTAGAAGAATTCCTGTGAGGTTCCTAAAGAAGGCTGTAGACACAAACTGCTCCCAAAATATTACCAAAACATCCTTTACTCTCTGCAAGAGAACACCACCACTTCAGCAATACCACCTCATCTTGGCCTGCAAGATACATCTGAAATCTGAATACCATTGAAAGGAAGCGGTCTACCATTAAAAAAAAAAAAAAAAAAAAAAAAAAAAAAAAAAAAAAAAAAAAAAAAAAAAAAAAAAAAAAAAAGTACATACCCAGCTTCAGTTGTTGTCTACCATCCTCCTGGCATTTTCTTCTCTATTATTCCTGAATCCCAATACTGCTTTTTTGTTGTTGTTGTTCTGTTACTGCCTATGGTGGACTGAGTAGAGTAGAACCACACTGGAAATACGTGAGAGTTCTCCACTAGTAATGTTGCCAAGCATGTGGGCTGGAATACTTTCAGTAGTGATTTCTCCTGGTTTGTAGAAAAAAATCCCATTTAAAAGTTAAAATAATTATTGATCAAAATTCCTGAGTATCACTTAGGAAGGAAGTAAAAAACCTCTTTCAGGGTTAAACAGTGACAAACAACTACTTTTTTTTGATACAACTGTACTTCAGGTAGAAGAATGCAATTTTCTTCATGGTTATAATAAGCAGCACTGATGATGGTATCAGTTAATTTTAAAGTGTAGAAAGAGTTACTTATGAGGTGTAGATTTGTTTTAAATTTCTTTAAAGTGGCCCCACTAAGGCAGATTCCTTTTCCCCTTTAAGCTTTAACTTAAACGTAAACCATTTTTTCAATAACTCTCAGAAGCTTCCTCTATTAGAGTGGATTTAAAAATTCAAATCTATTTTATGCAACAATATCATTAGTGTTTCATTTATGTGCTGCCATTATTTCTTCTTTTGCTTTTCATGTCTTTTATTAGGTATTTCCATGAACAGCACTTACACTGTGTGTAGACACATAAGTTAAAAAATACAAAGAAAAGAAAAAAAAAATACATTTCAACATACCTTTCTGATTCTTATTTTCACCACAAATTGGGACTGTTCAGAGACATTGGGAATGAACAGATAATAAATGCTACTGCAAGATTGTTAGGACAATAAATTATCAGTACCCATTTGAAAGTAATTAGTCAATAAAAGGTGACTTCTTTTTCACACCTAAAAGGAAATTATTCCTTTGCCTATTACACAAAGACAGAAGACACTTTCTTATTTCTCCTAGTTTTTGTGTCCTATCTGAAGCTTAGGCAGGCTGCAACTATCCTGAGACTAGAGAAACCATACTTCCCAATACATAGTTGCAAATAGAAATAAACCAGCATGTAGGTGCTTCAAGCACTGCTCACAAAACACAGCAGATATTTAGGAGTGAATCTTATAAACATTTTTATGTAGAGTAAAAATGTATGTGCATATGTATATGACTACAATTTTAAAAAAATTTTGATACAGACAACATCAGGAAAGTGAATTTCAGCGGACTTCCATGTAACTAAACCCTGACCACTCCCTCCTTTTAACACCATACAGGTATTTCTTTGACTCCACAGTTAAAGCTGAGTGCTTCATGCTTCAAAAATCCAGCTCTCACCCTGATTTACTCTGCTTATAAAGCAAATGTAAAAGTATAATGAATTTTTATGTAAAGTACTTCTTGAATATTCCCCTTAGTTTATCAATCACTTAAGACCTTCTCTTGCAAATATGCCTTGTGCAGTGCTATCAATGGCCCATGACTACACTGCAAAATAGGCTTCCAGTGGAAAAAAAAAAAAATGCTAGTTTTTACTTACTCCTAAATAACCATTTTTTATTTTTGTAACATTCAAGAGAAAGGCATTGTTTTAATCAAACAAGCACATGCTGAAACTAGAAGCATTCTTAATTATATCAATCACACTGTCATGTTGCTGTCTTCAAAACAGCCATATGACCAACCAGGCATTATATAAAGTGATAGAAGATGCAGATTTTAGACTTATATTGAAAACAGTTATACTTTCTTAATTCAACAGGCAAATCAGAATAACAAGTTAATTTTAGAAGTATTAGCTTTGTTAGGTAAGTAATTTAGAGTCAAAATTCCAGATATTTTGTCAATGAAACAATGTCAATAGTCTCAACCACGCTGTCTCCAAATTCCCATTTAAACCCTCTTATAATCTATATAAATCTCTAACATATTCTATAAAATGTCCTCTCTTTGGAATCAACATCGATGCTTCCTGAAATGTCAGGTATCCATGGACCCTATCCCACTACAAGAGAAATTTTCAAGCCCTTCACAGCAGCTGAAAGTCAAATAGTATCCACTATGATAGTGCTGATAAAAAAAGCTGAAGTAGCAGCTAACATTATACATGTAATAATTATAAAAGACTCACTTGTCATCTTTTGTGTACTTTTGGTTGTGTAATATACTAATTAAACAGAAGAGATGCAACAAGGAAAAATTCCCCAAAAATCTTCCAACCATAAGGAGGAATGAGTCTGCAAACCCAAAGAGCAAAACAGGAATGCTCCATGAATTATAAAGGAGAAAACAAATGTGTGTCTTTACTGTATGAGGGATTCTCAGTAATCTGCAGGTTGCCCAGTCTTTCTGACATCTGTAAGCATTACTCCACAAAGACAAAGTAGGAAGTAAAGAAGTAAAGTGAACATACCACCTTGGTATTCATAATTATATAACCAGAAAACTAATTCCTCCTAAAAGGTAATCCAGTAAAGATGCTGCATCTGGTCAAAGCGTGGAGAAGATGGGTAGCAGTAAGCCATAACAGTGAAAAAAAGACATCTTCTAATTACAGTCAAGGGGTAAGTGACAGTTTCAAAGTTTAATTAATTAGGCACAAGTTTTCAAGGCAAATTAACAAAGCATGTGAAACATCCTTCTATAGTTAAATAATGATGACATTGTTTCTGTCAAGAATTTTAACTCCAGATTTCTACAAACACAAACAAATCTTGGTAAAAGGGAACAGAATTTGTTTTCTTTTTTAGATTCAAAGAACCTTTTCAAAAATACTATCACCTTTCCAGCATCTCACTGCAGAAAAAGTATTAAAATAATACTTATATTACAACTACATTTGAACTCGCCACTGATTCTGCAGTGGAAACTAATCTCTCAGTTAAGACACTATGAAAAAGCTATAAGAAATTAGATAGCATCAAGAAAATGAGAGACAGAGAAGAAGGAAGCCTACCTCTTACACATCTTTCAGAAGACTGATTGACATCTATGGAGCATCACATAGATGTTGACAAATCTCAAGTCATTTTCCTTTTCACAAAGTATTGAATATGTGCATGTTTAAATGAACATGCCCAAGGTGTTAAATAATTAAATAAATAAAACAGCTCTTGACCTTGAGAAGTTCTTTAGTCATATACCAGGAAGCTATCACCTACTATTATTAGAATTCTTAATAACACGCACACAAAAATATTATTTTAAAACTTTCTTGACTGAAATAATGTTTACTGTCATATCCTGGGAGTGGGAAATTCTATTATAAGTGGTCAATCATACAAACATGTTAATTCAAGTGTATTCACAATCTGAGTTGTGCATGTGAAAATATATAATCACTTGGTTCTTCAAAGGAAGGATATAGAACTGGATACATAAATATTTTAGAGCAGCAAAAATCCTAACAAAAATAATAAACTTAGATAAATTGTGAATCCTTAGCCATAGAACAGAGAATCTAAAGAATAGAAAGGAAGTTTAGAATAAAGATTAAATTTTGGTTTATCCATTTGCAAAATTTCTGAAGACAATATTCTTACTCCATGACTAGGATTCCTACATGATATTGATAACTACTGTTGACAATGAAGAAGGAACCACATATAACCTGCTTCAGTGAAATGCAACACCACAACAATTGTTTAATATATCTATCAACAACCCACAGAAAGGGACACCATCAAGGTTGCAATGACAACGAATTACAGGCAATAGTCAATATATTCAAGGCCATGCAGAGAGACCTAGATAGGCTAGAGAAATGGACCAACAGGAATCTCATGAAGTTCAAGAACAAGTGCCAAGTCCTGTCCCTGGTCAGGAAGCACTCATGCAAGGGCACAGGCTGGGGCCTGCTGCCTAGAAGCAATTTGCAGGAAGGCACCTTTAGCAAGGCTTTGGCAGACACAAGTTGAGCATGAGCCATCAGTGTTCCCTGGTAAACAGCACTCTGGAGGGTTATTTATACAGCCAGGAGAGAGAAGAGGACCTGAATGAACATTATGAAATTCAGCAAGGACAAGTGCAAGGTCCTGCACATGGGACAGAGCAATCCCAAACATGAATACAGGGTGTGCGATGAGTGGAATGAAAATAGCCCTGTGGAGGACTTGGGGGGTACAGCTGGATGAAGAACTGACTATGAGCCAGCAATGTGTGCTCACAGCCCAGAAAGCCAACTGTATGCTGGGATGCATCAAGAGAAGTGTGGCCAGCAGGCTGAGGGAGGAGATTCTTCCCCTCTACTCTGCTCTTGTGAGACCCCACCTGGAGTCCTGTCTTCAGCTCTGGGGCCCCCAGCATAAGATGGACATGGACCTGCTTGAGTGAGTCCAGAAGAGTGCCATGAAGATTACCAGGTGTTTGGACTGCCTGCCCTCTGACAACAGGCTGAGAGAGTTGAGGTTTTTTCAGCCTGGAGCAGAGAAGGCTCCAGGGAGACCTTATAGCGGCCTTCCAAGACTTAAAGAGGTGCCTACAGGAAAGGTGGGGTGTCACTCTTTAACAGGGAGTGTAGTGATGGAAGAAAGACTGACAAACAGTTGAGTTCAGCAGAGGGCCCCCAAGCAGATCACAACTGGATCACTTGCTATGTAAGTAGAGGCTGAGGTTCTGTGTCTTGTTCAGCTTGGCTTAGGGGGAAGGGTATGAGCAGCTATGAGGAGTATGAGGAGTTATTGAGAAGATGCAGCAAGGACTTTTACAGTGAAGGATAAGTTACAGAGTAATATAAATAGTAAAGAAATACACAAAAATGGGTAATAAATTTTCTCAGTGGCTTCATATTCCCCTAGAACATATTTCTACAATCGCAAAACTTAAATCTGATTGGTAATGCTAGCATGCATTTTTGCATTGGTCTTTTTTTTTCCTAAAAAAGTTGGTATTTTCACAAAATTATTAAATACTTTTTCAGAGACAAAACAGTGATACTAGCAAACAGATGGAAGATACAGTGCAAGAAAACATTCTGCAGTGATTCAAGAATCAGAATCAGGCAGTTGTCCTCTTAATTTTTCATCATGAAATCGGTAATGCTCTTCAGATTTTCTTACTTCTAAACCTCTATGTTAACTTTATGCTTGCTCTTCTAGATGCTGATATTGCTTTCCTCTTCAGTTTATCTGCATCATCCTTTACTCTCAGAAATTTTTTATTCCATATCAAATCAACTGATGGTTACTGATGCAGCAACCAGTTTTCTCTCTCCTTCACAGGTAATATCAAGAGGGACAGAACAGAATTATTGTGATGCAATGACAGAAGAGGCATTCAGCTGTCTTGATTTGCTACCCAAGCCATCTGCAGTTTTGTTCTGGAGATCAAGTAGTTTATTTCAGAAAAATATCTTTATATTCCAAAAGTCTGTTTGTCAAAAGTAATCGATTATCATCTACATTGTTTCATGAGGGTTAAAGCTCTGGAGCATTGTTTATTAGTGTTCTTTTCTCTCTTAGCTTTTTAAAAATATTCATCTAAATCATTAATTTATATCTTAATATAAGAAGATGTTTTAAAAGCATCCTCAGAAGTTTTCATACTTCTTAGCAGGAATACAGTAGCTTATGTCTATAATACATACAGAAGAGAAAAGAAAGGTCAACTGATTAAAAAAAAAATACTTGTGGAAAGTAGATTTTATCACTGTGGTCATAAACTTCACAAATATATATAGTTTCAAACTCTCAGCTTGAAATAATTACATACTTCAATATTTTAACACTAGAATTTTAATTCAGTTTGAGATATTTTTGCAACAAATGCAGCTCAACTATGCAGAAATATTTTTTCTTTTGTAGCATGTAATAAAGATTTTATTTTCTTCCTGACCAAGAATATTTCACCAAAAGTGTGGGACACGCAGGAAAACAAACAAACAAACAAAAAAATGTTTTCTAGTTATTTCTTGCTGTTGCTATGGAACATAAACCAGATTCCCACACAGCCACCCATCGGTACCTTAAAGTTTTTGTTAGAACAGCTATACTTTTGCCTTAAGTATAGTGTACACAGTATTTACTCTGAAATGATGCAGATTTTAACCAAAAAATAGCAAGGTTGTAAATGTCTTAAGAGGTCCCCACAGAATTCAGGTTTCTGAAGAACCTTTGTGAATACAATGATATTTAATTTATAGCACTCTTAAGACATGTTGAAAAGTACTATACTTTCTTTACTAACATATCAAGAAAATGTTTTGTCTCAGTTACTGCCATAAGTCAACATGAAGTATTAATGCTGAAAATGACAGCGCTCAGAAAATTGTATGAGTTCTCAGCATTGCTAATGACAGCTCAAACCCAGAAATATTTCATACATGCACAGAATAAGGTGGCAAAGGCATACCAATGAAGAGGCAGATAAACATAAAAGGAATATTTTTTTATCCAGCAGAATTTGATTCTGAACTAATGGACAAAACAGACTAGAGAAAACTTTAAAATATTTTTCTCTGTTCTCAGTAAATGGATTATATTCAGTTGAAGATACAAATAAAGCTCAAATTCACAGTTTATTCAGGAAACCTAGGTTAACTACAGCAATTCTTATTACACTCTAAATTTTAGTGAAGACCTAATATCCTAGGTGTCACAGAAAGAGCTAGTGATTAGGGAAAAAAAAAAAAAAAAAAAAAAAAAAAAAAAAAAAAAAAAAAAAGAAAAATAGTGAATAAACTGATTTTTAAAATATGTCTCTTCTCATGTTGTAAAGTTTTCCTTGGATTTGTTTCTTTTTGGTTTATTACAATGACTACAGAGAAACAACAAATTTAAGAATATATCATATAAACCAGACACACTTCATGTAGTTTCCAAATTCATTATAAAAGCATCTGACACCCTTACTTGCTTTTTTTAAAAGAAAGCAAATAGAAAAGTTTTCTTCCCTAAAAGTTACATTAAAATGTTAAAAACATTGAAAAGAATCAGAAGATACTACTGAAGTAAAAACCACAATATGATCAAATTGTTGCTGTTGCGGTTAATGTTACATTTGGTAAGAGATGAATCCCCTTGTGTTCTAGCCGGTCCTCAGAGATTAGAGGGCTAGGGGCAGCTGGGCTTATCTCTTAGCAGGTATGCCAGTTATGGCCATAACTACAGGCCTGACACCAGGTGCACGAACAGCCCGTGTGCTGTAGGTCCAGTTGCATTCAAGAGAAGCAGTCAGGTTCATGAATAGTGCAGTTTATTTTCATGCAACATCTACAGATTCTTTGAGATTGCCTGTGATAAATGCATAAACTGCAGGTTGGCTATATAGCACTACACATAAAGAAAACCCCAATTGCAATCACACACACTTAGTCCCTGGGTAATCACTCAACATAGTCAAGGGCGTCCCTTCTTGGGGGGAGTGAGGAGCACAAACCCATCAATCTGTCCCTCCCATTTCGTGTCAGATTATCGGCCTCCCAAGTTAGGTACAAACTCTGGGTATTATTTATCTAAGTGTCTATGTGTGAGTGGGTGGGACTGTGGTAAAGCCATTACCTCTTGAATAATGACATAGCACATTCCTTGGTGTGAAGGGTGCACTGGGTTTTGTGGAAGAGGAAAAGTGAGAGACAAAGTGGCAAACTACTGCAAAACAGTCCTTGAGAGGAGATAAGTGAAAGAATGGGACCACACGGCCTCCACCTCAGTTCTCATTCCTCCTTGGTGACACAGCAAACCCAAACCACTGGATCTTCATCCCATACTGCATTTGTTCGGGGCACCATGTATCAAGGAAATGTGGGTTTTGCAGATTTTTCATTGTTTTGCTTTTCTCACACTTCCAACACCTAACAGTTGCTAAAGGAAGTCTGAAAATATCTGAAAGTAAAAAGTGTTGAAATAATAATGTATTAAAACCTGAAAATATAAGAGTTTTTTTACTTCTGTTTGTGACATGAAAATGCATCTACTAGATGCATATCTGTTGCAAAGTCAAGGTTGAATAAAGTACAGCTGCATCAAAAAGAACAAGTCCCAACAGGTATAGATTCTTCACAGATTGTACAGGCACTTAGCCATCAAAGAAGAGAGAGTGATGTACGACACCTGATTATGAAAATGCTTTTGTTCATCCAAGTACTGAAAAACAAATGCAGTCACTTGAGACCAGTATAGTTGAAATCATGAACACCCATATGAAAGACCGGTGCATAAGCAGTATCACATACAAAATTATGATAGTGATTAAATCACTTTAATTAGATAGTATTGAAATTATAAAGTAGGCATGTAATCACATCCGACCGACATGTAGTCATAAAACTTAAGAGCTGGACGGCAGATGATAAAATATAAACACAGACTTTTAGCAACATAAGTGTTTGCCCTAATTCCTCATTTAATGTGATTCTATGTTCTTAAATAATTATTTCCAATGTAACTGATTATCAAATAATTTAAAGACTTCAATCAATATTAGTCAGAAGCATATTTTAGGATAAAACCAAATAGCCTAGAAAAGGATACTGAAGTTTATTTTTATTTTTAGATCTATGCAGAAGTACTAGTAAATCCTACAGGCAGTTCTCATCATCCTGTTTACTATTTCAGAAGTTCCATATCTGTCTTTCATCACATTGTTAAAATAATTACATGATTCCTTTATTTCCCACGATTCAATTTGGTTGGGTTTTTTTCTTTGTTTGGATTTGTTTTTTTTAAATAGGGTTTTTTTTTTTAATAGGTTTATTAAATAGGTTTAAATAGGTTTTAAATAGTTTTTTTAAAATATAATATGGACTGGCTGTTCTTCTTCAGTTCCTTTAGGACTCAGGCTTAGTGGTCCTCAACAAAAATAAAATGAAGACTAGGTGTGGACCACAGTACGCATACCTGCTCCCACTCATCTTCACATTTCCTGTCTGAGTTCAGGACAATGGAAAGGAATCAGGTCTGTCAGCTCACTGGTTCCTGCTGTAATGTTCAGTAACTAGGTAATGGTGTCTTTCTGTCCTGAGTATCTTCTCAGATGAGCATTGTGCACTTCTGAACCAGAAGGAGATTAAACAAGATATATTTGACATTTGCTTCTGTTTTGGGTTTATGTAGCAAGGTTTTTGTCATGGGGGAGCTGCAGCAGTGGCTTCTGTGAGAAGAGGCCAGGAACTGTCCCCATGTCAACAGAGCCAGGCACAGCTGGCTCCAGAACAGACTCACCACTGGCTAAAGCTGAGCCAATCAGTAATGTTGGTGGCACTTCTGTGATAACATATTTAAGAAAGAGTAAAAAATTTTGTACAGTAGCTGTGAGAGAGGAATGAGAAAAACATGAGACAAACAACCCTGCAGACATCAAGTGAGTGCAGAAGGAGGGGGAGGAGGTGCTCCAGACGCTGGAGCAGAGGTTCCCCTACATCCCATGGTGAAGACCATGGTGAGGCAGGCTGTGCCCCTGCAGCCCATGCAGGGCCCATGTCAGAGCAGGTATCCATACTGTATCCTGTGGGAGGGACATCAAGCAATGCCAATTTATTGAAGGTAAACAAGCCTTTTCATAATGTTTTCTCCTGTGCACGCAAACAGTACGTGATACAATTCCTTATGATTGGATAGTTAGATTTGTCCACACGCTTCAAGCCTTCTTGTGATTGGATAATAAGCGCCACATCAGCCTTGCCTAATGTCTTTCTCCGCCCAACCCATTTCCTGGAGTTGTTTGTTTGTTGAATTCCTTGATCTCCCTTCAGGGCTATGTCCTTGTCATGTCCTTGCCGAGGCTGAGGCTCTCATCAGTAGTGCACACGTGCAGGATTGCTCACATGTCCATTATATCGCAGGAAGTGCTCTAGGATCCCTACAGAAGGTTGAGGTGATTTGGGGTTTATTTTTTCTTTCTTACTATCCTACTCTGTTATTAATTTGCAATAAATTAATTTCCCCAAGTCTGATTCACCCATGACAGTAATTTGTAAATAGTCTCCCTGTCCTTATGTCAATTCATGAGCTTTTTCATTGTATTTTCTCTGCTCCCCTGTTGAGGAGCACGCATTAAGACAGCAGCTGGGTGGGATCCTGGCAGCCAGCCAAGGCTAACCCACTACATCTTTCCTTGAACCAAGGCACAGATACATGCATAACAGATAACTTGTACATGAACTTTTGTTAACACTGTAATTCTACTAAGCATAAGTATTAGGCAACCAAAAAGGGACAAATAAGGACTTGTTGTATAGTTGTCCAAATAAGGTACAGGAAAGCATCCACATAGTAAAAACTGCAAGATGAGAACCCAGGATGAAAGCAGGCAGGAAAGGTATGTGGTAAAACCAAAGTAACCCTGCAGCAGGGTGTCAGGTGCAAGCAGAATAATCCTGCGGAACAAAGAATAAAACATGACCAACAAAACCAGAATGAGGCCTGGTCTAAAAAATTAAGATGAGCTATGTCAGAAGCAGATAGATTCTCCCTCTTTTCCTCTGGGGAGGAGGCTGAGGAACATAAAATAATGAAAAGGCAGGGAATAAAGAAGTAGTCCACAGCAGTTCCCTCACTGGTAGCTCTCAAGCCTCATTGCTTTGATCTCCACAGCTAAGACCATCAAGGATCACAGCCATCAGTGCTAACTTCATGGCATCAACTCCTTTGTGTAGCATACTCACAGGTACTTTTAGGTAAACTTTTAAATTACTAATTGCATTCTATATGGAGTGACAATGATGGATAATGGGTAAGAACTAATTATTAGTAGTGTGTATTGTTAATTAATGTTACTCCAGTATTGTTCTGAAATTTGAAACTCAGATGACTTGTCTGTCTTTTAAACACTCTGAAGACAGAGATTCCTGGTATGTGTATAGATAGGTATGCATTCAGTTGCGAAAACTGCACAAATCCCAGATTACTTATTTTTAAGGACTAAACAAAAAATTAGTGTGTTCAATGCTGCATTACACACTTCAAAGTATCAAACTATTTGATACTATTTCTTCTGAAAAGCAAATCTCATTGCAGCTTTAGAACGTGTCATATATGGAAAAAAAAACATACTCTATTGAAATTCATCTTGCTGAGAGAGCAAGAGGAGGTCTGTCCTGTAAGGAATAAGGATGTGCTAGTCATATTACTGAATCCTTGAATCTAAGTATGTTTTTTCAATTGCAGCCCCTCTTTTCCTACAATTACTCTGGTCCTAAAGATACTTAGGGTCTTTACATTACTAGAGCAGTACTACAGATCCTGCTGCAGTGGATGAATGGTCTACTTGTAGAAGTTTTTAAAGTTACTAACTGTCTTTGACTTTAGCTCTTTGAGCACTACCCCATTCTCAGATGGGAGTTTTAAATAAGCGTCTGCTGTCTAAGGTATTAAAGTTAGATAAAGGACAGATAACATCTCACCAATTGATGAGCAGAGTCCAAAGGTCAGGATTTCATCCAGAGACCAAGCTAGCCCTAAAAGGTCAAAGACTTCTGGATTTTAATTTTGTTATTAAACATGACCAATGTACCTGGGTACAGAAATGCCAAAGTGGTTTTTTGAGAGAAATAGAAGATCTATGTTTTCTGTGGTAATTTATAATGCCATATTATTGAAGTAGTAGGGCAGTATTTATGGGAATCGTAGCTGGATCCAAGAAACCATCATAATGCTGAGATATTTAGGATGTCATATTAAGCCAGATATCTGTACTTCTCTTTGCTAAATCTGTAGACATTCTTCTTGTAATAGCAAAGACTAAGAAGTACTGATGTACCTTGTTCCTATATGCAGCAGTTCTTTCACTTCCTCTCATCTGCCATCAACCGTCTGGTCAGAGATGTCATTAGGAAGTGCAGTAACAGTATCATGTATCATGAAAAGAAGTATCCTTAAGTATACCACCATATACCACAAGAATAAGTTTAGTTTGTCTGATGTTGACTAGCCCAACACTTTTTCAAGTGCTTTTACTGATCCCAGGAGTGCCAGATTTTTCTTTTACAGATACAGGCCTCAGTCTGATGTCTCAGCTGGCAGTCTTTGTAAGACAACTACAAAGTTCTTACTAGATGATGGGCACAAAGATGATTAGTGGTGGCAGAAAGGAAGAGTGAAACACTAAGTAAAACTGAGCAAACACTGAGTAAAAGATAAAGGAACAAGTCCTATGAAAACTAGCTAGGGTATCTAACAAAACTGCCTAAAGTCTGATAGATGTATAAATTTTCCTTAGGTGGGAAATATTAAAATGAATTATCACTGTCTATGAAACCTATAAAAACAAGTCTTTGCAGCCATAAAAATTAAGTTGATGAAGTAAAATAGTACCATAACTCTATGGTTTTCTCATCGTTACTCAAAATGAAGGGGAATTACACATTGAACTAACATAATGTTAAAAATATATAATTCTATTCAAATCCTTGAAACATTAATAAACTCCTCCACTAGTAGTGGACATTTTTTCTGGGTAGATTTATACAGTTTTGCTTTATAGTTTTACTTGTCTCAGCCTGCTCATTACTCCCTTCCTTAGCACTGCTGTGGAGTCAGTCCAGGAACAAGATATATAGATTAAAAAAACATTTATTCTATAATTTCATTATTACATTTAATATCCAATAAATAAAATTATTTGCCGCACTGAAAGTTCAATTAATTCTCACCAAGAATGTTGTTATGCTTAGCCTTCAGAACTTAAATGCATGTTTTTTACATGTTATTTGGCTTGTTGATTAACTTGTCATCAGTTTACTGAAAGAACCAGGAATAGCTAGAACTACCCCCATGTCTTTTCAGTACTAATCTATTGACAGTTTGATATAATGCTTTGTAAACTGCATTCTCTACAGGAGTTAGTCTTCACATGTTTATTCAAATACTATCAGAATTTCATCTGTGTTATAGCAGAATAGTTCATTTAATGAAATACCTTACTGTCATTTCAGACTCAGGTCCTGCACTACAAATTTTCTTTATATGTGCCCCTTATTATACTGCTTTCTTCATTTACCAATACCAATACACCCTCCCTTCTCTGGAAACTGGACATAGACTTTTTCTTTGGAAACACATATACTAAGGCCCCAGATGAAGTTTCAGAGATTGTATTATGAATCCTTCTATAAAAGGTGTGAAATACTGATGATGTAAACTGCTTCCTTGCTCCAGTATTTCCAAAATATTGGTTCCAGAGCAAGAGTAGATAAACATTATGATTTTACCACATATTATTTTACCTCATATTATTTTATTTATGAAGTTTTAGAATAGTCACAGATGAATGAAATAGATAACAGCTATTAGCTAAAAAAATAAAGATACCAAGCTAAGTATACACTGAAATTTCATTAAACTTATAGCAACATCAAACAGCATCAGAACATCTGTCAAGATGATAGAATAATTTATATGCTAAATACATCAAAACTCTGCAAAGATAAAATAAAGCAAACACTGTTTGCCTGGCAACTCAGAAAATCAAGAGAGTCAGAAAATTAATGGGTCAGATTTTACCATCCAACCCCAGTACTCAAGAAGTGTGATCTCATGGTAAGGTTATGCTGTAAGATGATTCTAAATGTATTAAGTCCAACAAAGTAACTTAAAGGTTCAAACTGCTAATTTACACAGACTTAAACTGGGAGAGGAACAGAAATTTATGAGAATTGTTACAAGGAAGACCATCTGACAGAGGCCAGATTTGACTTTCCCTAACAGTACATCAGAAAATTTCTACAGGCTCTAACAGTATGATTGCAGGTAACCAGTGGAAAGTCACCTGTGATGTACACATGACTCATAATAAAACTGGAGGTTCATAGAGCAAGCAAGCCCAGCAGCAGAAATAGAAAAAAACAAAGTATATGCTGAGTTTGAGGAACTTGTAAATGCTTTGGATCAGAACACACAACCGACTCTGTAAGGAACTGAGAGAAGTAATATCTCAAACATTAATTGACAGAAACCCTCACGGACAAGTTGTGGCCTTTCAATTAGTCCAAGGAATGTCACCCAAGGAAGCATGAGTGTATTGACGGATCCACTCACTTGCAGTTGCATTGTCAAACTCCTTAGATAAACCTCAAAGGGGGAGACATGGACTGAGCGAAACGAAATGTTTATCACTGGGTCCTTCCTGTAGCCATTTGTGGCTCTATTGTGTACACCAGACACCATGCGTGCATTGCTAATGAGCTGATAAGAGGTCAGCATTTCTGACCCTTAAAGCCAATGATCGCTCACGAAGCATGAAGTCAGCAAAAACCTGTGGGACCAGAGGAAAAATTAAAGGTGGCCAGGTATACTAATCACCTGATATGATGAACTTAAAAGGCAACAGAAAACTTTGCTCTGTGTGCACCCACCCAGATCCATGTGCACCCACCACCTAAGATTACCGGACCTGAGACAATGCTGGATCCAGAGGTGGTAATCCAGATTTATTTTACTATCTTTTGCCTTGCCTTTGCCTTGCCTTGCCTTGCCTTGCCTTGCCTTGCCTCGCCTTCCCTTCCCTTCCCTTCCCTTCCCTTCCTTCTTATAGATTTATAAGGGACCAGATTCTAACTATGCTTTTCAAAGTTTAAATTGTTCGCTACTGCAAGTAAAACATTTTAACCAGTCATTTGGTATCGTTTCACCTTAATTTAACCCGAGGTGAATCACAGAACCGTTGCAATTCTCTGAGCCTCCAGTCTGAGTCGTGACACACTCCTCTACCGAGGATGCTTGACAGGGGTCCCCAGAGGATGGAGTAACTCTTGGTAGAGTGGTTACTGGATGAAATGAGGGGACTTCCCATTGCTGCACAGCAAGAAAGCAATACTATAATGCAAATAAAGATAACAGTCTTGGTCACTGTCATTTTCTTGTGGGAAGGACCCTAGTTACATAAGAGTGCATATCCTATGCGTATTCAAGGCATAAGAAGAACTGAAAACAAGAGAAGCATATTTTTTTCTTTAACAACAGAAAACAATGTAAATGGACTCTTAGATTTTGCCTTCCAGTTTGGAGATGATGGGCTGCAAAAAACACCCGAAGATTCAGAAAACCCTGACCAAAAAATGCCCTAGAAGAATTAAAAAAATCAGGTAGTTAAGTATTCATTTGGTCTACTAAGTTGTCCAGAAAGATAGAGGTTTCTTTAAATTATCATATAGGTAAGAAGGAATTTACTTTATACTGATGTACTGTCATTAAATCTTACTAGTTTCAAACAAATAACTAAAGCACTGAACTTCCAAACCAGTTTAGTTCTTTTATGAAATGATTCACTGGTAACTACTAATGTACAAGTTATTCAAATACATGGCTTTTTGATTTCCTGATTTCTCCATTATTTACAAATTGCTATACTATATATTTAAGTTGTTGTGATATAAGAAAAAATAGAAAACAGAAAAACTGTGGAGTTTGCAATGTGTTTTAAAATCTGAGTTCAAAGGTTCTACACACAGGTACCTTTTAAATAGTGTCTTGCATAGGACTTTGAGCACTTTATTGTGCTAACCTGGCATGTCCTTTAAAACCAACCCATCACCACTGTTATTTCCAGTATACAAAATGACAACAAATATTCCTTAAATTGCTTGTTAAATAAACACTAAGATTTTTGAGACCGACAACTCTATTTTTAGCTTTGTGATTTTGCCATTCAAATCCTAACAGATATATTGCCTCCCTAAAACAGCCCTCTAGAAACCACAGCTCAACCTGCCATAACAAAACCATGAAACTTTTAGCAGTTATTTTAACAATTATTTAGCATGATTTCCTATTAAACTGTATAGTACCTCTTCTGGCCCAAAAAATTCTATACAGAGGTATTACCACTCTCTTTCCAGTAGTAAACAAGTCTTACTAAACTGCTTGAATGTAATTGAAATATACTGCAGTCAGGAATTATTAAAAAAAGCCAACTAAATTGTAGGCAGATAACTGCAAGTTATCACAACCAAAAATGGCTGAGATAGATACATAAACAGAAGTTAGTGTATCACATCTTCTATATATGTAAACAGGGTAACTTCACTACTGCCACATTACTCAGACTGTTTACTCAAATATGAGTAAATGTAACTCAAACTCGAACATGATTACTACATACAATTTTCCATAGATTTTCCACCTAGCCTTAACTAAAAGACGAAACTGATTATAAAAAGTATTCTCATTTTGATGGAGGTAAAAGGATAGCAAGGCCTAAATCAGACTGCTTTTCTTTTGGCCTAGACTGTCACAGACAGCTAGATAAATAAAAACAGCTTATGATTTATTTCTTTTCTACCATGGCTGTTATAATCACATTGAAGAGTATAGAAGTATAACCTTTATTCTTATGAAGTTAATTTAAAATGAAAGCATGAAACAGTGAACGGAAAAGTCCATATGATACAGAAAACTGAGTTTTTGAAAGGGGTTGTTCACATGAATCTTTAAACTGTGCAGTAAAACTGAATATTGAGGTAATAATTCAGGGGTAGTTTGAAGACTATTAAAGGTTAGATATAATTAAAAGCTTTTCCCTCCAGGAAAGCTTCTAATTTTACATTATAAATCATACATAGAAAATATAGGAAGGCAACTGTTCCCTCTTGTAGTTACAAATGAAAAAACAAGACACACACACCCCAACCCCCCAAAAAAAAGCAGTAAAGATTTTCAGCTGATTTTTGAGTAAAATTATAATGTGCTTAATGTAGGTGTATGTTCAGAGATACAAACAGAAACCACACCAACTCTTCTTACTGCCTTCTAATAAACTGTAGTTTCTCTGAACATACTTTCAGCCACCTACCAAGGGCCTTGCAGGTAATTTAATAAAAAATCTGGATAATATTAACTTTGCATCATTAAAATGAAATGGCAAATAAGTTTAGCTTTGATGCTGTCTACTCTGAAGTAAAAATCTCATCACTGAAGAAGAGTTTTGCTAAACACAGTGAAGGATGAGATAATACTGGGCATTCAGTGTGAGAGAGGCTTTTGTGAATAATCAGTTTTCCTTCATTTCTCAAAAGGTAACAGATCTCAGTAATGGCACTGTTCAAACTCTATGAAGCAGAAGATCTCACCCAGTCACGAGGAGTATTAATATAGCGTCACTATTTTCACATTTCTTAGTGATGAGAAAAAAAAAATACTAAGAACTCTAATTTGACTTCTTGTCCCCACAGACTTCCTTTGTACAATATGGAAAGATTAAACAGCTTGCCATTGCTCCAGTAGCCAGTAGATGTCAAGAGAGTCAAACAATCTAACACACTTTGCTTTATATTTTAAATGAGGTGCAAAGAAATAGATTAGAAGCTATCTTTGATACATGCATTTATACTGATATATGCTTAAGCAAATGTATACTACTTAGCTCCAAACAAAATCCAATCCAATCCAGTTAAAAATCCAATCAACTTAATGTAGTTGAAGAGTAGTAATAATCCCACAAACACACACATAAACACTTCCAAGTTCATATATCCACATGTAGCTAATCATGTTGTAAATACACTTTTTTTTGGCTATCATTTAAAGCTGCCAGCAGGTGTCAAGCTGATCCTTCTTGCTTGGATGAGAAGTGAACCTGACTGAGTGCTTACATTTGACTGTGAAAAGGCTAGGATAATTCTTCCTTTTCCTACTTTAAGATCTGTGGGATTTTATGCAATAAAAGGCAATGAGAAGAGCTGTGGCAGATTTGCCATGACCTACATAGTATATGCAAATAGGACACTTCCACTTTCCATGCTTTCTTTCTTAAACACCTTGCTTCTTTATGAGACATCTGTGACTTGCTAGAGTCCCTTTATCTACTCTCAATTGAGAGGTAGAGCTGAAGCATATTTGTACTTTTGTGTTAATCAGGGAAGCTGGGAGTAAGAGAAATAGAATTTTCCCTATGAGAAGAAAAAAAAAAAAAAAAAAAAAAAAAAAAAAAAGCTGAGCACTCCTTCATTCTGACAGGAAAAGAGAGGCTTAAACTTACATTGCCAAGAACTCGAAAATTAATGACCCTTTTCCTCTTTGAAGCTCACTGGCCTAAATATCAAGATGAGCATATGCTCTGATGACATCTTCTCTCTCACAATTGCACCAGTTGCAGAGTGATAACAAACCACTCCAGATCTAGCTGATGTCAACAGATGCCTCAAATGCTTATCAACCATTTATCAACCAAAATAAGGAGGCCACAAAAACCACACAGTACATGTTCCAGTTTACATCTCTCTCCACATTTGATGACTTCTTTTTGAAGCATTCTGATTCTGAACAAAATTTTACCTTCCTATAACAGATGAGGTTCCAGATAGGAAAACTTGACAGTCTTTGATTTATAATATATCTAGACCCACATTTAGCTGTGCAATTGCCAAATGAGACACCTAGAAGAATTTTGTAATACTTCTTAAATCAGCATTTTTTTCTCTGGTAGTCAACCAAGTATTCATACCACAGCTGTGTCAAAGAAAAGCTGATTAGAAACTGTGGAATCCAAATTGTCTAAATGCTATTCATTTTGTTCAAAAATGCTATGGTGTATTATGCTTTATTTTAATTGTGAAAGCATTAACATACACATGCTTTCCATTTATTATCAAATAGTTTAGTCCTCAAAAACAAATTACTTTTTCTCCATATCTAAATAAAGCAAACTAGGAATGATAGGCCGTGCTGTAAAAGGGCACATGCAACTTTCAAATAACGAGTGAAAATAGGAGTCCTATATTTCTTTATTCTGGATTATTGAATATCAGATATAGTACCAGGTGCACACAATGCACTTCAGAAGAAACCCCTCTGTTGCTTCTTTCTTAGTTGTTGCAGCAGCTATTCTGATTTTTAAAATTTCTTTGGAGCAGCAAAGCATGCAAGCATAGAAAAAGCATGTGCACTCTAGTGCAGATATCAGGAAAAAACACATAACCTAGAATATACAAAACAAAACAACATTTGCTTCAGATCTATTGAGCCATCAGTTTGTTTTCTCCTTTCCTAATAATTATTGGTGAAGTTTCAAACGAGGTAAGTTAACTAGAAGAAAAAAACACTGATGACAACTGATGACAGAACATAAGGAAAGACTCAAAAAAACCTTTACAAATTAGATTTTGTATTAAAAGGTTAAACTGGTGCAATGTATTTTCTCTTTCTGTCTCAATTTTAATAACTATTTCTAAGTCTCACTCATTTATGCTGGCTTTTAAAGCACTGCATTTGCTCCAAAAATCTCAACAGCATTCATATGTCTGACTAAGGTTATTTTTGCTATCATCAGCATTACAGGAGAGAGCCATATTGTCTCTTCTCTCTTGTAGTGCTCTGAGCTTACAAAGTCTTTTGCTCTTTGGTCCACTTCAACTGTGGTAAAATTAAAAAAAATAACAAACAAACAAACAACACTGCTCCCCCCTTCTTAAAGTCAAATTATTTGCACTGACAAACTACTGGATGCTTTGATATGCATTCAGAAGACACTTGCATGCAGAAGTACTTCAAATTAATGCCAAATATCAGATTTTGATTTTGGATCAGATCAGATTTTGGACTAAAAGGTCTGAGAAAAAAGCTCTGCAGTTTGAAACCACCTCAGTTATGAAGACAATCCATTTCAGCAGTTTAGTAAGAGGGTGCCCTTTAAAAAATTAAAACCACTTTGTGGTGCACTGTTTTTTTTTTCCAGTTAAAGCTAAAGATTAATTTAGATGGCAGTTGCACCTCAAGATTGCAAGCACCAAAAGGTGGTGGGTTTATTATTATTAAAAAAAAAAAAAAAAAAAAGTGTTATACTAACAAGAACTAAAATAGCTCCAAGATAAAGGAGTTTGGAATTCCTCACTTTACTGTATTTACTTTAGTACCCTTGAAGGTGAAGGTTTTGACAAACAGTATGTAATCAGGTTTTCAGAATACACACTGATTCCAGAAGAGATAATACAGATAACTATACCATAAGAGATTAACTTCCACAAGAGGAAACTGGGAAGTATGGCAGAGGGGAAGAAAAACAAACCAAACCAAAACAAACCACAAGGAAAACAAACAAATATCCAAAAAAAGTCTCTCGAAACAGAACAGTATGAAGAATGAACCTATTTAAGTACCCAGAAGATGATGATGGGAATTGGAAGAGGAAAAAGGAAGCGGTCATGGAAAGCAGTGGTTATTGCAGCAACTGGTCTTTGCAAAAGACAACATTTATACCTTTAATGAAAATCTGACAAATTTCAAGGGTTACCATCAGCATCTCCTACCTGCTGATTTTTTTTACTCCTATGCCAGAAGACTAGTCTTGATCTTGCCAAATGGAAGGGCAAAGCTGTTATTAGTGTAGATCCTGCTTCAGAGGCAGCTGCACCACCCAGAATTAAAGGCCACACTGTTTGGATTGAAATTCAGTTGCTCTTTGTTAACTCTTCCACAGTTAACACAATTGGTCAGAACCCTGGCAAGCTGAGAATGTAAAATCCATTGATATATAAACATACATGCTCGTATATTTGTACATACATCTATATTCATATTTACACATATATTTTTCCAGTAACACATCTCCCTACAGCAATGCCTTGCATGGTGTTGATAAACTTCCCCCCAAGGCATAATTTCCATCTTCAGTAGGTCACAAACAAAATCATTGTTCTGTTATTTGTGTTTACACACAAGGGAAAAAGCAGAGTGGATTAGAAATTCCCTCCATATCCATAAGAATAGATGACAGAGGATGAGCTCTATAAATCCTGCCTCCTGTTTCATTGTCTTTCTCTAAATCACTAGACTGTATGTGATTTTGCACTTGTCGTATATCACATCTGAATGACCAAAGATGGCAGAGCAAATTTCATTTTTATATGTATTAACTATCTTATGCATGCATGTGTGCATGTCAATCAAACCATGAAGTAATTGGGACAAAGACATTATTATTTTAATTATATAGTAAAAGACTAATTTTATAGTCATGTAAAACTGCTATGTTTCTTCAAAGAGCTGTATAGCATTGCATAATCTGTAGCAATTAGTTTCATCAGGCAATAAACCTTTCATCAGCAATATGGTACACAGTAAATTATACCAGGAATGCAGCTTTGGAGAATGACAGGTTGACATATACAATGTGAAAAAAGAAACATATGTATTTCTGGTAAAAATCCAAAGCAACTTCATAAAATTCAAGAAACTTACTCCAGCCTAACTGAGAACCATCCCATGTAAAATAGATTACCATGGATCATATAGTGAACCTTTAACATGCATAGTGTTTATAAACATACTGTACTTTCATTGTTGTGAATATTAACAGAGAATGCTTGTCTTCTTTTCCTCCATTGTGCTAATGATCCCAGTGCATATGAACTACAAAATATTGCAGGCAGAAATGTGGCTAGTGCACCTGCCCAATGAAAGCAGAGCTTCTTGGCTGCTGAGGTGTAGCAGCTCCTGGCTTCCTTTTTTCTCAGGGCTTTGCAGTATTTGGGGCCTTTGGCCAATGGGAGCCGCTATTGACTACAGGTCAGATTCAGCCTACGTATAAATGGAGTCCCCTGTGGGAGACATTTGGAGCTCATCCCCTGGAGCAGCACACTGGGGTTGAGGGTTCTCCCCTTGGGTCAGGAGCTGCCCAAGGAAACTCCTCGAGGTGCCTTGGGTCAGGACGCTGCCCTGAGGAAGTCCTGGAGGTTGAGAGCCCTCACTTGTCAGGTGAGTGATAAAGCGGTTTGGGTTGCCGGTAAACCCTAGGTAGCACGGCTTTGTAAAGTGTTTTGGGTTGCTGTCATACCCCAGGGAGTGGGGCTTTATTCTGTGTTTTGGGTTGCAATTAAACCCTATAGAGTTCTTTGTTACTCATTCTGTGTTGCTGTTAAACCCTAGAAAGCTGTTCTGTTCTCCTCTCACAGACATTTGAACCTGTAATTTATGGAGAGCTAGTTAACTGTGTTAATAATATTTATTTTTTATTTTTGGTGGTTGGTTGTTTGATTTGAGAGAATCTGTAACAAGGAAGCAGGAAGGTACGAAAAAAACCCTCTCTTCTCTCCATATTACTTCCCATGATTAATAAACAGCTCTCAAACAGATCTAGACAGCCTCCCAAGAAGAAGACTTTTGACATCTTAGTACACATCACATGGAAAGGCAATGCAGTCATATCAGCAGGAAAATATCCATCTGTCAAAAGAAGCCATCTATAAATGTATAAATTCTGACAGTATAAATTCTGACAGAACTTTTTTACCAACAAATTACAGTCCTTACAATGTAGATAAAACTCCTCTTATTGATCACTGCTCCTCTCAAACTCAGTTTGGGGGGCTGAGATTTTCCTTGTAAGACTGCCTAAAAACTAGTTTACAAAATTATAGAACCGCTTTACTTTAACAGGTCTCTTGATGAAGCAGTTACATGATCAAGTGAACTTCATATCCAGCAAAAGAAAAAAAGCAGATTCAGATTCCAGTGTTATGCTGGATCACTTCCAGTTCAGTAAGAGCAGGATAAAATATCAGTCAGGTTTCCTTTCCCTTTACTACCTTAAAAATCTTAGAAACTTCATATGCGTAAAACAAAACACAAAAAGATTGCATAGTCACCACACCTCATTGCATTTCTTTTTTTTAAAAGAGAAGCTTGTGCTTTATTCACCCCCTTCTTTTTCTAAAAGCCACAGGAAAAAAAAAAAAAAAAAAAAAAAAAAAAAAAAAAAAAAAAAAAAAAAAACAACTTAAGATGAATGGCAAGAAAGACTAGTCATCAAAATGCTAGGGTTATCTAAATGTCTCCTACTCATTACTTAAATATCTGACACTGGGAGAAGAAACAAGAAACACAGGAGAAAAACTGCCCAATTTAACTTGCCCATTTTAACATTTATAAAGAATAATACGACAAAGTGCAACCAGAATGAGCTGTATATTCTACTACATAACACTGTATATATCTAAGGAGGTCATTATCACAGTGTGACAGAAAACAGATTTAATGATTCAAGATTACAACAGACAATACTAGCTTTTATTGAAAATTTCTTCTAAAGGTATAAACCAATCACCATCTGAAGTGGGTCTGAAAGAAACTTCATTTAAGATCATTCTTGTTCATTATGAACTTTTGCTTTTTTTTCTGTGAAAGAGCTGACATCAACCACCATCAGATGAAGAAGGCTGGCCTAGATTGCCACTGGTGTTACCTGTAGCTTACATGACCTCATTTCGAATAAAGTCAGCATGGATTTTTTCTGAAATCAATAAAATACTGGGATTTTTTTTCCAGTTTGCATTTTGGATGATAAATTTAGGATTGGCCAGCTTAGAAGTAGCTGTGACAAGTGTGAAACTGACATCAAAGTATTCAAGAAAATGGAATGGGAACAATTTGAAAGGCATAGGATTTTCAGCTACCTTTTAAGAACTCTGCTTTATTTGCTGATGACATCTTCATGTTTAAAGACCAATTTCTAGTACGCTCCTAGGAAAAAATTCTTTATAAAAAGTCAGTGCTTGTGCTATATCAATTATGGAAAGGATTTGCAATGCAGAAAAATGTAGAGAAAAACACTGACAACTCTGACATTTTTAAGTGTCAATCACAAGATAAGTAAATATATCTCTGTGTCATTAAATATTAATAACCACAAAAGTAAGTTACAGGAAAACTGTTAATCAAGTAGTATCGAAATCATGATGAATGCAAATAGGTATAGTGTAGCTTATCTCAGGGGAACTATAATGATTTGTTCTCCTTGAGAATCTCTCTCCAAGTAAAAGAACTTGAGGATGTTAGAAAATGGTTGTGAATATAAGTAAAATCTAAACCTAGACTGACTTGTTAGCTCCTTAGATATAAAGTTTTATTACAAATTTATGGAATCCCTTGTTATTTCAGGGTGCTTTCTGTCTGTCTGAGATCATCCATGACACAGACTATTCTCAAGGACGATGAAGAAGCTCTGAATCAAAAATAATTTTTACCTTTAGAATTTCCTATGTTTTTGGTACAAGAATTGCCAAAAACAAAAGCCACATCCTAACAGTGAGTAACAAACAGATAAAACCAAACAAAAATTAGTTTTCTGTCATACACATTTAGATACCAATAGTTTGATTTAAACAGGGTATTACTAAACAAATCAAAATTAAGAAAGCAAGAAATTAGAACATTAATAGGGAAACATTCTGAATAATCAGTGATGCTTATATTTCATTTCAGAAGCTCTTACTGGCTAAGGGCAAAGGTGACTTAACTGAATGTTCTCCTGTAGATTTGCTTATGCTCTCTTAACATACAGAAGAAAGAATGGTAAACAAAAATGTTAGTAATAAATAATTTCAAGTCATATACTATAAAACTTTAAATTATCATTATATCCCCCCTGTGTATAATGGGAGAAATTTCTTTTAAGGAATCCTGAAGTAGAAATTTTTATACCTGGAAATAATGTTTTGAACTTTTTTACGATCTATAAACTAAACTAACGTGACCAACTAAACAAGGTACTTCAAGGATGAGACAAGATTAATTATACTTTCATTTGATGTATTACAATGTAGTCTAGGTTTATAATAGAGATATTAGTTTATATTAGAGACCTCTTTGGAATCAGTGAGTTGGCCTCTCTTCAGATATATTTATTTTTATGACTTCTTTCAAAGGGAGCATACTCAAAGACATACATAATGTTGCAACATTTTATTCTAGCATGAGCTTTAAAACTTGATTATTTCCATGACTGGAAATGCAACATTTTAAAAACATCGTCTTTTCATTAATATCACACCTGTATCTCATATAATCTAGTTCATATTCTTGACTAAAAGCGCCTGATCATATCTAGAGCTGTACACCAAATGATCTCATGCTCTGAAATGGGTAATGCAATAAATAACTTAATCCTCATTCTATCATTGTGTGAAACAGGTTTTATAAGTGTACCAAACTTGCAGGAAGCAATCCAAAGAGTTCCATATTATTCCATAATTAGGAAGGGCAGCATATGCAGCTAAAAGAGAAAGGAGGGTTTGGCATGCTTGTGTAGTTTAAAAGAGTTCAATTTATGGTGTCCATCTGAATTAAATTTTACTTTCCACTAGCTGTCAGGAAAACAGAAGAGCATTCTAGGAGCTCATGAACACAGAGTTTGACATGATCAAGATAAGGTGCATTTCCATAGCCAGTTCTTTCCTTATAGAATCACCTGAGTTCTGAAGCATCTGCATAGGACATCATTGCTTTAAAGCACCAGGAACATTGCTCCTAGTCCAGTACCAGTGTTTGTGGAGCAGGAGATTATAGCTGTTCCATTTATTAGTAGTCTAAGTCAGGAATCTCTAAAGTATTCTTACATGGAAAGTACAAACTGAACATCTACCTCAGCCTACAAGAAGCTCAAAATGATGCTTAGAAGTAATGTTAAAAATACCTTGGAGAGGCTAATCCCTAGAACAATGTTTGGGGAGTGAAAAGCATAATTTAGAAATGTTAGAGAAGAAAATGCAGCCAGCTGTGACTGCTTTCTGCAGAATACAAGGGAAAGATTCAATTGTTATTTTTAATTTTTCTTATTTTGGGTTTTTTTTTTCTTATTTTTTCTATCATGCTTCTTCTCCCTTGTCCAGCATAGATGTGAAAGCTCTTTGCCCCCTTTTTTCATGTAAGGTTAGCAAAGAGCAGGGATCCTATAGGCACAGGAAAGATGCAGATTACAGAATTCTTTGCTGTGTATCATGATTTTCTGTAAAAATTAGGTGTTCTTCAAGCCAGTCCAGTTGACAGCTGGTAAAAAGGTGAGATGATTTAAAGGTAATGTTGTAAAAAGGTAGTAAGGAAGCTGTTATAATCCTTCATTGCCTTCTAACACTGCTTTCCAAATACTGTACTTCATGATAAAGTGTCTCTAAGTATCTCTTTAGAACAAATCTAATCTTAACCACTTCACATGTATCCCTTTTAGCTTTTATTTCTCAAAAAAGGAAAGATGTAGCAGCACTATTTGTGTTACAAGTTATCTCCTGTAAAACTTAGAGATGTTACACTCCTTTTTAGCAAAGCTTGAACTCCTTAAATGCATTTCTTTGAGTACATCTGCATTGTACAAAATAGCATACTTATATAGCATGTTATATAGTGAGAGAGAGAGGGAGAGAGTTGTATATCATAGAGTCATTGAATCATAGAATGGTTTGGGTTGTAAGAGACCCCAGTGATCAACTAGTTCCAACCTCCCCACCATGGGCAGGGACGCCTTCCACCAGATCGTCGCTTAAAGCCCCGTCCAATCTGGCCTTGAACACTGCCAGGGAGGGGGCAGCCACAGCTTCTCTGGGCAACCTGTTCAGTGTCTCACCACCCTCACAGTAAAGAATTTCTTCCTTATATCTAATATAAATGTACTGTCTTCCAGTTTAAAATCATTACCCCTTATCCTATCACTACACTCCCTGAGAGAGTCCCTCTCCATCTTTCTTGTAGGCCTCCTTTAAGTACTAAAAGGCCACCATAAGGTCTCTCTGGACCCTTCTCCAGGACTAAAAACCCAATTCTCAGCCTGTCCTCACAGGGAAGATGCTTCAGCCCCTTGATCATCTTGTGGCCCTCCTCTGTACCTTCTTGAGCATGTCCACATCTTTCTTACTTTGCGGGCCCCAGAAATGAATGCAGTACTCCAGGTGGGGTCTCACATTATAGCTTTATATATAGTTATATATACCATTATACTGTTGTATATAGCATGGTTTGCATGATTCACAATGTGACTGCCCAACCCTCTTTGCCTTGGACTGACAGGTGGTTGCGGCAACTTTGGGAGGAGGATACACCTGCCAGCCCAAGCTGCTCCAGAGAGCCTGGGAATTGGATGTTTCATCATAAAATTTTTAATGATATAATACCCACATGAGAAAGACTATTAAATGGCACATTTATCTTTCTTAAAAGACTACAATCAGAATCATACAGATCAGATTATTACCTATTGGGAGCTATTAACCATATGCCAGTGCCTGACAGTGTATTTATTCATTACAAATATGAGCAATAGAAGTTGACAGAGAAGCAGCAAATTTCTGATTTGATCATTGTTAGCAATTTAGTCCAGGTTTTGGGACATTCAGACAATATTGGAGGAAGAGTAAGAAACCTAAGTCTTGGTGAACCTGAAAGCTAAATGAAGTTAATCTTTTACTAAGATTCTGGAACTGATGGAAGAATGCCATTCTCACAACATCGAAACTTCTCAGATTTTACCACTAACCTAAAGGCAAAACTGGCTTCCAGAGGGACCTGCACTTTCTCCACTGGTTTCTGATGGACTGATACTCTATTTGAAAGACACTGAAGTCAGGTTTTGGATGTTGGCACAGGATCTAGAAGTCCAGGGATTTCCCACTCAGTCATGGATATGTCAGATGGACAGAGTTGGGTCCAACAACAATACTGAACTTCTCAAGACAGAAAACATTATACTTAATGTATCTCTTTAAAAAAGATAGGGAAGGAATGTGTAAACATGTGGCACTGAACAGAACACCCTACTTGATGCCTTTATGGCCTACCATTGCACTCTGAAAAGAAGGTTATCAATTGTTTTGGGAGGGTAACTAGTCATATGTGTCTTTACAATGGACAAACAGTCCAAATAGACACATCAGATATGCTGTTTTAAAGAGGCAGTTATTATGGTACTGACTTTTCATCCTCTGAAGATGCTGAGATAACCTACAGTGAAAACAAGGATGAGAGTGGAATTTCTCTGATTTCTTTTACAAGAGACATACTGCTAGGACTAGGTAAACTGAAAGAACAAAGATTTTAGCTTTTAGTTTTTCCTTTTACAGTAACTTTTCAGACAGCCAGTAGTACCCTTGCAGAACCATAACTGTTCATTTCTTATGACCATTATCATATCTGAAATATGAACATTCTCACTATGAAGCTTTTTATTCAGAGTCAGCATCTCACTAGAAGGTTTCTGAATTCTAGGATCTCCTTGCGGGCTGAAGAAATTACAATTATCTATAGGATCCATGGTGCTAGTATGCAAGAGAAGCAAGCTGTTTCAGTGGAAGTTGATGCTACAGTCAGTCTGTTAGCGACAGAATCCCTTTCCAAAGTGCAGAGTAGTGGTTGTGACCTTCTGGTAATGACTGACTCCTTCATTACACAAGAAGAATATTTCTTCTAAGCTTTAAGACATGTATTAGATGCTACATCTCATCAGCACATAAAACTGCTTTGCTGAATCAGAACGGGCAGCTGATAAACAATACTGAAGTCAGAGAATTTAATGACATAAATACAGTGGACCTGTTACTGAAGGTATCATTATTGTGTATCATTGAGAAACATTGCCAGTGCTCAGATTTTTCCTTTTTTTGTTGTTTTTTGTCCTGAAGAGACCAGTGACAAAGAGATGATATCATTAATGCAAACTGACCTTTTTGAAAGAGCCATCTTTCCATTTGAAATCTGTCACCAAGTTAGATTTCTATGGAATAGTGGTCCAACAACAGACATTCCCAGTCATGGTATTCCACTGACGACTTAATAAAACATATTTTAGAAAAAAAAAAAAAAAAATCAAGTCTATTTAAGCTTCCAGCTGACAGATTTCCTGTGCAATTCTAAATTTTTAACAAGTATGCATTAGTTCTTGTTCAAAGTGTAGGAAAAGCAAACCAGGAAAAATCTGCAAAACAAACATTTCCTTAACACATGGTGCCCAGAACACAGGATGGGATGGAGATCCAGTGATTTTTGTTGTGGTGGTACTAAGGAGGAATGTGAATTGAGGTGGAGGCCAAGAGGTTCGGTTCTTCCTCTTTTCTCAAGGAACATTTGACATGACTATGCAGATTTATCTCCTGCTCTTCTCTCAAGGACGGTTTTGCAGTACTCCGCAGACCTTATTTCTCATTCTTCCTCTTTTCCCACAAAAACAGAGCACACCTTGCACCAAGGAATGTGCTGTGACGATACTCAAGAAACAATGGCTTGGCCACAGTCCCACCCACTCACACATACACACTTAGATAAATACTACCCCAAGTTTGTATCTAAGTTGGAGGGACAATAATCTGATACCAAACTGGAGGGACAGATTGATAGGTTTGTAGGTTTGTGCTCCTCGTCCCCCCCCAAGAGACGCCTTTTGGTAAGATTTGGGCACTTGGCTACATCGAGTGATTACCTGGGAACTGTGTGTGATTGCAATCATATTTTGTGTATATATAGCTATACAGCCAACCTGCAGTTTGTTCATTTGTCGCAGGTAATCTCAAAGAATCTGTAGATGTTGCATAAGAATAAACCATACTATTCATGAACCTGACTGCTTCTCTTGAATGCAACTGGACCTACAGCACACGGGCTGTTCATGAACCTGGTGTCAGGCCTATAGTTACAGCCATAACTGGCATACCTGCTAAGAGATAAGCCCAGCTGCCCCTAGCCCCTCTAATGTCTGAGGACCAGCTAGAATGCAAGGGGATTAACCTCTTACCAAATTAATTTATTACCTTAAATGCAACAGTTCTCCATTTCATTTAAACAATATTTATAAATCCTCTTCTTTTCAGAATGTGCATATAAATATCATAGCATACTACATGTTACATATTAAAGTATACCTCCTGACCTGATGAATTAATATTTTCAATTTTAGTATAAACAATTATATTGCAAGGATTCAAACCCAGAATACTAAAGAGCCTCATAGTATTATTTGTATCTCTCTTTCTTATAGTTATGGAAAATGAAAAATGGATCTTATTACTGAACTTTCTCAACTATAATACTGTTCTGTATTTAAGCTTCCCATGGAAGTTTGGCTCAGTTTTTATTTCTGCTATATTCCATAATCCTTGGGAGAAGTATTGATAGATTTTGTTATCCCTATTTCCTTCCATCTGAAAGGATTGTATTAATATAAAGAACTTGGAACAGAAGAAAACCTTACTCTCTCTCAAGAATATGTCTGATCTGTTCAATTCTTGACCTGTTGAAGTCATATTAAGGTCACTGGCATCAGTGATCTATCTTCCAAACTGAATATATTTTATTGTTTCGTATTTGTGAATCCAAACCCAGAATAATTCAAGGCAGGGAGTAAATTTATTTCTCAGAAAGAACCAAAGAATATTTCAAAAAGCTACCCATCAGTCTAACACCTCTGTTGGGATTCTAGAGGACTTTCTGCGAGATAATGGACATGTGAGCAATCCTGTGTGAGAACAAGACTGATAAGAGCCTCAACCTGAGCAAGAAGACAATAAAGACATAACCCTGAATGGGGGAGGAGGAACTCGATGAGACAAACAACTGGAAGTGGGTTTGGACGGAAGAGGAAGTTACACAAGGCAGGAAGTTACACGAGGCTTATGTGGCTCTTTTTATCCATTTGTAAGAAGGTTTAAAGCATGCGAGCAAAGTTAACTGTCCAGTCTTAAAGAGTTGCATTACATGTTATTCGTGTGTATGGGAAAACACGATAAAAGGGCTTACTTAGCTACAATAAACGGGCATTGCTTGATCACATTGATGGTGTGCGTGTTCATCTCTCCCGCACACCTCTTTGCCTTAGAGAGGCCTACTTTTAATAGAGGCTAACCTGACTATAGTGATTATATCAAATGAACACAGATAGTTAATAGAGGTGATTATGAACATAAGCCTCATTCATATCTACCTTTACTCCTTTCTCATTTCTAAGAACCCATCATTGCAGAAAGAAAATGAAACAACCTTACAAAAATCATTTAATATTATAAATAAAATGAGTAAGTGGGAACAAATCCAATGTACTCCATGCTGCACCTATAAACTACAGAAATATCTCTCTACAATATATTCTGAATGGCAGATACAGTAGATAAGACATTTTTTTTGCAGACATCTAATACTTAAATGGCTGACATTTGGAAAGGAAAAGTGACGTATCACATGATCATTCAGATACAAATATTTACAAATACCAGCTTTTTATTAGAGTAACATCTGTGATGAGTGCTCTTGGCCATAAAGAAACAGAAAAAAACCCGCTTTGCTTTGCAATATACCTAAAAATTTCAGTATTGCTTAATAATCTCAAAGGAGTTTGGTTCTTTAACTGAAGAAATATTCTAACAACTGAAACTCAAACATTTCACCCAAACTTGATGTTTCTGTCACAGAACTACTACAGATTCCTTAGCAGAGTTTATGGAATTCTAGCTTTCCACTTCAAAACAGGAATCAACCTTGGTTCTGCAACCCTACCCAGTCAGCCACTCAGTAACATTGAATCATGTTCAACTCTTCTTTCCCTTCCTCTTTTCTCCTCTGCACCTATTTAATGGTGTATGCCAACTACTAGGAGACATGTATCCAAACAGATTTTATCATCTCCCTTTCCACAGAATGATGGAGAAGAATGAAAAAATTTACTTTATTATTTTCTAGACAAATAAGTATTACTGTAAGACAGATGAATGTGTAAATTGGTATTTAAGTAATGTTGACATGTTTATGTCTCAGTAAACCAAAAATTATCACTCAACATGTATTGTTGCTAGAAACAAGCAGTGAGCAAAAAAAGTTTCGAAATCTTGGATTCTCTTTTGATGTGTATACACACCACAAGGGAGCGCATATCTTCTTAAATGGATTTTAAAAAAATATATTACTGTTCTCTCTATATATGAAACATAACCAATACACTTACAATTGCACTACCTTTTACAAATCTGTTCTGATATTAATTTCACTCTGTACCTTATTTCTATACCTATGATATTATAGAATAAAGCTTAAAATCTCTAATTGCTTCTCAGAGAGATGACTGCTGCTGATGGTGCACACAGTGTTTAATATCAAGTATTCTGTGATCAAAGATTTTATCTGATAATACCTTAGAACTACACTGAGGTGATACAACCCTGCTTGCCAACATATTTCTGACAGGTGTTTTGCTTGTTAATTTTATGGACTACCAAAGATCCCCATGAATAAATAAGACAATTATTATGCCCTTGTTATAGACAAATTTCAGCTTAGATCTTTTATTTTTACTAGTGTTTCTTTTAGTTCTGTGAAATCTTTTCAAGTCCCCATCAGCTTGCCTTTGTAAATTTTATGTCTCTTTATAGATTACCAAAATTGAAATACAAGTAATCAGATATCATGGTAATAGATGTCAAAATTAGATGTTTGGTTTATAGATAATGAGCTTTTAGCATATACAATAAGTAGATGCAATTAGAAAACGTCTTTATAAGTAGCAATTTCAATTCTTCAGACAACCAGTTGTATACCTGTTTGTCAGTGTGGAATACTTACATTCAGGGTTTGAAAATGTTTTTCTAGATTCATAATGGAATCTCCAAAGCTGGCTGAGCACCATTAGTTCATTGCTTTCTCTTATTTTCAAAGAATTAGGAAAAGATTCCTTTGTCACATCTACTGTTTTTTTCTGGGATAGAGTAACATTTTTTTGTAGGAGCTCGTATTGGGCTATGTTTTAGATTTGCATTGAAAACAGTGTTGATAACACACTGATATTTTAGCCATTGTTGAGCAGTGCTTACACAGAGTCAAGGCCTTTTCTGCTCCTCACACCACCTCACCAGCGAGTACGCTGGGGTTACACAAGAAGTTGGGAGGGGACACAGATGGGACAGCTGACCCCAAATGACCAAAGGGATACTCCAGACCATAATGATGGCATGCTCAGCAATAAAAGCTATGGGGAAGAAAAAAGAAGAATGGAATGTTTGGAGTTGTAGTGTTTGCCTTCCCAAGTAACTGTTACTCATGATGGAGCCCTGCTTTCCTGGACATGGCTGAACTCCTGCCTGCTGATAGGAAATGGTGAATTAATTCCTTGCTTTGCTTTGCTTGCACACATGACTGTTGCTTTACCAATTGAACTGTCTTTATCTCAACCCATAAGTTTTCTCACTTTTACCCTTTGATTCTCTTCTTCATCCCACTGGGTGGGAGTGAGCGAGCAGTCAAGTTACACTGCTTGGTTGCAGGATGGGATTAAACTATGACATCACCTTTGTCTATAAATTTTGTGGACATTTAAGCACATTAATGTTTGCTTCAGGCATCTAGAAACTGTATGCTCCACTGTATTTTGCTTTTCCTGTGTTTTTCCTCCAATCAAAACCATTACATATAAATCAAAATTCATATAAGGACATTATATATTTATTAGTAATTATTTAAACTTTTTTTTAATTCATTTTAAAGTTGATTTTAAGTTGCACTTCCTCTGTTGTTCCTCCTGAAGCTTCACAATTGAGCCACACATCAAAATGACTTGAGAATGTATTTCAAGTAAACCACCTATTCTCTGATTATCTGGGTCTGTTGCACTTCATTCTAGTTGCAGTTAAAAAGCTGGCATGTGAGATGTCAGAATACAGTCAAGTATGTCCCAAAGATGTCACAGAACACACAGCAGTCCAGGAAATACAGAATGCCCAGACAGCAAAAACAAGATAGAGAGCTTGTTGAAGGTTCTGCTACTCTGCGATACATGCAGAGAAGACAACATCCGTCTCTTGGAGTGTAGCTCAATTTTATAAACTCTGACACATCAAAGTTGTGTGTGTTATCCTAATCTCTTTTTTGAAGTGAAATGTTTTGACATAAGCCTCCCTTATTTGACTTTCCCAAGTACATTATTGATCAGAATAAGGCTATCTGTTCCTCATCTTTGCTGTACTCAAGACTCATGTCACATTTGATGATTTATGATCCTCATAAAAACCATCACCATCTTTGGCCTTTTCAGATCTTTGTTCTTGCTCCTGTATTGCTCTTGTCACCTCTAATGCCAATACAAAAGTGCTCGTGCAGTATTAGCATGATGAACCTTGCTACTGAACATTTTTTTAAAAGAAGAGACAGTTCAGGAAAGCCACAGAAACCCAGAAGCAGCAGCATCCAAACTGGGGTCCAAGCTGGATCACAGCAGGCAGTCTTGGGCAATCCAAACAGTAGGTGCACCTGGACAGAAATCTGGTTTCAAATTGTGAATGATAGCATGCTGTTGCACCAGTCCTTGCTAGGAAATCAGAAAGGTGTCCAGTGCAAGGCAAGATATTTTTGAATAAAGAGGTCCACACAGAGAACCTATTCTACTACTACTTGAACTGGCCATTTATACAATAAGAACTGGCCATTTGTACAACAAAATACCCATGTTATTAGTACTAATGAACCATTAAAAACAAAGCAAACAATCGAATAAACAGTGGAGTTATTCCTTAAATAATGTTAATTATGAGATAACTTGAGAATTACTCTTTTGTTGAATTCTGTCGAATTGTTTTGTCAGTTGAACTTTTCATAGGAGACTTTAAGATGTTAGTTAGTATATAATCTTTATTTTTGTTGCATTTAGATGAATTATTGAATGTTTGAGAGTGCCATAGAGCACTCTTAAGTCGTGGAAGCAAAAGAAGAGCCAAGAGTAGAGCCTAGGTAGACCTAGTGAAGAGAAAATAGTAAAAAAAAAAAAAATTAGAAGTTTAACATGCATCAAAAAGCTTCTGGACAAAAAATCAAATTTTTTTGAGATGTATGAGAAAATTTGGACAAAATTAGTTGCTCATACAGATGATACAAATAAACTTTTTCTGCTGAAATATTGTAGTACCTATTGAACATCGGTGTGATCAAAGATGCATCCACTATGAATAAAACATACACCTTGAACAAGTTTCCTCTTTTCCCAAAAGGCATTTAAACCTGTTTGAAGTAAAAGCATTTAGAACACCATCTCATATTCCCGCACAAGATCTAAATTAATATGGGTATTTAAATTATTTTTCCAATAAAAGATCAAGAAAGAGAGAATTTGAAGGACAGAAAGTCAGAAAAAAATTATTTTTACACTTGTAGCAATTGTGACATATAAACCCAGTCAGAAGACAAGTGTACTAGCAAAATGCATGTTTGTGCTCTAAGTATGCATTTACATAAATAAAAAGGCCCAAACATAAAACAGAAAATCAACATACAAGGTGAAGGTTATTTGAGAAGCAGATTTATTACAATGCATGGATTTTTAAAGTCAAAACATAAACAAACCCTCCCCTCAAAACACCAGAGAAAGATCTGGCTGAATAAATTAATTTAATGTTTAGATGACAACAAAGGCTTCACAAACACCCCATCACATTGAATTGTACAGCCTGTGCTGAAGCACAGCCTAGCTGAAGCTAGAACTGTTGAGAATATTCAGTCCAAGAATGAAGAACAGAAACATCTGCATCTGCGGTAATTCAAAAGGACGTTTTCTAAGAATTTAACACTCTTGCAGCACACAGTACCTTCGATTTGAATAAGCAAACTAGAGGTCTTGCCTTCTTTATTCGTTCCCATTTTTCTTTAATTTAAGCAGCACAGAAAATAATTTATCCTACAGATAGCTCTGTGATTACGTGGAATATTAGAGAGAGTCTCTTAGGTTTTTTAGCTCATTCCACTCACCAAGACTCTGTTATTCAAATGATATCAAGGAACAATAATTCTAAACTAAGATCTGAACTCATAATTTGATCAAATGGTTAAACGCACATTGAACTTTTAAAACTAGCTAGTGCTCCAAGAAAACATTAAGATTGCTACTAAGGTTATATTAATATTCCTTTAAAATATAATCCTTAGACATGAGAGCCAGCTTGTTTTATCTTCAACATATGCAATTTATACTCCAGAAGGAAATTAGTCAGATCACTAAAAGACACATAGGAAAAGCCATCTGTGCAGATAAGGATTTTTTCATTTAAGTGATCACAAAAATGAGAGCCACTGAAGTGTCTTTGTACACATCAGGAGTTATCACAGACATGTTCAATCATGCTCTGCAATACTAAGCAATCTACTCATTTTTATATGAACCAGTAAGATCTATGGCTTGTGTTTAGTACTCATTTTAAAAGGTACTAAAACAGAGCCAATCATTGTGCATAAGATGAAGTGATAGTTTAGGAAGAAAATGTGATGAAATGGTAACAAAAGAGGGCCTTTACTATCCACAATGTGATAAGAAAAATACTTCAACAATAACTGAGATATCAATTTGTCAAAACTAAATTATAAGAGCTGTTGAACTGGAACTTAATACATGGCTGATAGTAAATGTGACGACATTCAGGAAAATAGTGTCTTCTATTAAACTGTTAGAGATATGTCAGAAATTCCATTGCTTATTCAACATTATTGGATAAGTGCAGATAAGTGTAATAAATTGCAGAATTTTCAAAGCTTCCTAAGATTGCTTGCCCATCCCTGCTTCATCTTGTTACACCAACTCAGCATAATCTTAGTAAACTTTTGACTGATTGGACTATTTTAACCAGACTTGACAGAGCAATAAAGACCCCAAATGAGAATCAAATTCCCACAGGCTTTATAGAGACAGAACACGTCCCAGCAGTCGTAAATGTAGAATGCAATCATCACACATGGTTTAGCAACAGGCATTGACCAGAAGGACAAAATGATCCACAAAGTGAAGCCACTCTTGTCCTCTGTCCAGTGCCAGAAGTTGCAACCTTGATGTACATCTAGGGTTCAATGAAGAGAAGGGAGGGAAGAAACCCTAGAGGATGTAGAGCACACATCCATAGGAAATGGACTTTATTACAGAATCACAGAATCGTCTAGGTTGGAAAAGACCTTGAAGATCATCCAGTCCAACCATTAGTTCAACTGCTTTTGAAGCAATGTTCTGTCTGCTAACATATGAATAAACTCCAACTGACATTGAGAAAGAATGCTTTGGGGGAGCAGAAGACATGGCATTCAAGTGTAAAAATATCTCATGAGAGCTTCATATATGCTGAAGCAGTACAGTATATCTGATATAAACAAGTATTGTTTACTGCTTCCAGCAATAAAAAAAAAAAAAAAAAAAAAAAAAAAAAAAAAAAAAAAAAGTAAAATCTCAGAGAAACTAATTTATTTTGCTATTTCAGTTGCAATAGCCTCTCACTGTAATTATTCACTCTGACCTGTAACTAGGAGTTTAGATTGAAGACTATGCCTAAAATAAAAAGTCAGTTAAAAATGCGTGAGGGAAAATCACATACACACAAGTAAAGAACAAATTCTGAGTAAAGGAAAATTTCATTTACAGAGGAAAATTTTACACTGTAAACTACTTTGACTTGAAAAACTGCTTTTATATCAAGCCGAGAATGTAAAGTTTTACCATGTTCACTGTTACGATTACAGAACAAGGAGAGGTCACTAATGACGCTGAAGGCAAGTACAAGAGCTTTACACTTAGTATTTTTAAAACCACACTTTATGAAATTTTTAAAGGCTTCCTTCCATACTGTTAGTCTCAGTTAAGCAAGGGAAGAACCCATTTGGGAGAAGGCAATTAACATTGGCACACAAACCAAATTTCATTCCTGAGTTGAACCTGCCAAAAAATCATCAGCTGAGATAATTGGTAGGTGCTTACCAACCTTCTTCTGTCAGTTATACCTGTGCCAAGTATGCTAGTAATTTAAATATTTGATAACATAGGAAATGATCCACTAATTGTAAACATCCTTTATGAACACACAGTCATCTATTACAGTTTTATCACAGTAGACTGGTATTCTTGATTACATTAGATCACGTCCAATTATCTGAACTGTCATCTATTTCAGTGTTACATGCAAAAATAGTTGAAGGAAACTTTCTCTGACTTGAAAATTCATTCATGTTTTTAATAAATGCAAGAGATCCTTTGAAGGAATCTCATTTCTCTATTCAGTTTGAAATAATTTATTTTTGTAATATTTTTTTTTTTTTCCATCAGGTAGAAGCAAACATTCAGAAACTATCATTATCAACTGGAACATTCGATGGTAAGATTTTTTTTCAATATTTTCATAGCAATAGCTTGCAGGCTGATTGTAAACAATGTCACACATATATTGTTTGCTTTTGCAGCAGCAGCATGGGTGACACACATCTAGAAGTCTATCCCAGAGTGATTGTCTGCCATTTCGGTGGTTTCCCTACCTTAATCCCCCCACTATTTACTTCCTTTCTCCCAATTACTTCACTACTTTCTTTAGCCCTTACTCCCCTCCCAACACAGAAAAGGAACTGAAAAAAATCTATGTATCTAGTAGACAGATCCAAATCTCTCTGTAGCACAATTTCTCCCTCACTGATTGCACTTCAGTGATACGTATGTGACACACACACACATATATAATAAACAGTATTTAACAACATTTTTGTGTACTTTAAGTTATACATATACTACAGAGCATTATATCATCTGATAGGTAAAATTATATTTGTAACTACTAAAGCCTATTTGTAACTACAGTTTTTCATTAAATGTGGTGTCCTGAACTAACACTCAGGAAATTGTCAAGCATTCATTAATATCTCTCTAGTTTTAAGAAAAGCTGAATCAAATCACAGTTTAAGGCCTGAATTCACAGCAGCATCACATCCTGAATGAACCATGGTAATAGGGGCAAGACTAGGTTTAGCTAGTGCTAAGAAGATCCTTAACCCGGCTGGTGGCTACCTCCTACTAGGCAGAGGAGCAAACAGAGGCTCAGCCTGATACCAGACCCCATTACCAAGCATAACCATGTCAATGTCACCATGGTTCAAAATATACTGTCTGACAGGTGGAGCTGTAACCCTTTCTTTAGTCCCCCGATTTAATCTTCTCACTCCCCATACAGAGGTTTAGCTGCCTGTGTATCAAGGATCCAAAATCCAGCTCTGATGTGACAAAGCTGCATGACCCTAGCTCAGATTTCATTAAAAATTGTTAAATAGTGAGAAAAACTGTAGGAATGTTTTGAGAAAAATAGGCTAAAACTCCAGACGGAGGTTAAATTGAGTGAGATGGGAATCATCAATAGCTAAAAGATTCAAGAGGAAAAGCATATGATAGAAAATAATTTCAAAATAAGTAAACAAGCAGGCTAGTTGGGAAACATCTGTCCACATCATCAGCGTCAGAACTAGCGGTGGACAGCAACTCAGGAATGGTGGATACACCGAAGACAGCCCTTCCCCTCCTGACCAACACATGTGAGGAAAGACTTTTTGGATAGCTTACTGGTGGTAGTCAGTATAAAAACACATAACCCAACAGTTCACTGAACCTTGACTATCTTTTATGTACATGTGTGTAAAGTAAATAGTTGCTTTATACATTTAAATTGTATATACCCTGCCTGCACAATCTCTCTGCACTTATCTTGCCAAGGTGAGCAGCTCCAGTGCTGGCATGATCTGCAGCAGAGCGCTTCAGTGCTGTGCACAGGGGGATTTCATGGGGAAACATCAGGGAAGCAGAGCATCCCATCAGGAGCCCACAGCTCACACAATAGCAGCTGACAGAGCTGCGGTGGGAACACGCTGCCACCCCAGTGCCAGGCTGCAGGGTGGGCCCTGCTCTTAGGCCAGCACCGGCCGGCAGCAGTGAGCACACCTGTGGGAGCTGCACCCATGGAGAGGAACTCCTGCGCTTAGTGACAGCTCCGGGAGGAGCCCAGTAGGTTGAGGAGTGTCAAGGAGCCTGAGAGAGAGAGACCACTGGAACCACACCCTGCTATCCCTGGGACAGACCTGTTGGGCCAACAGAACACATGATACTGAGGATCCCCTTTCCTCTCTCCGCCTGGCTGAACACAGTGACTCAAGGGACAGGGGACAATGGCGACAAGTTCCTGCATGGTGCAGCAGGCGTGTCTCCTCTATGACTGCCCCAGCTTCCCCGGTACCCTTGCATGATAGGTGTGAGGCTCTGCAAGTGGAACTGAACAATAAGAATGATGGTTTATCTAGGTTGGAGGTGTCACCAAGGTCATCAGCCTGTGCCCCATGTTAAAACAACTCACATAAAAAATAAAAGATGGGTCATTGTTCTCTCCTGAGGGGAACAGAATATCCAATATGCTGACCTGATGTGCTTCTTAGGGAAGTCTGCTGCCTCCCTGGGGCCTGGGTTGAAGAGAAAACTTCCTACCCTAGTACAGTCTCGAGATTATTATCATCTACTACTGCTTTTTCATGTAGGCAGTGACGAAGTTGCAACAAGAAGTCCAGTGGCAATCCAAAGAGACTTCAGGGCCTTGACATGACAGGTTAAGGGATCAGGAGCATAAGTAGTGTTCTCCTCTATCCTTCCAGTTGCAGAAAATGATGAGGGAAGAAGCAAGACCAATGTTGTGGTTTAAGCCTTCCTGGCAGCTAAGCACCACACAGCTGTTTGCTCACTCCCACTCCGGAGGAATGAGAGGAGAATGGTAAAAGTGGAAGAACTCATGGTTTGAGATAAAGACAATTTAATAAGTAAAGCAAAACCCATGCATGCAAGCAAAGTAAAACAAGGAATTAATTCAGTAGGCATGCGCACATGGAGGACCACGGGGCAACACATGTTACAATGAGCTCCATGGAAATGGGTGGACTTTTTGGAGAATCATGGAGACAGGGACAATAAAAGGACTGCGTACTCCTCTCTTGGAATGCTTGTTGATGCTTGTTAATGCTTGTTGCTTGATGATGCTTGGTAATGGATGCCTGAGACTTTGGCAAAGCTGGGAGAGTGGAGCATCATCACCTGCACTGAGACTGCGCCAACGGAACATCGCTGGATCCCTGGTGTTGGTAATTAGCTGCATCTCTACCATTCTTTTGCTTAGGGATTCTGACTTTTTCCTCGCTTTTTCTCTCTGTCCTATTGCTGTTATCATTTGTTATAGAAAATAAAGTTCATAAGGTTTTACAGCATCTGATCTTGTTTGTGTCTTAATCTCTCTCTTGGTATCGTTTAACAACCTTCCCCGATATTAGATCGGGACACCATCCCTCCCAATTCACCCTTACCAATCTGCTCTATCCCTGCCCCCCGTTCTGCTCTCTCAAAAAAACAATACTGAACACTGAATATGATCAAGACCAAAGTTTGACATTGGGGCAGTTCAAAACACCATACATAAATAGATGTGTATGAAATATTGTGGCTAGTACAGAATCACAAAACCACAGAATCATTCAGGTTGGAAAAGACCCTTGGGATCATGGAATTCAACCATCAGTCCTACTCTACAAAGTTCTCTCCTACACCATATCCCCCAACATCTCATCTAAATGACCCTTAAACACATCCAGGGATGGTGACTCCACCACCTCCCTGGGCAGCCTATTCCACTGTCTCACCACTCTTTCTGTGAATTTTTTTTCCCTTATGTCCATTCTGAACCTCCCCTGTTGCAGTTTAAAGCCATTCCCTCTTGTTCTGTCACTAATCACCTGTGAGAAGAGACCAACACCAACCTCTCTACAATGTCCTTTCAGGCAGCTGTAGAGAGTGATGAGGTCTCCCCTCAGACTTCTCTTCCTCAAACTAAACAGTCCCATCTCCTTCAATCACTCCTCACAGGATCTGTTCTCCAGGCCCTTCACCAATTTCATTGCCCTCCTCAGCACTCGCTCCAGCACCTCGATATCCCTTTCGTATTGAGGTGCCCAAAACTGGACACAACACTCCAGGTGTGGCCCCACAATTGCAGAGTACAAGTGCATGCTAGCTACCCAAATCAAATAAAGAAATAGGATTAAAGAATAACACAGCAGGTAAAGATCACTCAACATCTTAATTTTGTCAGAATATGCTAAGGCAAAAAACGAAACAGAAGTTATATTCATAAGACACAACTAGTAGCTAGGTATCTATATTAAACAGCAAGACAGACGATGTCCTGATTTTTATTCAGCAAGCCAGGTATAGATAAAAATAAGCCATTTGTAGGGTTCCATATATATGTCAAAAAAAGTCCTTACATACTTGAGAGTTTTCTATTATTTTCCTAGATTAATGAGTTAATCTCACAAAGCATTACCTACTGCTTAACTAGCCTCACACAACTAAAAAGTTTTCTAAACAGACATTCCCAAGAGCATCTAAATTGAATTTTTAATGCAGACTGAAGCTGAGACCTCTTCTCCAGCTCACACAGCTTAGAATTCTCCTCACCTGGGAAAAACACATTACAAAAAAATTCCTACCCTAATATTATGCCAACTCATTTTGTAATATGGGAAAGAGCAGATCTCAAAGAAATCCAAATAACCTCAAAGGAGGAGTCTCATGCTGGAATGTTGAGTGTAATGCATGCTGTGGAGGTTAGAACTGACTGTCTAATACATGTTTAAAGAGAGCAGTAACACAAATTATTTGTCTACATAAAACACATCTAGTTCAAATTATTATAGGAAAGTCTCAATGATAAAATTAATTTTTTTTCTACAGAAAAAAAAATAACCCTGTCTCTATCTCCGTGTTTTGGTGTTTTGCTCACCCTTCCAGGGCTTCTCTGGCTCCTAAAGCAGAGAGTTTCAGTCCCCAGTAACAAAAGCAGAGGTGGTTGTGAAAAGGCATCACCTTCTTGAGGTCTTTCCCAGGAGAAATATGGTGACTATCTATGGAGGGGATTTCCTCTTCCTCAACCCTAAGCCTACATATGTTTATTTTCATACCTTTCTTCAGAAACCCTCCACATCCTTCTGCAGGCACCCAGGCCAGCATGGCTGGTGCTCACTGGCTCACCCCAGCCTCTAGGACACCCCGGGTTGGGGTTTGTCATGCAGCAATGACCAAGGCTGTCACACCATTAGTACGGATGGTATTGCAGAGTCCCAGATCACCCCGCAGATGAGAGAGTCACCCTCAGGAAGCCAGGGCAACCAGTGCCACTCACACCAGGCCCTAGCTCCGCAAGTCCCAGACCCTTTCATCCGGGGACACTGTGGGGTCAGGGGGCTTCTGCTAGCGATGGCAAAAAAATATAAAATTTTCTGGCTATGCTTGGAGATCCCATGCTTCAATTCTAATTTTGAGTGGTACTACAGCTTTCCTGAAATCTCAGTGGTGTCATAACTTGGTAACAATATCCACAGTTAATTATCCTGCAGGTCGTCACAGCCAGAACCTTTCTTAAGATGTGCTCTAAAGCTTATTACTTTACTAAATCTTTTCACAAAAAGCACTTCCTGGACTTAATCATGTTTACAGAAGCCTTGTGGAAGCAAACAGGAAATAAAGTTTTCTCCTTTGAGGCAGACTGACCAGAAGTGAATTTCTAGGAATGTAGCTACATCAGCCACAGGATACCCTGAAATGGGTCAGGAGCACAGCTTTTGCATATTTTTTAGCATTTCCAATATCCTCAAGACCTATTTAAGTATTTCTTTTTTACAGTTAAAGGTTCTAACACAAGTGGACTTAAGCTGTAATTAGTATCCTCTAAGTATTTTAAGACACCATTTTAATTTCTGAGGGCATCAGAAAAAACCCAAATGTCATCGAGTATAGTTTTTGACAGCAAGTTTAGGCACTCAAAGCTGCTTTTTGGTGGCAAGGTCAGGCAGAAAATGCATTGCTGAGAGTTTAAAACAACGTTCTCTGACCAAAGAGTAAATGCAATACCCTTCTACCGCAGGGTAACTTGTTGAAAATTCAGTTATGATTTGGTGCTTGTTACAAGCTATATGAACAGCCATCACTGCAAACCAGTTCTAAAACTAATCTGCAAAAAAAAATTACAATTCAATAGATACCACTACAAAAAAAAAAAAAAAAAACAAAACAAAAAAAAAAACCAAACCCACCCCACAACAGAGTAAGCTAAATAAAAACTCATTGTGCTAGAGAGGTGATAAGCGAAGAATTGTAGAAGTTTCAGAGGTCTGTGTATTGTAACTTGCAAAAAAGAGTCTAGAAGGTTACAGTAAAAATTTTACAAGAGGACTCATAACAATGGATCTGAAAAAAAAGATGCATGGCAGACCCTGGCTAAGACTTTTAAATCACTTTTCAGTGTTCTTCTGTATTGGATGTCCATGTCGAAGTGTTGATAGGGGGGTCTTCAGGGGCAGCCCTGGTTCCAGGCGGCTCCCAGGGCCCCAGCGCAGGGCACAGCTGAGCCCCTCAGCCCCGGGCGGGCGCCTCGGGGAAAGCCTGGGTAAGGAAGGGCAAAGCGCTGCCCGGCAGCCAGGCCCGAGGGAAACAGGGGCAGAAACAGCCCTGCGAGCCCCCTGCCAGGGGAGAGCGGCAGGAGGGCAGGAGGGGCTCCGGGCGCCCCGGCACAGAGGCCCCTGCGGCCCCGGCAGAGGCCCCGCTGGGGCGGGGGTTTCCCTGCAGCCCCTGGAGAGGCCCCGGCCTGGAGCGGGGAAAAGCCTCCGGAGGAAGGAGCGGCCGCAGGAGCTGGCACGGAATGGCCGCAGCCCCACAGCCC
>NW_020799095.1:69473781-69495767 GCF_003259725.1 Athene cunicularia
AAAAAAAAAAAAAAAAAAGAGATCAGTGAATTCTGTAACTCCCATTAATAGCATTCATTTAAGAAAATGAGACATGGAGCATGCAGAAGGAAATGAATACTTTTTTTTTCCCCTTAAAACCAAATAAAAAAAAACCAACAACAAAAAACAGCTGCAGTCTGGTGTGTTGCATAGCTTACACTGTCAGTAGGAAACAAAGTCTATTAATTTTCAGCCTGTTACTGCTTAGCAAAATACAATTGCCCTATTGCTGGTACCAAAGGGAAGATTTCAAAAAAGAGCATAAATCAGCTATATTGGCAGTTGAAAAGTTGAAAAAGAAACATCACAAAAATCATTGCTAGTGACTTGGGAAACAAATGATAATTTTAGAGGATTTGTAAACACTTGGAAGAGTAAATGAAAAGAGGGTTTGAAAACTGCTGATGGGAATTCATCAAAATGAATTCCCAAGTTGTATAAACTACTTCTATTCCCCCTGATTTGATAACACTGCAAGGAAGAGCCTTAAGAAAATCATATATCTTTAAAAGAGTAAGAAAATGCTGACAGCAGCATGTATGGGTCTCTGTAAGAGATAATTTAGCACCAAACATATAGCTTATTGCTCATAAAAATATGTTACATTTAGAAATATAGCCAAATTAGAAACAAATCCAAATATTCCAAGTCTATAAACAGTCTCTAATTTTGCAATGGGCTATCTCTAATTTTTTAATGGCTTGAAAGAAAGGTAGTGATTCAAAAATGTGTGTTTAAGCTGCTGCTCCAGCACTGGTATCTGGACCAGTGTCTAAAGGAAGTTGGTATTTGCTTCTGATCTTGAACAAGTCAAGTCATTATTTTCCCATTTTAATTATTCACTTACATGCATTTGATTTCTATCTTGAAAAGTATGTTAGCATTGCATACTTTGCATTAGGATGAAAAGAACTTGAAGTATTTACATTAAGATGCAAGAGAAAATGATGACAGATGGTATTAGAGATCAACATACCTATAGAATCAAGTTATAATCTCAAATCTCAGAAAAAGTTTCAGAAGTTATACCTGAATGTCTGATATTGCAAAATGCAAGCATATTACATCTGAAACAAATGTACTAATAGATGTTAGAAAGTATGATATACATAAGTTTCTGATTAGGACTAGACAGACTAGTACTACTTTAAATTACCTAATCTTAACAATGTAAATGAAGACTTCTTCCAACTGTAGTCTTCAGTTTCTCTTATCACTTCTTCTCCCCCCTAAACAAGTAATAAAGGTTAGAAAAATAATATTGTTCACCTCCAAGGATCTTTAGAATTAATCCAGGAAAATAATAATTAAAAAATCTCTGTGGCAACGTAAACAAAGTTGTTTGTTTATTTAACTTCCCCTTAGTAGTTATAGTTGAACAAGTCACATATATTTACTATTTTGAATCTTTCACTTTGAGTAGAATCCAAAGACATTATTCACAGTGGATGTTTCTTACATATCCTTTGATTCTCCACTTGAGAACTAATGACTTGCTGTCTTCAGACATCTGCTGAGTGCTAATGTTGTGAAAGTCTCTGCTGAACTGCTGCCTTTAAGCCTCCAAACTTGTCTGGTGTTAAAGAAGAAACAGCAACTTCACCTCCCCAGCACAGGGAAGCCCTCAACACAGAGAGCTTACTGTTTATTCACTGATTGACATCTGTATCCCTAGAGGTGCAAGAAACAGGAGCTGGTCTTTGTGCAAAGGGTATTCAAGTGCAGGCTAACATACATTTTGCTTACATTGATGGAGCTATGCTGAAGCAATGAGAATCAGGCCCCTAATTCAGAACAGCTTCCCCAAGATTTCAATCTCAGAATAGTGCAGATTTTTTTTTTTTTCTCTCCACACAATATTTATTTCACTCCTGTAATTAAAGAATCGTTTATAGGACAGATTTTCCTTTAATTTTCAACTGTGCTACAAGCTCAATGTAAAGGGTGTTGACTGTATCAGTCAACTGAACACTCCTAAAGGATATAGATATTTTGATATTTGTTTCATGCATTGAATTTACTTCAGTACTGGCACACAGTGTAAAACTCCTAAAAGAAAGTAGAAAAAACAGTCCAAAATTTCACAATGGAAAAGGGTATAAAAATCAAATAAATAGTTTTATGAATTTGGGGCCAACTGAAACAGAGATTAAGAAAAATGATGATGAAAACCATACATTTCCATATTTCATATAAGGAGAAAGCAAAAATTCCTCCAAAGCTTCAGATATTTTCTGAGTGATTTAATTCAGTATTCCTAAACAAGTATATACAAGTAGTAGTGCCACTGAATTATCATCTTGCTAATGTTTTACTACACAGTATGTCTATAAACGTACTTAGTTGAAAAAAAATCAATTACCCTGTTAATTACTTTTTGTTTAAGAAAGCAAGTATATACTGATGTTAGTTAAAATTTCAGTTCTACATACTTTAGTATTGAAGCATTTTTGATGTCTACCATTTGATTATACTAATTTAATAAATTTTAAAAAGTTTTACTATTGTTATAATTTAATTACACTATGTTTTCACAGGTTTTGACTTGCTGTAGAGCAAAATCTTTCCATTCTACTTATTTAATCATATTGGACTTTGATAAACAAGAAGAAAATACCTAGATGTGATGAAGCTTATCATCAAAACTAGTCATTACAGAACTGCTAGGAAAGCTATTTTCATTTGTTTGAAATAGGTATTTCAGAAAATATTTCAACATGTACCAATACTGTAATGAAATTTTACCATCAGTTTTATAGAAGCTGTTATTGTACATGGTCCTCTTGCAAATGCACTTTGGGGAAAAAAAAGGAAAAAAAAAAACAAAACCCAAAAAAAGATAGAATTTATTTTAGGGTAACTGCTGGAGAATGAAGATCCAAGTTCAGTCCTTCACCAGTAACATCAAGGAACCATGACACCAATGGTATTTTTGACAATGACAACTTCCTATACAATTTTCCTCCCATGAAGATACGCAGGTCACATAATAGATTATTACCAAACTTTAAAAAAAATTAATAAGACCTCTCCCTAGACAGAGAAAGGAAAACATTTTCTGTTCTGTTTTCCATTTTTTCAGCTCATCTTTGTTGCTTTGTTAGAATGTACAAGAGTATATGAATATTTATAATCAAAATGCACAAAACATAAAAATTCTTTCACTCTCATTTCACAAAATCAGAGGCTTGGCAGCATCCTCATCACAATTTTCAGACATTAAATCTCAGCCTTCTGGTTTCTCCTATGTTCAGTTTGGATGGAACAAGCAGACTATTATATAATATGAATCTCCAAGTATCATCATATTAAAACATAAAGCAGTTCAGTTTGAAATTTCATTTAGAAAGACATTGACCCATTTGGAACTGCCAAGAACAGATCAAGTAAGTTTCTTGAGATGTTTTGCATAGTTTCGATGCAGTAAACACACTGGACATTTTAGGAATGAAGGTGCTTGCAATGTTATAAGAGCTTTACCTTTAAGTGTCAAAGTCGTCAAACCCCTAATATGTTGCGTAAATTAACAGCAATGACAATACCAGTACACTAGCAAAAAAAAAAAAAAAAAAGATTTATAAAATAATAACAGTAAGATGCAAATAGATAATCCTTGAAGGAAACAACTTTATTTATTTCATTTTTGCCCTCTCAAATTGATTTCTGAATGTTAGATTAAAATTCAGCAATCCACATTCCTATTGTGAAAGTGGTTTAAAAGGAAAAAAAAAAAACAAAAACAAAAAAGAGTCTCTACTCTGTAATGTTCTTTAAAGAGAGGGGTTTCATTGATTTAATTTAAGGAAATAACTGAGGTGCTGTGGTCAGACTCTCTGCCGCTATCTACTTCTAGAAGAAATGAGGTTCCAAGTCTGAGGCACAAAGTGAGGTTTATTAGGATAAAGCACTTACTAAGTGGATAACAATTATACCACACTGTGAGTGGGGACTCTTCTGCCTCTATTCCAAATTCCTTATCATCTACCTAATCACGCATTTCCCAGGGAAGTATCCTTACCTGGCATCCCAAGTAAGGGAAGATCACCAAGGTGCAGGCCAACCGTTCCTCAGGAGCTCTCAGGGAGCCATTTATATACCCTTCCTCGGGGATTTCTGTGGTAACCACCCAGTGGAGATACAGCAGTCTGCTGTTGTGTTGATAAGCACACACTTTCCACCTTGTTTGAGCAAAAGGGTCTCTAGAGCCAGTTTATTGTGTAATATCATCATGGTGGTGGGTTGCAATTAGGTATTGTCTAGGTCGCTAAATTCAGGTATGTGTTTATGCCAGTATCATAGCAAGACCATAACTTTTAGAAAGTCAGCCTTATCTTTAGGTGAGGGTAGTGTAAATAACTTGAAGTCATTCTCACTTATAATTCATTGTCCTCCTTCCCATCACATTCCTAGAAAGGTAATGGTGTGAGAGGGTCCCTGTTGTTTGCTACCAAGGACATCTAAAAAAGTTTAATCAGTGTTTGTAGAACTGAATGCATAGCAGTGTGGTCTTCTGCATGAGTTTCTCCACTGATAAGGGTATCATCAATTTACTGATGATACATTGCACCAGAGGGAAATGTCTTTGCTAATTCAGCAGTAAGGGCAGCCTGAGCAAGTGTGGGAATATGCTTAAATCCTTGAGGCAAATGGGTAAAAGTGTACTGGGTGCTGTGCTAAGTAAATGCAAATTGCTCTTGGTCTTCTGGGTGCAGTGGTACCATCAGAAAACATTTCTTTAAAATCTTGGGCCACCAGCCCAGTATGGTTTTGCTTTCAGTTTCCACAACAGAATCAGGCATACAACACACTGCAGCTATAGGGGGTCCTGTGTGATGGTCCAATGAAGTCATAGTTAATGTCTCAAATATTTGATGGGGAACTTTGGTAAAGGAGATGGTCTCTATGGACATGCTGGGATTGTGCAGGCAATGGCAGGTGAGAGGGTAGGGTCCCATGGATTTGGGATCACAGTTTTCTGAGGATGAACTTCCTTATCTTGAGCCAGTAAGAGAAGTAGTTTTCATGATGCATGCTCTGAGAAGAAGGGTCAGACAATGGTCATACCTTCAGGGACAGAGGAGTAACTCCCCAGTGACCTACAAACCCACTGACCCATTTCCAGAAGACTCTGAAGGTACAAACTACGCATTCACCAATGCCAAGAGAATTCTAGAAGCATAGACTGTGCATGATGTCTAATTAGCCTAATGAGTCCAAGTATCCACCCAGAGGAGGGGCAATGAAATATAAAAAGACACAAATCAAAGCCTCAGGTGGCAGCACCACCTGGAACTGGATCCCTAGGCTGGCTGGACCAACAATGCAACCAGCACTGGTGAAATATATTTTTTTCTCTTTCTCTTCCCCCCTGTGCCCTTACTTTTCTCTCCCATTCTCAGTCTCTATATCCCTGCATATATGGCAAAGCTTGTTGGTGTATGTTACAGGATTTGTAGCTTGTCACTGTATGTTGTAAGATTTACAGCCTCTTGGCATATGTTATAAGGTTAGCAGCTTGTTGGTGTATGTTGCGAGGTTTACCTCTTGTTGCAGAGACTGCAAGGTTTACTGACAAAGTTTCATTCCAATGTCTGTTGTGAGCAAATAAAAGTTAAGTTTTGTGAACTGAAGAATCCCTGGTGTTGTTTCATCTTAATCCTGACCTGGGAATCAGTGAATCTGTCATCATCCCAAGAAATTGCGACGTGACATGCTGTCACAACATCCAAATGATGATAATCATTTGCGAGTCCCACTCTCTCTTGGGCTTTCTTACTGGCCAAACTGGAGAATTCATGGGGAATGAGTTTCAACAATAATTCCTTTTGCTGAGAGATCTTTTATAACTTTGGTGATGCCCTCCTTTGCTAATGGGTTGGTTTTATACTGGGGTACACTGACAATCTTAGACCTGGGTGGGAGCAAAGGTTCTAGTCAACAAAGATATTTCAGGATGCTGTGTTTGACCAAAAGGGGCATAATGACAAAGGACCTGAACTCACCTGTTTACACCACTGTTGGCCAGCCAAAATATCCGTCCCTAACAGTGTTTGTTCTAGGTCAGGAACAAAATCAACTTAAACTCAGCAATGTCTCTGTTCATCAACAGGGTGCAACAGCACCCAGTTGGTGGCCGCCCACTCCTTGAACATGAACAGGTTCAAGAGCCCGGCACAAACTTGGGCCCAGCACAACAAGAGGTGAGTTCCCCCAACCAAAGCACTGCCACTTAGTTTGGATCATCTGCCACATGAACTAAGCTCCCAAATAATGACAGGGCAGAGGTAGAACTTGGCATCTATTTTAGTATCTAACTCTCTAAATGCATTTATAGGTGTTGGCCTAAGTGCCCACCCAGATCTTAAATTTCCTGAAGTGAAAAATATATTGATACCCGGAGTTCTGATTTGGAACCTCTTCTACCATTCTTCAAGATGATTGAATGGTAACCAGCTACCTGAAGTCTGTTTGCATTTTTCCCCATTCTCAGTCTTGGATAGCAAGAAGGGTTTTTGTGTTCTATTGCAAGGAAATTGCAAAGAAATTGTGGAACAATATTTGAAAGGGAATATTTTTAGGTTAATTGTCAAGGAGACAATTTCTCTCAAAGCAAAGGATCTGGGGGTTCTAATCGACAAGCAGCTGAACTTAACCCAGCAGTGTGCCCAGGTGGCCAAGAAAGCCAATGGCATCCTGGCTTGTATTAGGAATAGTGTGACCAGCAGAAGCAGGGAGGTGACAGTCCCCCTGTGCTCTGCACTGGTGAGGCCACACCTGGAGTATTGTGTCCAGTTTTGGGCATCTCAAAATGAGAGAGATATCGAGGTGCTGAAGCGAGTGCAGAGGAGGGCAAGAAAGCTGGTGAAGGGCCTGGAGAATAAATCTTATGAGGAGTGATTGAAGGAGCTGGGACTGTTTAGTATGGAGAAGGCTGAGGGGAGACCTCATCACTCTCTACAACTACCTGAAAGGACATTGTAGAGAGGTTGGTGTTGGTCTCTTCTCACAGGTGATTAGTGACAGAACAAGAGGGAATGGCTTCAAACTGTAACAGGGGAGGTTCAGACTGGAGATTAGGAAAAAAAATTCACAGAAAGAGTGGTGAGACAGTGGAATAGGCTGCCCAGGGAGGTGGTGGAGTCACCATCCCTGGATGTGTTTAAGGGTTGTCTGGATGAGATGTTGGGGGATATGGTGTAGGGGAGAGCTCTGTAGAGTAGGGCTGATGGTTGGGCTCGATGATCCCAAGGGTCTTTTCCAACCTGAATGATTCTGTGATTCTGACATAGGAAGAAAATTTGTAAAAATAGTAGGAACTTATTTTTTGTTGTTGAGAAGTCACAATCAAGCAATTGTAAACACGCCAAACACACTAAAACTATGAAATAATGTTATAAAGCAATCTAAAACTGTAGAAGCAAAAATAATGTCTTCAATACTAAAACTGACATTAAAATCTATAGAATGATTGGTCATTATTGTGCGATATTATGAAACAAAGCTGAAGACATATAGTGACTGTTGCAGAATACAAGTACTGGGGCTCTCTGCAGAATTAATAAATACTTTCAGTTTCCAGAAATATCTTGGCTGAAGGCAGTCAGCATTTCAAGTACAACAACATTCTCTGTCAATACATGTTTATTAGCCTTGACCTAGAGTTCCACCTAAACCACATCTTTCTCTTTTGATGCCATATTTGGTAAGTGAGGTTTGAGAGTGGACCTCTTAGCTGAAAGCTGTATAATGAAAAAGGAGAGCAAAACTGGATGAGAACATTGAATTGCTATCAACAGAGATTAAACTCATGTGAAAAGTGACTAAATAATGCAAAAAAAAATCTGCCCTTTAAGGGTCATTTTGCTTTTCTCATTGATGTGCTTGTTCTACTGCTTAATCTGCCAGTCCACTTCTGAAAACCTCCCAATAAAGAAAAACTGAATGTAAAAAATTTAGAAGATTATGCAGCACATTTTTCACCTGCTAAATGGATCTTAAGTGCTCACTTGCACGTTTCAGGTAGTAGAATCAAAGCAGTGTTTTATTTTACTCAGATTTTCTTCAGAGCTAAATTTGACAATGACACCAAATGTCAGAGAGTTTGCTTCTGTAAAATCCAAACACACCATAATCCACTTCTGTAAATCCCCTGAAAAACAAAGCATTTTCCCTTTTGAAAGACATAATTTCTATTCAACCAGATGAACTCTTTTTCTTTTAAATTATATTCCCTTCACTAAGGTCATGAATTACAACAGGTAGAATTATAAATCCATGCATTCAGCACTTGAGTGAGACTCCACAGATCCTGCATCAGCAGATTACATGCTTCCATCTAACACAAAGTATGACCTTGAGTAAGTGAACTACATCCCAATTCACCTACCCAGAGCTTGGATGCCTACATAGACACACCTCAGCTTGAGTACTCACCATTCATACTAATAGCAGTACTGGGAGAACTCAGCAGCCTGGAAAAAAATAGACCTTCTGAACATAGTGAAGTTGGTCAGCCAAAACCCAAGAAATTAGAGGTCGCCTTTGGAAAATATAGCCTTAGACTTAAGGCTCCTCAGTTTCAAAAAATGTGGAAAAGGACTAGTAACTATCCCTATTTTTTTTTATTTTTTTTTTAACTCTGTAGCCCAGTAAATGTGATTTTTGCTATCATTACAAGAAGTCCCCAGCCACTGCTCTGGGGCTTTGGGGCTTCTGGGTCCTGGTCCTCATGGAGATTGGCACTGGCTGCCCCAGCTGCCTGGGGCTGAGTGACTCAAGCCTGCCTTGAGTGAGTGAGGGCTGTGTAATACCATATGGTGAATACCAGTCCTACTTCCCTGATCACTTCGAAAATAGAATTTGATTGATTGTCATAAGAAACCCAAATAGGCTTCCAAGCTGAAGAGAAAGAAGTCGGTGATACTGAGCTCATGTTTTTATTGGCAGAGGAAAGTAAGAAGGCCCCACTATGAACAGCACATGCCTTCTGGCAAGGACCTGTGGTACTCCTCCCTCAAGAGAGTGTGAAACATCCAGCCTGAAAAAACAGAGGAAAGTTGAACATAACACCAGCAAAGAAAAAAAAAAAAAGACAGCTGTTAAGAGGGTGTGCTTGGTTTGGGGGCTTGTGTGGGAGAATAGCTTCAACTGTATTATTACTGAGCCTTCTCTGTATTAACTAAGTTGGACTATTAGACCATTAAATAAAAAGCCAAACTAACTAAAAATTCCTGGCTCCAGTATGTAGTGTTATCTTTTGACCATAAGATGATTTTGAGTGTGATGGTTCTTAACAATGAGCATTGTTGTGACCAGTATACATCCACAGAGGTCAAGATGTATGGAACAGGAGATGAAACATCTTTAAAATATCAGCTTAATTAAAATTTATATTGTAGCTGGGCATCAGAACTCATCCTCATGTAGATAAATTCCACTATCCAGCACTCTTACACCTGCTTCCTTACCAACTTGATACCCCCAAAAGCAGCATTAGCCACCTTCTTCCATGCCGCCCCATTGGGCCATGGACAAAAATTACAGTATTGCTTTATTTGCCCTACATTGCCATTTCAGTAGGAATGATTTTTGAATCAGGAGTTCTTGTCACATGATTCCTGTTTAGTTAAATGTTTAATTTTGAATGCTACAGTGTTAAATTTTCAGTGGTAAAAGCTCAGGGGATCTGCAACAATCTTTTACTAAGAAATATGCTTTGGTAAAACCAGTACATTAAATGTTCTTATGCAGCTTGCTAATGCTTGAAAACAGCAATTATTTTCTTATTTAGAATAAGCTGTGATTATAAATGATAAAAGCTTAGTCAAAGCAAGAATACCTCTTTGCAGTGATTGCCAAATTAATTTATATACCATATCTAAAGGGCAAATATTACTAAGAAAATATTCAAAATGTCCTGGTTTTCCATGTCAGAAATAATTTAAAACAGCTTATTGTTCAGTTAATTCATTGCTGTTCTGTTTTTTAGAAGGCTGCCAAACCTCTGCATCCCAAACAGTATCACATAAGTGTTTAAAAAACCCCACCAAAATTACTTTCCAATCTTCCCTCAATTCCCAAATGCTCGAATTAGAGCCTTTTCATTCATAAATTATCTTTATCCACCTGAATTGTTCCCTACAACCCCCCAAATTGCAGATTACATTTCAGAAAAGGAAACCTAGGAGACTAGGGTATGTAGCAAAATATAACTAAGAAGATAGAAAATACCTTGTGATGTGGAAAGCACAGTAGAAGGAAAGCTAGGAGTCTGAGCTGCTGAATTTTAGATAACCTCAGGGACACAGCTCTCAGCACAGGATCATCTTTTTTTTTTTTTTTCCTTTTTATATTATTCTTCTCTAAAGTGTGAATTGCAAGAAAAGGTGAGGAGAAGGGAAAGTTTGTGCACTATGACTGTGATACAAAAAGTGCTTTTTGTTTGTCTGTTTGTTTTAATCCACAAGCTATACAATTTGACCTGCAAGATAAAATAGTATTCTTTTATTCAGCAGAAATTTAATCTCCAAGGATAACCATGAAGCAGAGTACATAGATTGAGAGAGACCAGTGGAGTCACACTAGACTTATCTAGATTAATAAGAATAAAGTAGAATAGAATTAATTTCATTAAGATAAAGTTCAGAGGAGAAAATTATTCTTTGTATTAGGTTTCAAGAGAAGCAAGTCTTATTCACATAGCTTAATTTCAAAATGGTAAACTAATACAAAATTGTAATACATACTTGATTTTCAAACTTTTGAACTTGATGTTCAAAAAACAATGTAAAGGCTCTGAAAAATAAACTTTCTGGTTGCTATAAATTTATTAAAATATTAGGTGGGGACAGTGAAAAATTGAGCAAAAGCTCTTTATTAATATTCTGTCAATAATATATTATTAGGTGTTACATCTGATGTTTGGAGTCTTTCATCTTTGCAAAAGGAGGACTGTGTACAGTATTATTTGGAGAGAGACAAGGAACTGAAAAACACTTCCAGTCAAGTATTCAGTTGTTTTTTGTTTTCATTTTTATAGCTCAAAAGTTAAATTATATATACATTTGTTGCGTGTGTGTGTGTGTGTGTGTGTGTATGTGTGTGTTTAGAAAGCATATAGGAGCAGTCTGAAATACTTTCTTAAATAAAATAACATAGTTCAAATATCCAGTTCAACTGAGAGCTAAATCTTTCAACCACATACTTAGGTGCATTAATAATAGGGATCAAAAATCAAATTGTGATATAATGTAGTTATCTACCAAACAACTGTCCATCTTTGAAGCCGTTGAAAGGAGTTCAAGATGCACAAAATCAAAAAGAAAAGATGTGAGAGTATCCCAGTGTGTGGCACTGTCCTTCCTCTCCCAATGCTATATTTTATCTGATAGCATTATCTGATAGTTCGTTAATGTAAAATATGTTAACAGTCCAAGACCTGTGGAGAAACCAAGACTATTCTCCCTTCCAACACCTCCACCATCTAAGAGAATGATGTACTAAGACTAGTAAAATGTAGAATAAATATGATGGAGTAAGTACTTATGTACCCTAAGGAGTAAGTTTCTTAAGTGGACTACCAAAAATATCATAGTAGACATATGGAGAGTGTCTTCCTCATTAGCTTTCCACTCAGTAACGAAGTTGCTTCTGGTATTGCTTTAGAAAATACTCAGAGAGCTAATATAGTGCTATCTTTCCTGCAGTGAGGCACCGCAGTACTACACTCACTCCATGTATGTCAGAGAACGTTTCAATAACAGGATAAAACTCCAGTATATCCTTCTCAAAGAAGTTCACACTATGACTTCTTTCTCACATACCTAAAATATGAAAAATACTAATTAAAAAGAAGTTGTGCAACTGAAAATAGAAGATGATGACATGACTCAAGAATGTGAGGAAAAGCTGACCATATTTGGAAGAGTGCTTCTGATTTTCTGTGAGCTTTGAGCAACATCAAGTATCTCCAAATATATATTCCTTAAGGATAACAGGTGAGAAGGAAGAAGTAATATATTTCTTTCACCCCACATCAAATTTATGACTTTTCTTAAAATGTCATAGATTAAAAAATAAAAAAGTGCCTTTCCCTCTAAATTCTGCTTCTATGATTGCATCACATGGTTAAGTGAGTTATAACATCATAAACCTCTACATATAATCATATAGTAATATCACAGTTGTAATTGTGAAAAATGTAGAATACATTTTTCTTTTAAGAAATTAGGATAGCAGCAATCAAATTGTTATACTCCAAGTTTGACTTCAAATTCAAACTAAATCAGTGTCAGAAGCCTGGCAAGGTCTTCTTGCATTGCTTGTAAGTCACAGAGCAGAGAAACATTGTCTCGGTGACACCGCTTTATTCTGGAAGAGTTGCTTTTTTCTTTTTTTTTTTTTTTCTTCTCATTTTCCCAGCAAGTACATAATGATATTTGATATTCCATGTCAGGTTTCATCAGTATATTGGCTCACAGCTGATGCTGACAGGCCCTTACATATTTTTTATTGTGAGAAAAGCATTTTTAAGAGTCCCTGTTCTTGCTTCTGTGTTTGAATTGTAGCTCATTCTTCCTGAATATGATTAAGGTTACATGAGCTTGTACTTAGTGCCATACATAATCCTACAATTAAAACATGTCCTCAAAAAAAATTGACATCCAGAAAAGCTCATTGGACTGTTACAGGAAAAAACAGTGCTTACCCAAACTCTGAAAAATATTCCTCAATTTGAAATCCAGGGCTTCTTCGCACGCATATTTTAGGCTCATACTTGTCACTCCTATATCACAGCCCTAATCCCTTAATGAATTACTAGTGATGCACAATAGTAGAGCAGACTTTGTATTTGAATATCTAAACCAAGGGAGCCACCAGGTTTAGAAATAAGCCATCTATAGATGGCTTTCTAACACTTGTTTGTATTGGTTGATAAAAGCACAAATTCTTCAATTCTGTTCAGAAGGTAAACAAATAAGATCAGATAAAGAGCAAACCTAGCTAGGAGACTAAGAGAAGAAACAATCCCAACACACTATACTGGCATTCTTCAAGTATCCATGCTGTTGCTCTTACTGAAGTGCAGATTCCACAAAAAGGCTTAAAAAATTAAAATGGAATACAGAAGAGCATTATAGACATGCAGGTACGAGAACTGTATCCTCAGGCACCCTCTAACTCTGTAGAACTCAAACACCAAGTATCTGTAGTAAAACTCCAGACATAAAATTCTGCTTCAGAACACAGCTAGAAACAGGTTTGTCAGGGCTTGAAACATCCATGAACCTGTAAAAGTCAGGAAAAGTTAAGTGCATGACTAGAATAAAAACCGCTCTCTTTCAAAGAAGGCCAAAGCATATAAAAAGTTATTTTCTTCTGCATTTTCTGCATCTGCTTATGGTGATGACAGATCTGCAGGCTGAATTCTTGTACAAGGAGTCTATGTGCCTTACTAATGTTCTAACATAGCACATAACCTATAAGTGAATCTAGGCCTACAGATACGGCAGTCATTTGTAAGGCCTGCAATGAATGTGCCTGATAGCTCAACATTACTATTAGATACTGCTATCCAGAATCTAGTATCCTTACCCTTCTATTTTTATTGGGTGAAAACAATGCAACTGTTCCTCTCAAACTTCACTACAAGCTTATGTAAGCCAGTGTCTACTAGTACTCTTGTTTACAAGATTTAAAGGCTAGAGGTTTTAAAGTCTCTGGAGTGCTATTAATTAAAATATTTCAATCCCAATCTCCTAAAATGCAGAAGATGACCTAAAAGGGAATGTTAAAAACAAGCAAGGAACCAGAAAGATTATAACAGCCAGGATTTCTGATGAAAAAGGGCAACATGGTTATTATAGTGAATTACTGTGATTGGAAAACTCTTAAAGCAGATATAAGTCTTCTGAGTCACTACAGCAAACTAGTTTCTGGCATGGAAGTAGTTCTTACACCTCAGTAGAAAGGCTGACCAGTAAAACAAAGCAAGGATTTTATATGCAGTGCAGTCAGGACAGATCATACACCTCATTTACATCATCTATCCCTTGGCACATTAAAATGACTTTCCTCCAGCACAAAACACATGGTTTACTGTATTAACCAAGCCTCCTCTGCCACAAAACTCAGAAGAAAGGCTAAGCTTCATGTCCTCAAGAGACCATATCCTCTTTGTCAAAAACGATATATGCATCAAATACTCTCCAGTTCATATCAGCAATTATGTCACATCATGCTAGACATTACCAAAAGATACTCCCTTGTTCAACTCCTCTTCAAAGTTTATTCTACCAGAGGTCAAGAAGGATCCTGATAACACACTGGCAGGGACCCAGATCATCTAAAGAATGAGACTCAAAGTTATGATCTATGCCAAAGGCACCACAACCAAGTCTATAGTTGCTTTTATTTTTTGGAGAAGACATTCTTCTTGTCAAATGTCAGGCTTCTGTGAAAGGTCCCATCCCAGGTATGTCTCCTCTTCTGGGGCAAAAAACATGTGACTCCAACACAGATGAGGTCCTGAGTATTATAAAAAAATCATAGGGTTACACTGAAATCTTTGGGCGTGCTCTAACCTTGCTCCAAGAGAAGACTATTGTATACCCTGGGAGTAAATACTTTTAACCTTTTAATTATATTAAGAGATAAATGGGCAAATATAGACAATTTGCAACACTTAGGCTATTTATTTCTTTAGTCCAACGCTCATTCAGGCAGTCAGCATAAGCCCCTCTTCAGCTGCAGGTGCCACTTGCCAGTGAGTACTTCACACCTCAATGCCGAGTTATAGCAAAAGTGCCAGAAGTCTTCATATTGACATCTCCCTTCCTATTTGGTCCAGAAATCACTCATTGCAGAGCAAACAGCTGACCTGCCCACCACTCCATGTGTACTGAATCCAGACCTGGCAGTTAGCTTTAAACACAATGTAGAGAGCCAGCTCCAAATTTGCTTCCAAAAGAATTATGCTTTTAAGAATGTTAGATAATGTCAAAGTTTTTGTTAGCACAGGAAGAGGAAAACCAAATGTTTGATATTGTCCCCTCTGGATGTTAAACATCAATTCAGAGTCTATTCAGATGCTATTCTAAAATTTTAAGATAGTGGTGCCTGATTTGACTCTTCATACAGTATAAATTAGCAACCAAACATGGGAAGCCAGGCATTTGGACTGCCATAGCCACATGCAAATACTTGATTTATAATGGCAATCAAGAGATTTTCATGCATGTAATTATATACATACATATATGACTGAAAATCGTTCACATGACCTTAGACTAAAATATTGTCAGATCTCACAAAACAGGCTCACTGACATCTGATCATTAAAGTAGATGTTCTATCAGAAATTTAGTAGAATGATTTAACAGTCAAGTGATTTAACAGATTTCTACAGTGTGGGGTCTATGAGTAAGATAAAATCCCCTTAAAGAATCAAAATGCACTACGCCATTAGTGATGATGCATCTCAAATGAGATTTAAATGCAAGTCTTACAAATGCTTTTGTTGCTAAAACCACCATGTCATCACTTTCAGAAGTTATAAAGCTCTGGTTCCCTGCACAAACTCCCTCTATTCCATTAATTTACATTTGTATAAATTTTCTTCTGCTTTTCAATTACATGTAACACTCATTGCTTATCTTAAAAGCCAGTGTAATGTTGCAGTCAGCAATTGCACTCCATTGTCAGAGACAGCTGTCCTTCAGAGGTAGATGAAAAGGTGTTTGCTTGTAACAGCATTAAGAACATTTGGGAGGCAAAGTACTAAAATGTATTGATATCCTCCTCTCATAATTTATGAGACATATTTTCACACTTACATTGCTTCAAATCATATTCCCTACTCATTTACCATTGTAAATCTAGCTTGCATATTTAAAAGTGAAGCATGTGTGAGGTGCAATAAAGTATTCAATAAATGCAATATAGAAATGAATAATTAGTGTTTCTCATTAGTTTTCAGAATTTGCTGCATTATAAAACAATAAACAGCTGTACCTGGAAATACCATTTTTCTCCATGTTTAGTACATTTTCTGTACTAATTTTCTGAGCTATTTAAATGTAATCTTTTCTACTCAGTCATGCTTTATGGGAAAGGAAGAACTAATTTAGAAGAAGGGAAAGGAGCAACGATTATTTCTAGTAGTGCCCCTGGAAGGTGAGGAAATGTGTACAGTATCACCTGAGTAGATGGATGATCTTGTGGCTGAGTTAAATTAGTGGCACATGATAGCTGAGGAGGTTACCTAAGTGACAGTCCTCCACTTGCACTGGAACCAGATCTTGGCATTAGCACTGACTGGATTTTCTATCTGATATGGCTGTACTCTCATGAACTAGCAGGAAAAAATGTCCAGTTGCAGGTTCTGCTCTTACGTATTAAATGTGGGAAATGAAAAATTATCAGAGAAAAGTGGAAGACAATGTAGATATAATGAATGAGACTGGGTTGCTCACTGACTTAACTGATCTTAGAACACTTGGTCAATAAATTGCCCTGTGGAGGTGAGTCTTTCTTCCATAACTGTAAATACCTGTGGGATGACTAACATCATAACCCTGCCCTTTCCCTTCCTTACCTTGCTCCATATGAGACCTGTCTGGAAAAAGGTTTTATTATCTTTGTACTGGACATAAGGGTTGGGATTCAGCTTTTCTATGTTTGCAGTGCAGACAGTTACATGTGAATTCATCCCTTCAGAATTATGGAGAGAAATTGCTGTTGCTAGGATCAGAAGGATCACAATACAGCACTGTTCATCCCACAGACTCCAAAGGGAACCACTAGTGATCAGCTTAGATGTAGACAACTAACATTTCATCTGACAAATCCCACCATAGGAATCAAATTATGTTCTCTAATTTATTTAAGGAATGACTTCTCTCATCTTGTTCCAGTTTCTGATTATCAGACAACTGAATCCATTAAAAAATGGGTGCTTAACTTTGACACATTTGTGTCTGGCTTATGTATCATCCTATCAACAGCATTCCCGGAGCAACAGCAACTGTGTTCTTAAGACTGTCCAAAAATACACATACATATTTCTTCGATGGAGCTATGTGTCTTGTTTTCCCCAAATATCTCAAGAACCTGATAATATTTTTGGTCGGTAATCACCAGTACTTACAAGACAAAATTAATACAGTTTGTGGTCTTGATAATGTAGGGCAGCTTACATACCTTCCTTGCAGTTTATAGAGAAATAGTACAGGAGTCTGGCCTAAATATCTTTTCATTCCCTTTCCCCAGCAAAATTTTAATATGTGTATAACCAGTTATATTGCAACTATCGCATGTAGCTGTTTCTTTGATGTTAAAATCCTGTATTAAACCATCAGATGTTTTCAAAACCACATTAAAATGAAAAGTCTAATTTGCTTCATTCTTAGCTATAAACAATCAAATGAACTGGTGGTTTTCCTGTGGCCATGGTACAGAGTGCCATACTTATGCATAATATCATCAGATCTTTTGGGTAATTTTCTTGATTGTAACAAATAGGTAAACAGCAAAACTGTAACAGAGATCTTTAATTCCCAAGTATGGGGAGAGGAACTCACTAGAATGTCCATGGTGGATCACATTCATGGCTTGTGCATTTCTCATGACAAACATTCCTTAGACACTTACAGATCTTAGTCAACAACACATTTAGCTATATTCTGACTTTTTGGCTAAGTGGACCCAAACACTTGGTTGGGTCATTTATCTTTATCCTGTTCAAAATCTCCAACCAAATTCTCACTGTGAGTCATTTATGTTTCCTCTCTGTCAGTCCAAATAAATTGTAAATAACATCCACTGATTACAACAGCCATTCTCTTTGGAGTAAATTACAGCTGCTTTAAAATTACAAAGATTGTCAATTATATTAGACTCAATTCCTCCACCAGAAAGAAGTCAAACCCACAATATTGTTCTGCATATCCAGTCAGGCCATCATATCACTGTTGACACAGAGGAACTAAGAGTGAGGTAGCTGCAAAACCAGAAATACACCACTCAGTGAAATAAATTTCAGATTTATTTACTATACAGGATGGGTGTGGTGGGTGGAGGTCAATTTCTATTATATGACAAATGCACACTCTCTGTACAGACCACATTCACCAAAACTGGGGTCTCTAGTCCATTTGTGATTAGTACCATGGACTCAGGGAAACAAGACTGTTGAAGGTGTACAGATCTTGGCTGGTGACCTGGCCTTTACATTTAGTGGGCCTTTGGCTCATCCTTCTGCACTGTGTTGTATATGAAGATGTGTTTCCCCTCAAAGGGCTACTGTTTTCAGTGGTTCAGATTTTTAATTCAGCTGGTCCCCAATGGCCTCATCATTCCTGTCACTTGAAGCCCATCTCTTTGACCTTTCTTAGGTAACTCATTATCTGTATTACTATCACATTCTGTCTTCCCACTCCAAAAGCACTACGTAGATGTAAATCTAGGACTTCATCTGTCCTTTTTTGTTACTTTTCTGAGCATACCTAAACCATTATAGCAGGGCAGATGTAGTCTGGATGTTTTGGGTAAGCTACATTCCCCCACGCGCCCTGCAATTATCTGTACTTGGTTCATTTTCATAGCACATACCTGTTATCTAATGTTAGGACTGGGCAGATGTAGCCAAGTCCTTGCTTACCTGAGTGACGCTTTCAATTAGACTTTATCCCATGACACTTGTTCATGTGCTCCTGAAAAAAAAGAGAATAATTAATAAAGAATTAAGCACAGAGGAGCACTGAACTTTATTACCCATTAGGAGTGTCTATAATACATATATATTCATAGGTCACCATTTAGAGGGCATTCCGGGTAAGGCATATATGGCTTTGTACTAATCCAATCCTTGATAAAGGCAATTCACTAAACAGAAAAACCTGAATGACTCATGTCTTTTATCACTGCCATGATTATAATTGATTATAATTCCTTCTCCCTTATTGCTATCTTTTCTGGAAAGAAAAAATGGTCTGAAATTGGCAACTTTGAAACTCCCATTAGAGATGATAGACACAGCACTGCACTTACTGTACTTGAAGGTAGCTATTACTTAATTTTTAAATATATTATGGAGAAAATTAACACTTTTTACTGTGAAATAAATCAAACTAAATTTACCTTACAATCAGCATAGATAATCTGTTGTATAAAAATAACCTACCCGCTTTTGTTCACTTGTAATTTTGCTTTGATTCTTAGATGCTCCCATCCAAAAGTTACAATAGACCTTGAATTTATGTGAATTATGTGGGGACTTGGTGAATGTCATTCCCTTTCAGTGTGCTCAAACTAGTGAAATACTAATGAGGCGGCAAGTTATACCTGACAATATATGACATCATCATGTATCAAATGAAGGTTAAAGAAATGATGAATAAAATATCTTTGAGCTTAATATCCTTATAGTGCCTCTTAAAGCATTCATTGCCAAATACATTTAAATCTGTGCATTATTAACCAGCTGCCTCTTGGGAGCCATGGAGTGTTCACGTTTTGTGCAGGATGCCATTACACATCAGCTGCCTTATATGGCACTTGGTCTTTACATCTTGTAACTAAAATATAACTGGCCCTGTATGAAAAGCTATTTCTGTAATGCCAAGACATTTGTATTCCAATGCAAAGTGCTAGTTCAATACAAAAAGGGCATGTATACCATTATGCACCAGCTGCCTCATCTAGCTGTTTGCAATTGCAAATACAATAAAGCTCTTTATTAGACATGCAAAAATGAGATTAGAATCTGGACAGTTTTATGCTTAAAAGAATCCTTCTTGTAACTACAGAGAAGCATTGTACTTGTCAGGATTCCTATTCAGAGCACTGACTGGAAAGGTCATTCTTAGAGGTCTCTGCTTGCTTTGAAACATAAATGCTCTCTATTCTGGGGTCTTTATTAGATTTTGTGTGTGGCCAGGGGGAAAAAAAAAAATAAAATGTGCAGAGAGAGAATTAGTATACGAGGAGAAAAAGAAGATAAAAGAGCAAGAGAAAACTTATGCTACCAACTGCTCCCACCTAAAACACCACCAACAACAAAACCCTATAAACCCAAAACATCTCCTTTGCTTAAATTGGGGGGGTGGGGGGTGGCAATCAGGAGGGAGAATTAGGAGAATGGATATATAGAAATTCAAAATAGATAGGAAGGCAATAAATGTCATTGAATTCTAAATTATGAAGACATTATATTATAATGGTTTGTACTATCTTAATGCCAAATTTTAGGTCTTACTCCACCATGTGGTGTCATACGGTTTCAGCATCTGGTCATTCCTCACTTTATTACAGGAATTCATTATGTAATCCATAATACACAAATTCATAATTATTTGATGGGTGTATGTGAAGCCCAAACAGATGTTGTGGATCTATTTAGAATATAGAAATAAACATGATTATGCAAGAATACTGGGGTTCTGGAGGTCTAACAGAGTTGCAGATTTATAAATAAATGGACACTTAAATTTTATTACCAGCTGCTGGATCTTCTCCTTTTGGATGGTGACTGATGACATCTAGGACTTGATCACAAGGAGTGCAGTTACAAATATTTATATTATTTATATTATTCACACACAGATAGCAGCTATCATTTTAAAAAGTAGATGTTCTGCAAGATTTTTTTTTACTCATTTCATTACCAAGATTATTATATGCTGTCTTAATGTACTAAAAAGAGTATTTGTATGGTACATATGCAGTGTTAAGCCTTTCTTAAATTGGCCACCTTGTGAATTCTTTCATGAAGCACTATAGTTCAGCATAAAGCTTATAGAGTCAGGTCAAAGAGTAAAAAACCAGTCTTCTCCTCCAGGTGATGAAAAGATTACTTTCTAGTGAGCATTCATGGGTTTCACCTGGCAAAACACTGAGGAACTGGAAAAAGAAAAAAAAAATAAAAATCTTGTAAATGTTTCCGTACTCCAATTTCAAACTTTGAAAGAAAGGAAGTTTAACATGCTCTTCAACAGAAAGCTTTGTTATGTCAAAATAGATTAAATTTTTTTAACAAAAGTTATGTGTTGTGTTGCCCCTTGTTGAATTAAACAAATTACATGGTATTATAGGAGCTTGCTTGTAAGAAATGCAGAAACAAGTACAATATGTTGGCATGAATAACTGATTAAGAAAGATTTATGACTGCCTCTGCGATGATGACTGTTCCCTTTTTTCCCTTCCACAATTACTTGAGGAAGATGGGACAAACACAGAAAATGATGGAAAGCAATTCGAAGTGAAGATACCATATTTTGTGCAGCTATATTTTTAATGGGTTCAATAGGATTACTTAACTATTGTTATACATAGGGAGACAAACACACAGCATCAGCTATGATTTGATATGCTATCTATTTGTATATGCACAAATTTGATATTCTATGTATTTCTGTACAACTTATTAGGGAACCAGGATGAAGAGCAAACAGATAAATAGTACTTTTACTGAAAATACTGTGATATGACATCCCTTTGTTTTGCTGATTAGGGATACCAATTAAACTCAGACACCAGAGTGAAAAGAGTAGGTGTATTTTACTGGTGATAACCAGTGTAACAGTGTAATACAGAAGACATGCAGTAAGAAGAGGTAGGATAGTGCACCTAAAACAACAAATAGGAAAATACAGGGTAATGCATCAAATCATTACTACGAGAGAGAGAGAGAACAGTGATTAAGAAAGATCCATCACCACTTGCATACGTTACCACCACCCATACAGCGAGGGTTTGCAGAGCCTGTCCCTGCAAGTGGGAAATCCTACGCGCTGCGACCACCCATAGGCGGGCAGCCAAAGTCGCTGTGAGCGGGTCCAGCCTTATATACCAGAGATTGACAAGCCAGAATACCTGGGACCTTTGTTTTGAGCGGAAAATTTCTGATTTCATTCTCCTGTTGGATTCCACCCAAAGCCTGGCCAGGGCTCGGGCTGTCTCTTATACAC
>NW_020799095.1:69495817-69504712 GCF_003259725.1 Athene cunicularia
AAAAAAAAAAAAAAAAAAAAAAAAAAAAAAAAAAAAAAAAAAAAAAAGAGTATTACTCTTCACTTTTTCAGAATAATTATAAAATTTACCAAAAAAAAAAAAAAGTATTACTTTACAAACAAACAAATAAACAAAAAAATCACTTTGGGTGTCTTATTCCAGATTTGGAAAATATATAGTTTAGATGGTACTGCTTTTTGGAAAAAAACTACTAATTAATTCCAATAATATACACCTCAATAGTTATGACTCTTGGAGTTTAATAATACTATTTATACCTTGTGATTATTAAATTTCATCTTCATTTAAGACTGTTGAATAAATTTTACTCAATGAGTCGTTTATTCATTGCTAAGTGAATTTCAGAAAATTATCTAAAACAAAAAATGATGTGTTTTACTCGAACTAAAGAAATTTTCATCAAGAGCTAAACCAACAGAAGCAGAAACTTCTGTCTTTCTCAAATCAGTACTTCGTTTCATCTTTCCATTATTAATTTATTCTTTCAAAGCATTTTTCAACTGCCATGCAAGTTTCAAGTCTATCCTCAGGGGCCCTGTGATATCAGCCCACATTGTACACAAGGTATAGTTTCAAAGTAGATTTTTCATGATTTTTCCTGTGGTGCCCTCTCATTTTGGAAGATTTCCTTGTACCTTGACTCAACTATCTCCTTATCCAATATATCATCTTTTCTCTGATGTCAGTAGAAATGGTGACAATTAGGCTGCTGAAATGTTTAGCTTAATTTCTTTGATGATGACTAATACTATCAGAGAGCCCCTTTAACCTCTCTCGTTCAAATATATCTTCTGTTCTGTGTTGTGATGTATCACAGCTGCAAGTTCTCCAGAGCTGCTTGTTTAGTGTAAACCGCACAGCACAATGTCCTTCTGGTCATAAGTGATGTTTCTTGACGCTCTGACTCTGCACATACATAAAAGTGCTGTGAGAGAGCAAGCCTTTCCTACATTTTCTCTTCCTCTCTCTGCATGCCACCTTCCTCTCTCAAAATTTGCAATCCACTCCACCTTCTTCCAACCTAACTGCTTATTGCATCTTTAATTGTATATTTGGTTCAGAAACATAAACCTGAAAACTTGAATAGAGGCAGGCAGATAGAGAACAATGGGGGACCTGTTTATTGGGAAAAGCCTTTGATCCCATGGACTTCAGAAAAATACAACAATGAAACTGATAAACTGAGATTTATCAACTTCATGGGGCTTTATTAGCTAAAGTTAATAAAAATACTAATATTTCTCATTGCAACACCACCGCCATAAAATGTCATCATTTCCTCCTGAGCTTTGATGCAAGCAGAAATCCCTGCAAGAACTGGTTGTTTTTTGTTTGTTTTTTTTTTTTTGTATTGGCTATCAGATTACATTGAGATTAACAGAGACCAATAATAAATATTTTTCCCCCTAGGATTAGTTCAAACCAGTCACGCCAAATAGATAACTAGAAAATTATTTGTTTCAGCAGAAATCAAAAGACAAAAATTAACATTTTTCATTTTTGTAATTAAGGAAGCACTGTTACAAAGGCAAATCTCTCTAAAACATAGACTGGCAGAGGAATTCCTTGGCAAATGGAATTAACAATGAAGCCATCTTTGAGAAGCCTTTCTGAAAAAAATTATCATATTTACATAATTATTTTAATATATATGCCCTAACACATTTCAAGTACCTTAGCCTGCTGACTAAAACATCTCTGTCAATTCCACATTTACAGTATTGTTAAGACAAAAATGACCTGAAAAAGATTTTGACACTTTAATTGAAATAGCCCATCACAAATGTCTTATCATCTCTAATCACCCTTCTACTATAGACATCAAATTATCTCATCACTTAATTCCATGCTTTCAGTCAATTAACAGAAATTAAAAGCCTTCTTCTGTTTCAAAGACAAATCTTCCCAGATTTTGCTAAACTTAAATTATTCATATTCAGTGCCTAAACTACAGGTTTGAGTTATTACACAGGGTTGGGGCCATTCTCTCTGAATGGACCAACTTTCTCTACAAAACATGATAAGAATTTCAGGCTCAAAAAAAAGTACAAAAGTACTCTGTAAATATATTTCCCAAGGTGGGGTACTTTTGTTCCTGAATAAAATGAGGAACATGAAAGACAAGAACAGAAGAGTATAATGAAATTTTTTATTCTCAGTATTTGACATTGAATGTCTATCACCCACAAAGAACCAGAGACAGGATGAAATAACCCATGTTAAATATTTTTTCAGGCCATTTATGAAAGCTCAGTTTCCAAAATTTAATATGAATATTATCAGAAAATTTGGATGGCAGCTTTATGCTTCATGATTTTGATCCACTCCTCTTACTTATTACAAATGTCTGGGTAATTACACTAACAAATCTGAGTGAGGCTTCAATAGCTGTCATTGAATACATCAGGAAAGATTATCATTACACAAGGGCTTAATAACAAAACAGCTGGATGCAGAAAAGAGACAAGGAGACTGGACTATTTTGAAAGGCACTTTGCTGATGCAAGGTGATGGGCCCACATTTTGGAAAATTTCTTACACATAAAGGAATAAACACAATTCCATTGCTGCTGTGTAGGCTCATAATAATGCAGCGAAAACCCCAGCCATGCTACAGACACCATGATTTTGATAACACAAAACAGATCTAAATCCAAACTGGCTAAACAGCAACTCCAAATACACCATGCAGGAATTTTGGCTTGCACAAATGCACAGTGTTCTGTGTGTCTTGGCTGCTTGTGTTCAGAGCCATCTGTGAAGCAGGCAGAAAGCTTTATTGCAAGTTGGTATACCAGTGCCACAGGAGCTCCAGAGGCAAACTAGGATATCTATATAGGCAATCTGCATGGCTAGCCTAAGTGCTGTCTATTCTGAGTAAAACAACTCTAGTCTTTGCTACTCTAGGCAAAGCAATGTCTAGATTTAAGATGTGCCTTACAATAGATGGTATGCATATGACCTCGAATGGAATTATATGGACTGTATGATATACAGATGTATTCCAATATACATGGAGTATATATATGGTGTATTTGAGCAAACATCTGTAAAGCATACATATTTGCAACAAGAAAAAATTTTCAGTTTTAAGGTCACTGGCATCTAAGAAAATCCACGTTATAATTACCATGCAGAACGTTAGTATATGCCAGAAATTATAAAAAATTGAAGAGCTTGTGTGTTTCTCTACTCTGTAAAAATAAATAAATAAATAAATAAATAAATCAATCAATCAATCAATCAATCAATCTTGATGAAAATGGGCACATCTGCTCTTGAAATATGGGTACCTGAAATATCTCACCATAGAAATATGATATAAGCTGACAACCTTAGCCCTCTTTCAAGTGCTGTCAAAATTTTGCCTTCTTGAACAGTACAGTTTTGCACTATGGTTGGTAGAATGCAAATATATACACAAAGATATTACTAATCATGTAGTTTTAACTATGTCTGTGATAAATCACAAAGTAGGCTAAATTTATATTGGATTTTAATGATAAATTACTCTGTGCTTTTATGCATATAGTGTTTGGAGAATATGGTTTATAAATTTGTTTCAGCTATTCTATTCTACAAAATATTCAGGGTTACTAAAGAAACTCCTAGTTGTAGTTACTAAAGTTACTAAAGTAGTAGTTACTAAAGAAACTCCTAGCTGCCTTCAACTCAGAAGCAATAAGATGTCTTTTTTCATAATCTCTCATATTTAAGAGACTTCCTCTTTTTTTTTTTTTCTTGACCATAGATTTCTATTCTTAGAAATAATTTTATAACTTTTTGGTTTGGCCTTTTTTAAAAAAATGTTGATCAGGTTTCTACTGCATCAGACACTCTTGCAGTGAAACAACTGTGCGTTTATTTGAAATTTCACTTCATTGACATAAATAGGGAGTGACTAAATATTTATTGTAACTGCCTAATATTTTTGTTACCTACTCAAAGTCACACAGAGTGAAAACCAGAGTTGTATCAACCAGTGAGCCTATATGAATATGGCTAATTGTATAGCTAATATACCTACTGGTAATATTGACCCCGGTTCTTACTGCCTGTCCCTAGTCAAAGGAACAACTCTACAGGTCTACTAACAGACTGGGTAACTTCCGTCTCTTTACACTGTACCCCACAGATTATATCAAACCACCATTCTTGACTCTTTAAACTTTTTTTTTTTAAACTGATTAGACAGCCATATTTTTGCCTGTGGCATTGTGGGAAAGCTTAATTCAGATTGCAGGAAGGTTACAAGCAGTTTGGTGTTGAAGGAGGCAAATCAAAAGTGAAAACACAATCATCTTTAAACATTACATTCATTTGTTAGGGGAGCTGTTGAAGACTTGAGTTAAATGCAAAAGCACTGAGGCACAGCTTGAAATTTAAGCTGAGTCCAAAGCTGAGGTTTAGGTGAACAATAGCAGCAGCCTGCCAGGAAGATGTAAGCTGGTTAACCAGCTAACATTTATTCTACAGTTTAGCTGTACAGTCTAGGTAAGGGAGAAATTAAGCAAAAAGCCATCTGTGAAAGCACTGGTTTGTTGACTAGAAGCATTAAAAGAAGTAGGGGAATTAGAGAAAGCTAGTTCTCAAATCAGGAAAGATTACTATAGAATAATAAAACAACCAAAAAAAGCCCTAGTACTTTTACATTTTTTCCAGTATGATTCACTCTTTGCTTAAACTGAAAGGTCTGTAGGCGAACTCTAGTTTTTTAAATGATAGCCTGGTTGATCCCCTGTAGTTAAACTTCTCTTTTCACATTTATTTTTGGTCTTTGCTTTTTCAATTTATAACTAAAATACTCCAATGAAATAACATTACATATGGATAGAATAAGGTCTTGATCCGGAAAATATGACAAATTTTATGCAATAAGCAGCAGTATAATTTATGACAAAATCGTAATGCTCCAGGTATGTGTCAGTAAATGCTGGGTCAATGGTACCAGTAAAATCTGCATTATTTCTGCTGCTCTTGATAAATATTGACAACCTGGATTTATTTAAAGCATTATATGTTTAAGTTGCCTATCCATTAGCAGGTACTGCAGATGACTTCACTGCTCACTGTTCGGAATGGTAGTACACAAAGTTATAACTCTTTTCTACCTATGCTCATGTAAGGACATATAAGCTGAATAAAATGTTTGATATTCAGGGCCGGTCAGTCAGAGATGACAGACTAGTTGCAACCCTGGATCTAAAGACCTCTAATTTTCTATAGATTTGTGTCACATGATTACAGACCTTTGTGTCTCAGAAAGGCTTCAGCTATGAAGGCAGCTTTTCCCTAGGTTACATCTTTGTAGAAGGGCATGCTGTTCAATTTTGTGGATTCTCTCCTATCTATTAACACTACATCCTCAAGTTGCAACCTTTCCTTTACTCAGATGTCCAATTTAACAAAATGTTAAAGAGAGCTATTTCCAATATATTGGCTCTCTTGAAAAATGCTGAATTTCTCCAGCATGTTCAAAAGGTAGAGAAAGCACTTCCCAAGCATACTTAAAAATGTACAGATAGAGATCACATTGTCCTTGTATTTAGAGAAATGAAAGCTAAGCACATACACACACACAGAATGAAAAGCCACCCTCAAAATCCCTCAGTGCTTAAAATTTATGCTTGCAGTAATACTTGAATAGAATTATTGATAAACAACATTTAAAAGTTTAAAACTGGCTGCAGGCAAAACCTTTCATCTTAATTTACATTAATAAAAATACTATAGAAGGAAAATGTCTATTGGAAAACAATAAACTGATAAATTGCTTTCACGGTTATTTAAATACTGAAGTGAAATTTACTATTCAGTAATCCTGAAAAACCTACTTATTACTGACTACTGGTCATCTGGCAGGACTAGGCAGGGTGCCTTGAAGGCTGCTGGTGTTGCTGTTTGTGGTTGGTGCTTTCAGTTTGCATAGCATCTGCCGGCTCCGCTGCCAGTTCTGCTGGGGCTTTGCCTAATGTGCAGACTGCTGCTGGGAAGCACCAACTGCCAGACTGGGATGCTCAAACTGAGGGACAGTGGAGAGACATAGCCACTGTCAAAGCAGTTAGTGAAGAGAAGAACACAGGGTCCTGCCATTGCTGCTGCTTTTTCATGTGAACACCTGAAGCGCATCAGGAGTGCTTCAGAGCTCAAGGGATAGGGTGAAAGTTAAGGGGGTCAGGTGATGTCTCTGTTCTTCCAGAAAGGGGGAAAGTGTCCAGCAGAAGTGGCCTCATTCAGTAGGTCAAGCTATGCCTGTTGTCACAAGCAGGGCTTTGGCTTCTACGATCCCAAGACCCTCTGTTATCAATAAGCACTACTTTGTAGGGATGGTGTATCTGACAGTGGGACAGGAGTGTCTTTGCAAACAAACTTGATAATATATTGAGGAATATTTTAAACTATGCGTGTAGCATAGGGTTGCCATAACCTGAAGAGAAGTAAGAGCACAAGGGGCAAAATAAATGTGTCTCAGCAGCATGTTCCCTTAAAGTGTAAGAGCACTTTAAGAGACATGGGGTATGACTTGGGGCCTATACCAAATAGCTGTATACAAATGGATGTAGTATAGAAACAAGCAGGGGGAAACAGAAACTCAAGCAAAGAGCTATACCATCACTGGGATTACGGAGACATGATGGGATAGCTCTGTAGACTGGAGTGCTGCAGTGGATGGATAGAAGTGGGAAAGCAAGGAGGAGGTTGTGCTTTATGTCAAGGAGTGGCTCAAATGTAAAAAACTTTGCCTTGAAGAACAGAAGAAAATCAGTAAAGAACCAGTGGCTAGGAGTTAAGTATCAGAAGACAGACTAGCACAGGTGATATAATGTGTCTGCTAGAGACCATCTAATTAAGAAGAGGAGGTAGATGAAGCCTTCTTTAGACAGCTGGAGAAAACCTCACAGTCACAAGCCCCAGTACTTATGGAAGGCTTTAATCACCCCAGTATCTGCTGGAATGGCACTCCAGCTGGTGCAAGCAATCCAGTCATCCTGAATATCTTGAAGACAATTTTTGATACAGGTTAGCAATCTAGTGACTAGAGAGGGTGCTCTGTTGGACCTGCTACTCACAAACAAGGAATAAACAGTGAATAAGGTCAAGGGCAGGCTTGACTACCATGACCATGAGACTAGAGTTTAAAGTCCTGAGAGTTACAAGCAAGACAAAGAGCAGAATTACAAATTTAAACTTCAGAAGAGCAGATATGAGTCTATTCAATAACCTATTTTATACAATCTCATGAGAAATTGTCCTGGAGGGAAAGAGACTATGTTGTGGTTTAAGCCCAGAGGGCAACTGAGCACCACTTGCTCCCTTGCTCCTTTCCTCCCCTCCCCCCACCCCTGTGGGAGGAAAAAATATAACAAAAGGCTCAGAGATCAAGATAAGGACAGAGAGGGATGACTCATCAGATATGGTCATGGGCAAAAGACAGACTTGACTTGGGAAGGAAGAACATCAGTTTAATTTAAACACCACCAACAACACTAATTTACCAACCAAACAGAGCAAGACAGTAAGAAATACAACATCTTAAAAACACCTTCCCCCTGCCCTTCCCTTCTTCCCAGGCTCAACTTTGCTCCCACTTTCTCTACCTTCTCCCCTTCAGTGACACAGTGGGGCAGGGCATGGGTTTCATCAGCCATTGTTTCTGCTGCTCCTTCCTCCTCAGGGGGAAGGCTCCTCACACTCTTCCCTTGCTCCAGAATCAGGTCCCTCCCCTGGAAGACAGTTCTCCACAAATTTCTCTGAAGTGAGTCCTTCTGATAGGCTGCAGCTCTCCTGAACTTCTCCAGCATGGGTCCCTTCTGTGGGTTGCAGTCCTCCCAGCAACAGACTGCTCCAGTGTGGGCTTCTGTGAGAGTCCCAGCCTTATTTTGGGTTCAACCATCTGCTTCGGCATGGGGTCCTCCATGGGCTGCAGGGGGGCATCTGCTCCACCAGTGACCTCCATAGGCTGCAGGGGCACAGCCTGACCTCTCACCATGGGCTGCAGGGGAGTCTCTGCTCCAATGCACCTTCCCTCCCCCCCTCCCCATCGTCGTCATTGTCCTCCTCCTCCTCCTTCTTTTCTCATCTGACTTAGGTGTTTGCATAGGTGTTTCCCTCACTCCCACCCCTCTCTCCACTGCAGGTTCCCCTTCTTAAATAAGTTATCACAGAGTCACTACCAGTTGCTAACTGGTTCAGTCTTGGCCAGAGACTGGTCTGACTTGGAGTCGGGGAAGCTTCCAGCAGCTTCTGACAGGAGCCACCTCTGCAGTCTCTCCCCAGGTACCAAAAGCCCACCACACCACAAACCCAATACAGGCTAGGAGACCTGGTTGATTTTCAAGATAATCCTCGACCTTCCTAATCCTAATCCTAATCCTTCAAAATTGAACAATTCCAGTTCTGAAAATCCAATAGGGTCAATTTTTTTTTACGTGGAAACAGGAACAGGACTTGTTTCTCTAATCCATCATACCTATTCAATCTTTTTATTACTTCATAAGAAGGCGCAAAACTTCCATTCCTTTATTACAGTTCAAAGACTTTTGCTAGTGATATTAGGGAAATTAATTATTTCTTTCACTGTTATACCCATCATGTAGTATAATGTCTGTCCTACTTTATATTTAAATTTCTTGAGATCATATCAGTCCATCTGAGAACATGTAAATTCAACAGTAAAAATGGAAGTCTTCATGAGGTTAATATGGTAACTACAAAAATAGAGAAACAAAACAGGGTAAACAGCCACAGATACATGCTAAGCTTAGTAATTGTTTGACTTTCACATTAAAAAAAAGAGATTTGATTTATGTTATTTATGACCTGATTTTTATGTTAACAAGCCCTCCTTCCTTATTTTCTTGGTTTTGGATTGGG
>NW_020799095.1:69504762-69529115 GCF_003259725.1 Athene cunicularia
GGGTTAATGCTGCTACTGTGAGGTCATTTTGGCTTCTTAATAGCTAACAAATCAATCTGCAGTGTGAGAAAGGTGTATTCTTACAGTGGATAACAATTCCAGTTCTAATACTTTCCCTCGAAGTATTATTTCCAATATTTTGAAGACAATAGCATTTATTTCTTTAACTCCATTCCTACAGTTTAAGTATCTTAACAGGCTAAAGAAGATACTTGATCTGCTGAAAGATTTTACTGTAGGATAGAACAAGATATTTTTACACCTGACTATTTGGGAAAATAATCTACATAAAAGAATTTATTACATCTCTATAATCGAGGCACCCTAATTCCAAGCAGTTGTCATCTTTAAATTCATTTTCCCTTCAATAAAAAGACAATTAGTAAATCCAAAGATATTATAACCTAGCACTTCTGATAGAGCTTTGTTCACCCACTTTTACAATCAGAAAGCAATCATAACAGCCCAGACAGAAAAGTGAACCAGATATTTGATATTTTACTGACATCACACAAAGCTAGGCAAGCTACCTTCTCATTACCCAGTACAGAAGTTTGAATATGTTCTTTTAATAAGGAGTGAGATATTAGCTGGTATATTTTGCTCTTGTGAAGTCTTTTACTCAGCAAGTATCTATTGATATTCTCTATCCCTTATAACAGAAATTGGAGAGAATTATGTGTTTTAAGAATAAGCCTGTTCCAAGGCTGAGGTTCTACACACATGATTTAATATTACATTGCAGTTCTGTAAGCCTTTGGCAACCTAGCCCAAGACCTGACATACAGGATCTGTTACCCAGTGTGTAATCAGGCCTAATGCTTAAAATCTGTTCCATGAATACAGATGCATCTATTGCAAGCAAAACTAGCCTTTTGGAAAATGTTAACAGCCAATTGCTGCTTTATTAAAACTGGAGTTATGTAAACACAGAACACAGATAAGCAAGAAGAACATGCCTGGTAAGATTCGTAATGCCCAAAATTGTGCCAGGTTTTCTAAGGTTCACAGGCATATAAGAATGCTTGAGCTAACATATGAATGGAAAATTACATATTTAAAAACCCCAAACCTCTGTCATATCCATGTTCATTATTTTAAAACATTAATGAATTTAAAACATTCTGAGTTTACATAAGTTTTCATGATAAATACATCTCCTAGCAATATTCCTGTCACTCTCACTTGTGATCTAATCTTTATGCATCTTTCCTGATCATGCAACCAGACATAAGTAGTTTGTAAAGTTGCTACTGCCAAGAACAATAGTGTTTGAATGCTCCAGAGTGTATTTTTTTTTAACTATATATCTGAATTTACAATCTGCCTCTGAAAACTACTTTCTGTGTTATCTTACAGAAAGTCTGGACAATGAAAAAGGCAGGACAAGGCTTCTAAATGGAGATAATACCTTTTATTAAAACAGCAAATATAACTGGAAAAATCAGACAAGTTTTCAGGAACTCTAATTCTTCCTTAGGTCTAAAATAGATTCAGATTTCAAACCTAGGTACCTACTGAGAATCATAGGTTAATAGAGGTTTAGAGGAATATGCATTCTTTAGATCATCATCTGAAAGAAAAAATACTTGATATACCTATGGCTGTTAGAAAAGGGCTGGGGGAGAACAGAAGAGAGAGAGGGAAGGAGATGGAGAGAAGATAAGTAATTATTTCTTAGGGGAGAGAGAGTAGCTCATAAACTGGAACACAAAGAGATTTGGGATTCAATGAGGACTGTGACAATGTGTTACAAAACCATTATCTTTACTGAAGTTTTGGGTTCTGGTATCCAGTAGAGTTATGAATTTTAATTCCAAGGTTTATTTTTGCAAGGTATTTTTGTTCCCTTGAGAATCAGGACCAAGAGATCAGAGATTAAACTGTTTTGAGAAACTTCCTGGAAGTTGAGTGGGTTTTATTCTTCACTGACTATCTGTCAAGAAACATTCCTATAGATAGTGATGGCTTAGTTTTTTACCTATATAGTTGTTCTGAGATTACTTGGTTCACAAAATGAAGGGTATTGGATTTCTAGAAGTACAGTTGTAAGAGTGTGACAGTTCTGTTGTAAATGGTATTAACTGTCATCTTGTCACCATGGTAAGTTTATGCATCTCCTGCAGCAACATCCTGGGTTGTTTCAGTTGTTTCAGGTATTTGTAGTAGTAGGCATGTAAATATTTGATTTAAATGGCTAAATAAAATCATTTAAACAGTGATTTAGCCATTGATTATTATTAGGAATATATTAATCACAGAATCATCTAGGTTGGAAAGGATCTTGAAGATCATCTAGTTCAAGCATTCACCTAGCACTGACAGTTCCCAACTACACCAGATCCCTCAGCACTATGTCGACCCGACTCTTAAACACCTCCAGGGATGGGGACTCCACCACCTCCCTGGGTAGCCCATTCCAACACCTAACAACCCCTTCTGTAAAGAAATACTTCCTGATATCTAGGCTAAATTTTCCCTGGTGCAACTTGAGGCCATTCCCTCTTGTCCTGTTGCTTTCAACTAGGTTAAAGAGGCTCAACCCCAGCTCTCTGCACCCTCCTTTCAGGTAGCTGTAGAGGGCGATGAGGTCTCCCCTCAGCCTCCTCTTCTCCAGACTAAACAACCCCTTTTCCATCAGCCGCTCCTTGTACGACAAAATTAAATTCATAAATTTTAATAAAACCCAGTTATAACTTGCCATCTTTTCTAAATCACAATCTCTGCAAAGGAAAGAGTATTTGATTTGAAGCAAGAGAACCCCAGACCATCACACGACACCAAATACAAAAAACCTCCCAAACCATAAAACCCCCTAGGGCTCTATTTTGTTAAAACAGGCTTTTTTTTTTTTTTTTTTTTTTTTTTTTTTTTTTTTTTTTAGAATATAGATAAAGGAGTAATCTATCAGAAATATAGGCTAATTTTTACTAGAAGACAAACTATTGTGTGAAAAGTATAAAAAAAGTAAAGAAACTTTTTAAAGCTTCTTTATAATCCTTTAAAAAGGTTATTTATCATTTGCCATTTTTAGACCAAACTGTAAAGTTTATTTAAAGGATAGGTCAGAAATGCTATCTTTTATAAATATTGCTGACATTTTATATTAGAGGTTTTGTTATCATTTGCTGAAAAGTAAATTTAGACCTTAGAGATGAATTTTCAGTCTACCTAGGATAGTCTTATTACAGAAACTAAACAATTAGATGTTGTAAGAGAGAAAGGTAAAGGAACTACATAGCTGGTTACACACATGTGTAAAAAAAAACCTCTGAAAAACTTTTCTGACCAGAGCTATAAAATTTGGCTTTGCAACAAGGATCTAGCATTGGGGGCAGATTAGCCTCTTTGAGGAACATGTGTCTTACCATCTCTGTGAAAATCCATGTGAATTCAGTCAGCATATATACCCTTCATGCTCAGCAGATACTTTTCAGAGTTTAACAAAGAAAACTGCTGAAGCACATGGGACATGCTTAACAGAGTGACTCAGCCTATGTCAGCCTAAAGCTGGAAGGACAGCACTGAAGTTCCCGGTAACAATTGTTCTTGGTCTGTGGAGATTGAAGTAAAACATAAAAATAGTCTAAATAATTTCCTTGCCTGCATCCAGGAAGTAATTGAAAGGTAAGTATTAATTAGGACTCAGAAGGATTGATACAGATGTCTGAACAGAAGAACCTAATGCTATTTCAGGTGCTGTGGGGTGATGCTATTCAGATGCTCTTGATTTTCAGCTACCATTTGAGAAGAGCATGTCTCCTGTAGGTCCTGTTTTGTATCTGGCAGTCTCATGCAGGTATGTTAGATACTGCAGAACATCAAAAAGGGTCTGTTTAGAAACCTGAAACGCTCCCAGAATCTGATAAAAATAGAAACCAGAAGAATGGGGAAGGGATTCTAGAAATGGGAGGAAAGGTACACAACTAAAAATTTTTGAAAATATAGCAAATTATTTCAGAGTGCACTAAAAACAGACAAGAAGTTGGAGTGCAGTGACAAACACTGGGAAATCAGAGGGATGAATTGGGAGACTGGGCAAAGGCTACCAGTACAGAATTTAAAACAAAACAAAACAAAACAATAAACAAACAAACAAAACAAAACAAAACAAAACAACAACCAAAAAAAAAAAAACCAGGAAGAAGAGGAGAGTTTCCAAATTTCAATAAAATTCTGGGGAAAAGATTGTGATTAGGAGCCCATAAGAAAAAAAAAAAAAAAAAAAAAAAAATTAACAAGATGGATAAGATACAAGAAGCCAAAGGTCTGAACTGTAGGACAAACTTAGTAATTGGGCAGCAATATGTAGGGAAGTTTCACAGTGGAATTTGAAAACAGTGGGAAAGAGACTGACTGCAAATTATGTGTTGTGAGACAGGAGTTGAGGAGCAAGAAATTTAAAAAGAATACCAACTGTGTATCTTAAAGGTGCTATGCAGAAGGGCCCCTCTCTGTGACCTGAAGTGGAGCACAGGTGTTCCTGAACCTTAACACTTCTCTGCTCTACAAAATCACGTGCAAAATACATTCTTACGGAATATAAACCCCTGGTCTTCTAATAGTGGTATCTTTATGGAAGAATAAATGTACTACTGCTCTCAATTTCTCCTTTGGCTAATGTAGCAGACCTCAAGATTGCAGTCCTGTTGATAAACCATAAGACTGATCTAGATGAAGCCAATGGCCTAACTAAGCCCATCTTTCTTCAGCAGTGCTCAAAACCAGATACCTATGGAGAAGCATAAAAGCAGGATAAAAATGCATCAAAGCCGTCTTGGAATACTATTCCCAATTTTCACAGTTTGCAGTTCGGTGACTTCCTGAACTGCAGATAGTGTATTTCAATTTAATAACCTGGATTCCACGAACTTGTCCAGCTACTCCTTGAGCTTATGTAAGGTATCAGCATTCACAAAATTGTAAAATCTGGAAGTTCCACAACTGAATTGTACTACAAATGAATAATCGAGTGCCATTGTTTGTCTTGCATCTCACATCTACTAGTTTTATCTGCTTTTCCTAATTATTGTACTGGAAGAAATAGTGATGTGCCCATACCTATCCACTATCTCCATGCCATTTGTGATTTTATACATCTCTGTCCCATCTAGTCTCAGTTTGTTTTCAGCCTGCAGAGCTGTCCAGCAGCCTCCCTGTAGAGACGCCATTCTGTGTCTTTGATTATCATGGTTCTTCTTTGAAGTTTTTCTAGCTCTAGTTTTTCATTTTTTATTACATTGGTGAACTATCTGGCCACAGCAGTCAGAATGCAAGTGAACCATGGATTTATCAATGGTATAATAGTGTTTTCTCTTTTGCTCCTTACTTCTTTCTTTAAAATTTCTGCAGTTTATTTATTTTCTGGACCACTACTGAGAGAAGAGATGAATTTTTCATAAAATAACTATTATATCTAGAAGACCTAGTTCCTGAAAGAAAACAATGGTCAGAGTTGATAATTTTTATTTAACTTCTTTTTCCATGTGTCATTTACAATTTATCTGTATTGAGAAAACACTGAAATGGCATGGGAAGTTTACTCAGTGTATAAGCTCCTTCCACAATCTGTCAGTTTGTTATTGTTTTTGGCATCTTGAATACCTTAGTATCATTCAAAAATTTACTCACATCCTTCAGTCTGTTCTTCTAAATCATTTATGAAAAAGCTGAAAAACAGAGGTCACAACAGGAACGGTGCGATCACTATTAAAACCAACATTTTTTGCTCAACTGTTCTGCTGTATATTGTTATGAAAGGTAGGCTTGTTTCCTTACTTTTTTTTTCTTTTAAAAGCAGTTTTGGAGTGCTCACTCAAGAACAGATCTAGGCACACATTCATCTCAGATATTTCCAGCAATACCCCATGGCTAAAATGCACCTATGGGATTTCCACATTTCCATTACTAGTTGAAAACTCTAAATCCTAGAGACACAAAAATAACATCATATTGTTTCTAGATGGCTTTGCTGAGCAGGGCAGGACTGTGGAGACCTGGAGAATGGCCTGGCTGTGGCATCAGTGGGACAGCGACTGACAGAACCAGGGGGCTGACATGGGGTCCTGGGCTGTGGGCACTGTGGGGAGAGCCCTGGAGGTCTGGGTAGGGACAATCAGGGCTGGTGGTGCCCTCACGGCAATGACACTAAGCATCTGAAGGGATCTGCTAGGCATGACCCAATGAAGCCCACACCATTTGTGGAATCACAGTTGGAGGCAGGTGAGACTTAGAGTATATAAGATATCTAATTTTTGGCAACAATCACTCTTGCATATTTAATGCCATATCTCCTCCCCAAGCACAGCAACTGCTGTGCCAAAGGATTCAAATGGTTTCTTGTCCAGGAGACAAATGTCCTGTATGTATTCTGCATTCTAAGAGTACTGTTAAACTGACTCCTTTCTTCACCTGGAATAAACACAAGTATTACCTTTTGAAGATAACTTTGTTAAACTGGATGGGAATCAGCACTGGGGAAACAAACAAACAAACAAACAAACAAACAAACAAACCAAACAAACAAAAACAACACAAAAAACCACACCAAACTCATATTAAGAAGAAAATATTCTCAATTTACTCATCCCAAACCCAGTACCCTCTACATGTTTAAGGCCCAGTTCAGAGATTATTCTTTCTGTCTTTACAATTTCAAGTTAGGTCCAAGCTGTTTTGATTATAGAGAGTTAAATGTTGCTTTTTATATAAGGAGATACTTTCACACATTCCTTGTGCTCAAAAACAGCCAACATACTAAAATTACGGTATTAGCACAAAAATGTGTTGTCCACAAACCGTATTTCAAAATTACTTGAAGTAAAAACATAGTGGTGGGAAGTGTTAGGCAATTTTAGATGTGATAGTCATTACTATTTCTGCATTCATTAATTCCCAGTTTTGGACTCCAAAGAATTTAACAACTTATCTTTTTTTAAACTTTTATAAAATCTAGCCAATATTGGTAGTGAAGATACTCTACTCAGTCCTGAAGAGATTTCAGTACTTTTTCACTCTATCTGTAGCATGAGAATAAAGAGAGATTGACGATTCCAGGAGAATGTGGAAATATCACTTGACAAAACTTCAAAACTTGGTTATTTGTTGTCATAAATTTTGTTTCAGTCATTTTTAACTTAACTAACTTTAGCTATACCAAGAAATATAGCAGTTCTGAAAGGGTATATTTCTGAGAACTGTTTGTTAAAATAAGCAGAACTTGTACAGATGCCTTCTGATTAGAAATGCTCTTTAGATTCTCAAACTGCTTACCTATGCCTGTCAGAAAATTAAGGAAGATAAATGCATGTCCCTAGAACTGAATACAGAGGTAAATAAGTAGAACTCAGCTGAATTAATATCCTAATTTTTCTGCAGTGATTAATGTTTCTTAATTATTCACTTGTAATGATTTCTTTTATATAGGTTGCATTTTTGGACCCAATTCTACTCTACAATTTTACTCTGAGCATTAAAGTTAAAACTGTTTGGCTGATATTACTTGCACAGCACATTTTATATAAATTTATATATATATATATATATATATATATATATACACACATGCATTTATATTCAGAATAAATAATGCAAAATTAAATTATTAAAAAAATTTGTCTGAAAAGTTCTGTTCCAACAGCTAAAACAGGAAATAAAAGGAAAACTCTTTGATCAAACTATCTCTTTTAATGAAAAGCATTTCAAAATGAGATACTAGAAGTGCCTTTTCTAAAAAATTATTCAGTGGAGCAGGATGACAGAGATGTACAATCACACCATATGATAGCATATTTTCAAGTACATTTCTGTCATGTTCTTAATGACTTAAATTTCATCAATTAACTTGAGTCAACAGCAGAAGAGATACCAAATCAGTTACTTCATTCCATATATGAATATGTCTGTATGGAACTAATCTATTAGGTTTTGAAATTAAAAAGTACCACTTTGCCAAATAATAGTCAGGTAAGTATATACCTTTGAGAGCTATTTAAACGGCATATCCGAAACATTCACAATAACCTTTAAAGCATAATGCTCACTTTGAACGAACTATCTGAATTATGTTTAGTTGCCCTCTGAAGATTATCTTCATTCTCTTCAGTCTCCTGCATTTTCTATTTGACATGCAGAATAATGACTGCAAAATTGAGTTTATAAGTAGCTTAGTTTATAGTGGCTCTGCATGTGCAGATAAAATAGAAGACCAAAGTAAAACCCATCAATAATAATATTGACTTATTTTTGAAACATTCTACACATTGAATATTTCGGAGTATTCACAAAATAATATATTAACAATGAAATTTCAATGAAGTTCAAAAATATATCTGGATCATCTAATTTTCACAAAGCTCTTACTAGACGGAAATTAATGCATACAACAATGCTGCAATTCAACATTAAAGTCATTTTGGAATGATGTGAACTGTACCATTAATTTCTATTTTCAAGGATTTAATTCTATCAGAGACAGTAATCTTGGTTTGTAGCATTTGGAAATTAAAATAAGAGCTTCTTTTGATCAACTCTGTTTTAAGTACTGTTAACATTTTTAGTCTAACAGACATAGCTGCCCATAGGTTAACACTTTAACCTGGTATATTATGTAAAAAATCACTACTTCCTGTAGTATTGTAAGAATTTATCAATAGTTTACAATCAACAAGTAACTAAACACTAAACATTTAGAAATCTCATAAAGTCTAGTCTTTTGAAGCATGCCTGGAGTTAGATACTATATCCACACTGTCACATTATTTTCCTCATTTCTAAGATATGTAGTATGAGGTCCATATGAAGAAAAGGGGTACAGTTAAGGAATAGAAAATATTATATTAGACGATGTATTGAGTTTGACTGAGATAGAGTTCATTTTCCCCACAGCAGCCCTCACAGTGCTGTGCTTCGTGCTGGTAGCTGTAGGTGTTGATAACACAACAGTGTTTTGGTTACTGCAGAGCAGTGCTCGCACAGCATCAAGGCTGTCTCTCCAACATCCCCCCCTCACCCAGTAGGCTGGGAGTGGGCAAGATCTTGGATGGGGACACAGCCAGGACAGCTGAATCAAAGAGACCCAAGGGATATTCCACACCATATGACGTCTGCTCAGCAATAAAAGGCAAGAGAAAGGATAAGGGGAACATTTATCTTTCTGAGCAAATGTTATACACACTGAAATCCTACCTCCTGGGAAGTGGCTGGATATTTCCTGTGATGGGAAGTAGAGAACAAATCTTTTGTTTTCCTTTGCTTCCACTCACAACCTTTGCTTTTGCCTTCTTAAACTCCCTTTATCTTGACCCATGACCGTTTTTTTCCATCTTATTTTCTCTCCCCCGTTCCTGCTAAAGAGGGGGAGTGATAGAATGGCTTGGTGGGCATCTGGCATAGAGCTGAGGTCCACCCACCACAGACAGCTAAACCTCTTCAAAGATTACTTGAAAGATAAGCCTCATGTTTGCCATCAGAATACAAAATCACAGTCTCTCTTCTGAAAAACAAGATATTTAATTATGAACCCTTCAGATAAACAGGATATGCCATCTTTTTGTGCTTGAGTAGATAAGCCTACAGTTTGATAGCTAGTAACTCATGGAATAATACATGTAGTCAAGTGTAACTTACTTAAAGATCCACAAAACTTATAAATATGTTGAAATAGTGAATAAGCTTCCCCATGCCAGGGCCCACACAAAGTAATCTGCCTCAACATTTACTGTCCTACTTTTTTTATTTCTGATTTATGGATGATCACAAAGATTCTATGTGCTATTTTAATACAATTTAATTAACACTTTTGCTATACATTCTTATCCATTGGCTATACACTGATTTATGGATGAAACAATATTTTTAAGCAAGGGACTAAATGACATTCTGAAGAACAGATATCATAGATATATGAAATGAGCTGTAAAGAATGCTGAAGAATATTCTTAATGGAGTGGCTGTCAAGTTATTTCTAATTAAAATAAATAAATGAAGTAAAATATTCCCATATATCCCAAATCAAATAGAAGACTGATCCACAGTGATAATTATCTCATTATTTCAGGGCCCAACAGCTAAATATAATGAGATGAAACCAAGTATGTAGAAACTTTTACTAGATATTATTTTAAAAATTGCTACTGTTAAGGTCAAACTACTTCCAAGGTGATTTCCTAAGATTAAGTGACATTCACAGCTCTTCCACAGACAACAGTCATGCAATAGTAAAGATATGAATCTACTCTCTTAAACCTAGTATATTTTCTTCATCTCTCCTCTCTGAAATAGCTAGAGACAATAGAGAATATGCTAGCAAAAGAAACCAAAGTACCTGTAAATTACATTAAAATAAATTACACTGACCACACATACTTTTATTTTTTGTACTATAAGAATTTCTGAGACAGAAGAAAGAGTCTTTCAAGGTTTTATCTATACAGCAAAAGCTCTGCTGAGCATTAAACAAGATTATGAGATTTTTCAATATGCAAAAACACACTGCCAGGTAAATATTTCTTGCTGCTTAATTTGTTTCTTAAAAATTAAATTCAGATTCCAAGAACTCTGTTTTATTTCTTTCCCTTAAATTTAATTTGCATTGAGGTTTATTGGTAATTGTTAAGTGGTTGCTGAAGCTTAATCTAGAATGAGATAATCATGTCATCAGAGGATAAAATAATGATATGCAGTATAAGTGTGGCACTATAAAGAATAGAAAAGAGCACTAAGTGCCAAATTATTAAAGACTTCTAAAATCATATCCAAGATAACAGCATACCATCTGAATTAGTGTAGTATTTTCCAGTCGTTACCAAGGCATCTACATAAAACAGCAAAAAGCACTATTTAAGTATTAGGAGAAAATATGATAGTGCCAATAATAATTATGTCTGACATCTACGGTTTCCATAAACAGAAATGGCTAATAGTGTGTGGTTCAGAAAACAAAACAAAACAAAAAATACCCAGCATATTTAACTGGACAGTTTTGAGTCTTTTTTTTTTTTTTTTGTAAGAATACAAATGGAGTATCATAGACATTTATATTCAATGAATTATTATTATCACAAAAAAAAGAAGCATGGATTTAAAAATCAAAGTTCACAAAAAATACAGCTTCTGGTATGGATACTAACAGGTAAAATTATAGCAGTAACAAATATAAAAGTGAAATGACAGGAAATCAATTATTTCTGTAGTGAAAGAGTTACAGCCCAACATTCAGATTTTTTTTTTTTTTTAATCTGTAAATCTTTTTAAATTACATAAATGTTAAAAAGGTTTCTATCCAGACCACTCTTTTTTAAAGCTGAAAAGCACATCATTAAAATTACCATTCAGTGAAATACTAAAACTAACCACAACTAAGTTGTGAACATTTAACTCTTCCCCCTCACCCTTACACCTTTCTCAGTAACTTTGGTGCCTGTTTTTTATAGATAGTAGTAGCACTTACATGGCAGTGGAATCTTACATGGCTAAATTCACCTAAATGATTTCTTGCTAAAATCATTTAGGTTTTGTAGATCAAAACCAACAATACAGACTGCAAGTAGTTTAACAAGCTTACAGTTACACACACCACTTACCAAGTAGCCTTGATCCAGAACCACGGTACATAATTTTTTTTGCCAGATATATTCTGTACTTCCATCCAGATTTTTTGTATAAATTGGACTAATTTTTCATATGTTGTAGCATTGAGCTGTGTATATGGCATTTATTCCTGTAATTCTTAGGGGCTAACATTGCTTTATGCAGTACTTCCAGGCACCATGCACACAAAGGAAAGAACAAGCAGAGGAAGGGAGCAGAGATGGGGTATGATGCCTGGTTAACAAGCCCAGAAAGTGCTTCTGCACCTTAGTGAAAGAGGACAGTTCAACCAGGAAATTCACAGTGCCCTGAGTCTGTTGGCTGGTCTGAAGCTTTCTCTCAGCCTGCCTTATAACTGTGGGTATATAAGACATTGCACACCTGGATATTAAGTTTAGCCCATTATAGTGAATTACTGAATTTTCTGTCCTTTTGACCTTGATAATTGTACTACTGAAATAACCTGGATAATTGTACTGCTGACTTGTTTTGTTACTCTATTGTTATTTAGAGATAAATTGTTTATTCCTAAAGCTGTTAGTCTGATGTCTGTTACACCATCCAAAATTATAGCTTGTGAGGATCACGTTAAGTCCGTCCTTCTCTTCAGGATCCCCTAGGAAAAGCACAGAAATTCTACCTACTTGAATTTAATTTTCTAAAAATTAATTATTAATTTAATGGTGCCACTCTTTACAGTAAGCTATACTTCCAGTTTTCCTTCTGATGTCCACAGAAAACTCATGAGCATATATATTTTATTAAGATGGAGTAGATAGTACAATGTATAAAACTTAATTTGAATAAAGCTACAGGTCAAGTCATCCATCTAGAAACAAGACACATAGACCAAATCTACAGTTTAAGTAATATAAATGTGACTTTAAAAACATGAGGTTGGAAGGTGTTCATAAATAATTGAACAGGTCTTCTCAGTGACATGTCCTGGTCAAGACAGCTGATATTGTCATATTGCTAAGCAAAGAAATGCAGGCTTGGAACAATCTTAAAATAATATAGCAAGAAGCAGGAGTAAGAGTTTATGCAATTTGCACATTTGATATGTAAATACGGAAGCACTGTCACCAGTTTCAGTATTCAGACTTCAAAAGGATGTTAAAATATTCAGAAGGGTTTAGAAAAGAGATGTAATTATTTGAAGTGTGAAGAAAAAAAAAAAAAATTGTGCACAGAAAAATTTAAAACATTCAATACACTGTATTTGTCCAGGAGAAGCAAAATCCGTATATGAGCATCTATTGGAGTTATTTCTGATACTAAAAAACCTGATATATTTTGAAGAAAAAATGCATAACAAGATCTTGTGACAGAGAAGGTGCAGCCAGAAATATTGATGTTCTCACATTTTCTCTTACTAACAATAAAAACAAAGTACACATTATACCTTGCTTAACCTTGTATCTTCCTTGCTTAACACAATTTAAGTCATGGTATATAATTTAGGCATTTTGAAAATATTTTTTTTTATCATTTCCTACAAAATGAAACAATAAAATCCATTTTAATGAAAAGTTTTGATTTATTCAAATCTCTACTTTTGAGTGGAAAAAGACTGTAATTATAAGCAAACATAGCTTTTGTTAGCTGTGATTAAAATTGTATATTTTCAGACATTTTTCTTTTCAAGTAATTTATTTAGATGCTCAGATATTCTAACTATATTAGTACCTCTATCTGACAATGGAGAAGCACATGTCTTCATTTATTGGTCAGATAACACTGCTACTCATAACAGTGGCCTTTATTTCTACAAAATATAGACTAGAAGGCAATGATGAGGGCCTTCAAATCAGACATTTGGAAGATAATTCACATTTGGCCATGTTCAAAGAAGATTGTACTCATTATGCCACTTAGCTCAGTTTGAGTAAATTAACTTAAATTCAATTAATTGTGTCTGGACAACTAGAAGTAGAATTTGAGTTAAGAGCATTAATTAAAAGTGAGTGTAATTCAACACTGCAGGACTGAAGCCAATTTTGGTACTTATAGGGAATACTAGCCAGCAGGAACAATGCATTAAAATTTATACATGTCTATTGTCCAACAACCTGCACACCAGAGACTTAGTGTATTATTCATCTGCATCACTTCACTATGACTGTGAAATTGACTTGTACATCCCCAAAAATAAGATAACTTCCCCCTCTGCCCAACTTTAACTTATAGGGTCTTTAATTGGTATTACTGAAGATCTTCAAATTTATCACTATTATTCAAGTAACAAGGGTAACTTTTCTTTTTCACCTTGGTACAATTTCCTAATATCATTTATGAAAGAGAGTGTGTCAAAATTTTGTTCTATGCCCTCTGCAATTTTCTACAATCAGTGGAAGAATGAAAGTGTTCAATCTTTTACCTTTGGGTAAGTATATTTTTTTTTTTTCTTTTAGAACTGTTGGAATTATAGAGAAGAAAAATAATCAAATTCAACTTCTAAGATATTAAAAATTAGAAATGCCTTATATTCAAGGCTCTAAGATTATATTATGGGCTTATGGAAGTGTCATAGTCTTCGAAATTTTCTTGGTGGTTTTTTGTTTGTTCTTAGTCCTGAAACAACAGAAAGGCAGGAGATAAAACACCCAAGTCATTATTTAAAAATATGAGATATGAATAGCAGTAGCTGCAGCTCAGATTTTATTGAATAATGGAATGATAGCACACTGACACAGAAATTAAGCTGCAATACCCTGGCAAGGTAAATCTGAATCACCCAAAGAAGATGATGTGTAGCTTAAACTCTCATTTCTGTTTCTAGCCTGTTGCAGTCACAAATATGGCCTGTGAGTGCCTCCTAAACAGAGAACTCTTTACAACATGGTAAGTATTTTGCTACAAGATACACAGGAGCTCTTAAACATATTTTGAATTTAATTTTTGAATGGAGATCAATCATTTCCTTCAAGCTGTATGCATGTAGAAGTGTTCTGTGGATTTCAGCTGTTATTTAATGCATTGCAGACTTGAATATACACGCTGTAAAAACTGGAAATAAAAAAAGTGAAAAATCTGTAAAATCTGGTCTGAAAGAAAGGCTATCAATACATTAATGTCCTAAATTGCCAAAAACTAAGTACTGCTGTCATCTCCTGACAGCACTCCTGGAGCTCTGTGAAAACATAATTGTACCAGATGTAAAGCAGATGAAATATGTATTTTCATCAATTTAACAAAATAAAGAATAAAAATGTAATAACTTCTACTCATTTTGTTTCCTAGCTTTGATCAAAGCCAGTAACTACTTGTCAAAAAAAAAAAAAAAAAAAAAAAAAACACATGATTTTTTTCATCCTACATCCTTTTTTCACATTAAGGAATATTTCTGCAACTCTTACTTTCAAGGGATGAAATCACATTAGTTCAGTTCATACCATAACCTTTCTATAAATAACTAGAAAATCAAGGTCGATTTTTGTAGTTAATTTTATAGTTAATATTTTGTGTTTTCATTTCAATGCTAAGGATAGGAAATGGTATGTGGCCCATCTTCTGCTTCTGCGATGTGATTATGATTAGTTTTTAGTTTTGGGTTGTTTCTTCACTAACTATAAAATACAGATGGCTTTATTCTGAAACTTATTTTGATGATGAAAGCAAAGAAAAAGACAGAGATGCTCAGTGAAAGGAGTGATACAGAGTTAAATCTTATAGTCCCATACAAAAATATTCTCAGATGAGTATGCTAAGATCCAGTTAGAACTGGCAGTTACCTTCTCTCTTCTCAGTGCTGTCTGCTGTTTTCTGAATCTAAAACCTAACTGTCAATAGGCATTTGTAATGGATCTCGTTATCTCTATTTCTGGATAGTCTCTTCAAAAAAAAAACCCTACAATACACAGGAATTTAAGAGAGAAATACAACAGCCTATGAAGCCTAGACAGAGAAGATCATGAATATATATAATAACGTAGGCAAAAAATACTCTGTAACCAATAAATATCATAAGAAAATTGAATGATTGAAGATACCTGCGTTTTTGCAACAGATCTTGGTAATAGCATAAGTTCTTTTGAACATTTCCTACTAAACTCATTGCTTACAGATCATGTAGAACTATCAGTAAATCTTGGTTTAAGTAGTAATTCCTGGTGTGAATATCCCCTCATTACTCTGTTAATTCTGAGTCGCAAAAAGAATCACTGCAATAACCAAGCCCTGTACATGCTTGTACCTTCTTGGACACAGATATCAAGACCTTTAATGCAGAAAACCTGACACATATTTTATGCTTATTAAGTGAACAGCAGTCAACAATTAAAGTTTTTGTAATAATTCTTACCAACATTATTTCACAAGTTATTGGACAGAACATGAGATTAATATAAATGTGATCAATGGCAATACAGTGTCATACCACCCCAGGTACTAGGGACTATATATACCATGTGCACAAGTAACTTAGGAAACAAGGGAGTTTGAGACTGCCTCTGAACTAATCCTTGTGCTAGCACATGGAAGCTTCACTAAATAAACAGAATTTTCAGAAAGTTTCTGGATCAAGTACAATGGGTTGCCAACTAACAGATCACCATAGGGAAAAAAAACCCAAACCAAACCAAAACCCCTGCTACACTGAAAATATAGGAGGTAATGAAGACCTCTTTCCAGTCTCTGGACCCTTTCTCATGCTTTTTAAAGAAATTATGCTGGAGAAGTGCAAAAAGAGAAAAGTAATTCCTGATTCCTAGTTTTACTGAGCCTAACGTAAGACAGGCAAGGTAAAGACAGAGATGAAAAAGGCTTGACTTATATGGAGGAGAATAATCTTTATGGCAACAAAAATAAACTTCTGCTCTCTCAAGCATAAATGAATCTCTCCAACATTGTCACTGAATGAGTTCTAATGCAACTCTATGAGGTATTTCCTATGCTACTTATTTCAAGGCTAATGACCCTTATGTTATGAGCTAGCAAGACAAGGTAAGAGATTCATTACCTACTGGGTTGTAGAAGAGCACTTTCTGAAGTCCACTCATCTGCTAGCATTTTTACTAGGTTCTCTGAACTTCATATATACTCCATAAAACTACTCTCAGGAAAAAGGCAGGGAAAATTTACCTGTGTACATCTCTTTTGTGACACTAAATCCCCTATTCCGCAAAGGGAGAAGCCAATATAGCTGACTCATGCTCTGATAAAAGAGGTGAAGGAAATGGTCTGTGCGTTACCTCCTTGGGTGTGCTCACCCACCCTCCACCCCTTCAGCTCATCTGCTTTGTGCCTTGCTTTTGCAAAGAAAAAGAAGCTGAGTTAGGAAAGTGAACACAGAAGTGACTGTGCTCAAGTAATTTGCAATAGAATAGTGTTAAGAGTTTTTTGGGTTTTTTTTTCCAGAGAATCACAGAATCATCTAGGTTGGAAAGGACCCTGGAGATCATCTAGTCCAACCATTCACCTAGCACAGTTCCCACCTACAGCATATCCTTAAGCTCTAAATCAACCCGACTCTTGAACACCTCCAGGGATCGAGACTCCACCACCTCCCTGGGCAGCCCATTCCAACGCCTAACAACCCCTTCTGGAAAGAAATGCTTCCTCATATCCAGTCTAAGCCTTCCCTGACGCAACTTGAGGCCATTCCCTCTTGCCCTATCACTTATTACTTGGCTAAAGAGGCTCATCCCCAGCTCTCTGCAACCTCCTTTCAGGGAGCTGTAGAGGGCAATGAGGTCTCCCCTCAGCCTCCTCTTCTCCAGACTAAACACCCCCAGTTCCCTCAGCCGCTCCCCGTACGACCTGTGCTCCAGACCCTGCACCAGCTCCGTTGCCCTTCTCTGGACACGCTCGAGTCATTCAATGTCCTTTTTGTAGTGAGGGGCCCAAAACTGAACACAGGAATCGAGGGGCGGCCTCACCAGTGCCGAGTCCAGGGCTCAGATCCCTTCCCTGTCCCTGCTGGCCACGCTATTGCTGACACAAGCCAGGATGCCATTGGCCTTCTTGGCCCCCTGGGCACACTGCTGGCTCCTGTTCAGCCGGCTGTCAGTCAGCACCCCCAGGTCCCTCTCTGACTGGCAGCTCTCCAGCCACTCCTCCCCAAGCCTGTAGCGCTGCTGGGGGTTGTTGTGGCCCAAGGGCAGCCCCCGGCATTTGGCCTTATGGAAACTCCTCCAGTTGGCCTCAGCCCATGGCTCCAGCCTGTCCAGGTCTCTCTGCAGAGCCTCCCTACCCTCGAGCAGATCAACACTCCCACCCAACCTGGTGTCATCTGCAAACTGACTGAGGGTGCACTCGATCCCCTCGTCTAGATCATCAATAAAGTTGTTAAACAGGAGTGGCCCCAAAACCGAGCCCTGGGGGACACCACTCGTGACCGGCTGCCAGCTGGATTTAACTCCGTTTACCACAACTCTTTGGGCCTGGTCATTCAGACAGGTTTGTTTTTTTCCCCTACAATCTCTCAGGGCCCTGTGGGGTCTAAGAAGCTTTACTGGCTATGGCTAGCATCACCTGCAAGACTCCCTGTACCCCTTCCCATTGAACCATTTCAGCTCACCCTGGGGACTGTCTGAACTACATCATAGGTGTGTGTGTCTCTGGCTTCTTTCTAAGCTGTTGTTCAGATTTCCTGGACTGATCCAGGACCTGGTTTGTTACCTTGCTTCACATGATACTCACTGGACTGGTGCTGGGACCTAGTGCTGTACCATCCTGCTCTTTCATCCAGCTCAGGCACTATGGGATAGCACAAGCACTGCTGGGCCTGTGCTATGGTCAGCCATGGCTCCCAGCTCCCTTCTTTTAGGGAGCAACCCTTACAGCTCCCTGACACAAACTGATCCTTTTCCAACTTCCAAAGGTATTTTAAATTGCTGAAAATAACAGAAAGAAGAAGGTCTGAGAGGGTAAGCTGTGTTTCCTCTGGCAGTTAGCAGCAATTCAAGGATCAGAATGGTAACTGCTGCCTTTCCTGCTGACAGGTAGTTCTTTGAAATTTAAAGTTGCAGTCAATAGAACAAAAAAAAAGGCATTGCAGTCTCATAACTAAGCACATCACTTCTTCCACTGGTTTAGTTTATTCCCTCAACTCCTAAGGAATACCATTGTATTTATTCTCACAGTCAGTGTGTTCTCTATCAATAGAACTCTTACTAGTGAGAGGTGCACAGACAAATAAGTGCATTTATGCAAATAAAAATGGTCCTAAAATACTGAAACATGCTTATGGTTGAATAAGACCCATCCCTTGCAATCAAAGACAACCAGATAATGCATTGGCTTTAAGCTCAATAGAAAGATGCTTACCTTTGAGAACCCTATGGGTGCTACTAGAAGGTTCTAACAAAAGTTCTGCTTTGCAGTTTTAAGCTCCTATATCCAACATCCAGATGTAATTACATATGCTGTTTATAATCAAATTGTTTTTCCTTTTCCTTCAGTGTAAAAGAAACTTGTCAGCTCCTCCTTGTTGTTTGCTTCCAAATGTAATTCATAGCATTATTATTTCAGCCTTCATTTGGCGATTCATACCATCCCCTTCTCATCTCTCTATTGTAAGAGTGGGTCTTTCTTCACCCGGTCACTCTAACAATTCTGTTGAGCATTTCTTGCAGTTTGAATGGCCTTGGTGAACAAGAACTACAGTATGATGGAACCTGGTGTAGTTTAATAAAATGTCATGCTTTTCAAAGTGAGCAGATTATCATCTCAAGAGGTAAAATTCATAAAAACATGTTCCACTTTATTTAGGGATCACTGTAGGCCATATACTCTAGATAATACATTTTCTATGATGCCTAGCTAGGAGTGATGAATTATTAAAAATTCTAGTTACTGAACCTGAAGATTCAGGTTACATTTTGAGGGAGTTTTTTTGAGGGGAAGGAGAAACTGGCTTCCATTTGCTGTTTATACAGGTGCAGCAAAAACTGACATCTCGCATGATTATAGGATCTGAAGAGGAAGCAGATGAAAGGAGAGCAAGAATGCATGAGAAAGGATCTGGAGAAAAGGCCAAATGGAAGAAGTCAGAAGTTACAAGGTGTGAACAACAAGCCAAGAGCAAGGATCAGCAAAAGTATTGTAAGTGGAAAGCTGAACATGCCAAAGGGAATTCAAGACTATACTGCAGACATTTTGTCCCAGCTGCTTTTAGGAAAAAGGTTAAGAAAGCCAAGTTCTTTTGTTTTGCCCCACAGCTCGCCTCTTCTCACTAAAGGAGCATTCTGGACTCAATAAACTTTTCTCAAGCATTACAGACAGAAAAACTGAATTCAGTCTGAAACCTACTGAATTTCTCAAACCAGAACATAAAGAGATGAAATGATAGTATACAATTTTTTCCTGAAATACTCATTTAAAAACCTTTTTTCCTCATTACCATGACTAACTTTTTCCTGTTTTAAATAGTGATATATAGATGTTGTATTTGATTGAAAAATTCATATCATACACAAAGGTAAAAACAGCTTAATCCATTTTAAAGCATGTCTTAATAAAAACTTCAAGACACAACATAGTTTTTTTCTGTACCTTTGATATTATGAGCTACCATGGTGACACAATGTGTGCTCTTCAAATATCATTGTTGCAAAGCTGATCTTTTAAAGATTGAGAAGTCCAAGTGTACCAAGTCTGGAGTATGAATTGAGGACAGGTCTGCATACCTTTGTGCTGCACTGCCTGTTCAGAAATCTTCATTAACACAGGAGGAGTTGCTGAGCATAAAGGGTGTATTTTCTTTGTGCATGTGAGTACCAGTATGTGATACAATGTTTGACTCAAAATATGTCTTGATTTTCTTAGAGAAGATATGCTAAATAGTCAAAATTTGAAAAGGAAAAGGTAAATTGTGGAAGGAATTTTTTTCTTACAACTTTTGAGTTATCATTAAAACCCTATTATTCATGCAGTTGTATAGTATGTCTATGAAATTAAGTAAAAGGTCAAGCTGCTAATTACTCTTTCTTTCAGCATCACCACCATTTCCCTTGCTTGTGACAACTTTAACTGTGTTTCCAGTACATTAAGACTGACAAAGGGACAGGGTCAGCATTATTTTGCTGGCAGCACAATGTTCCCTATCCTACACTACCTAACAGTTTATGCACTTTGGATTGATTTTAACAGTAAACCAAAAATCAGAAGAGAAAACTCTTACATATTATTAAAACAGACAAAGTAAGGTTGATGTAGTTTGGCTGCTTAAGAATTACTGTTGGATTGATGAAGTTTTGCAACATAAATCACATTTTTGTAAAGCAGTTCTTATAGAAGATGGTAAGAACACACACTGAAGAACAAATACTTTTACAGTTCCAAAATCAAGTAGTGTTCAAATGAAATAAATGGAAAATAATTAAGTAATCACTTCATGTGTGCCTTGCTATCAGCATTTTATTTTTATACAAAAATTCTTTGTAATTAGAGCTTATCAAAATATAGTGCAAAATCAACGGAAAACTCTATTTTATATTCTGTGCTACAGAGAAGCAAAAGGAGGGGAAATTCTTCTTTTTCTTTATCTCATCTGCACTGGCACAAATAGCAGAGGCCTATCTGAAGGGTGTTCTTTGCTCTGCAAGCCTGAAGTAAGAGATCACAAGACTGGGGATATAATGAGACAGAAATATAGACTAGATTCTTAAAAACTGCATAGACACATGTTCTCTTTTGCAGCAAACATCCCTCTCATTTTTTCTAAGACATCACTATAAAGTGCTGAAGAATACCTTGCTGACATCTAGTCTAAAATATTTTATTCTTTGCTGTCAGAATGACATTATAACTGTTAAGAGTTAAAACCACTTAGTTTTACTCACCCTCAGACTGATACTTCTGAGGTTATAAATTACAGAATAACTCTCAGGGAAAAGGAAGACTGCACTTTCCTTTTTATTTCTTCCAGTTTTCTTTTGCTTGATTCCTTCTCACCACCAAAATCAGATCTTTTAATCCTTGAATAAAAACTCTACTTGTCTCTTCCATGCCAAAATATACCCATATCTCCTACTTGCCTCCCTACATGCCATCACATTTCCCTACCTCAAAACTCACTCAACATAATATTTCCAAGCACTGCCTCTAATCTTATTCTAAAACTCAATCTAAGGCAATAGTCCACCGCCATATGAACAACAAAAATGTAGTCATTTAACAACACTACAATGCAAGAGAAAAGGCTAAGAGGTTTGTGCTGAAAATTCCTCAGGTCTGCCAAGTTCAGGTAGAAATGTACATCATGTACTTCTTAGTAAAAAAAAAAATAAAATAAAAAAATTGGGGTGAAAGGCAAGATTTTATAGTTTTGGTTTTTATAGTTTCTAATTTCACATCTTCTATTAAGTAGTTAGGATATATCTTTGTTGTACAGAATTCTGTAATCAAAATCTTCTATCTCTATCCTGAAGCCAGGCAACCCTCAACTCCATCTTGCTTCAAATAAAACTAGTTGTTGAATTTCATAGAACTACTGGAAGCAGAACTGGGATTAAAACTCATAGCCAAGTCTACCAACCAGAAGGCTTTTTCAGCATTCACATAATCAACTCGTGTGCTTATCCATCCTGTTGCTGCCCTACAAAGGCCATTCTGCCAACTAGAACCTAAAAGTCCTCATACCCCTCATTGTACTTTTATCTCAAACATCTTTGCAACCTTTAGTAACTGTGCATTTAGTTATGAGCTGGAAGGTGTTTCCCACAAATTCAAAGCCCCTGGTTTGTGTCCAAGGATCTCACATTATCTTTTCCTGGTCATTCCTTCAGACCCCCAAGTTTAGCAGCACCCTTAGCACATAAAGACCACTCACGTTTCCCTGTGCTCCTGGTGACCCTCCCTCCACAGTCCTCCTCTCTGCACAAAATGATACAAGCTCTAACTGTGCGGTCCTTGTCCTGGTTTTGGCCAGGATAGAGTTAACTACCCTCGGGTTGAGAGGGAGCACAGCTAGAGGACTGGTCCCAATTGATCACTGGAGCTTTCCATATTATGTGAGGTGGACGCAAGCTCTCTCTTACACACGCCACTTTCAGTTTCCAGGTGGGCATGGCAGGACTTTCTGGTGCAGTCAGACTGCTGCTGGGAGGGCGGTGATGCATGCCTGTCGCTGTGCTTGGTAAGCCACTGCTGCATTTTGCCCATTTTGGACTTACAATTGTTACTGTTGGGTTTTTTGTTACTATTAGTAAAATTTTTTTATTCAACCTACAAATTTCTTCTTTTGTCCCTCCCCTATTTCACGGGAGAGGGGGGAGGTGAATAGCTGGCCACATAGTGATTGGCTACCAGATGAGTTCAAACCACAGCAGAACTTTGGTACAGCAAAAAACATGTGGACAGCGAATACCTGTGTCATTATGTGCCTCATCTCCATGGTCTTCTCTAAATTGTTGCAGTCCTAGATGACATGACTTGAAAATCAGGTGGATAATCTCATTCCCACTCTTTGCTGAAGACTGACCTGGCTAACAGCCTCCAAATCCCAGGTGGATGTTCAGAGGTATTGGAAACTTCTTGGGTGGAACAAGAAGACTTGTTAGTGTAGTGGGCTCAAGCCTTACAGCTCCACATCCTACCAGCAAACAGGGAGAATGAAAATAAGCCAACAAGGCTTCATTAATATTTGGAAACTAATACCCCCCCCTTCAATTTGTTATTTTTGAACTATCAATCACGACTTTTAATCTAGTTAGTATTGTGTGAGAGAATATGTAAAACTGATTTTTGGATGTTTCAGAGAAATACTGCTCCTTGAAAAGTTCAGCCAGAGTTAACTGCTTTATTCAGTTAAAGCTTGATGGTGGCTATATATAAAAAGCTTAGAAAAGCTCAGAACAATATTGAAATTAACTTTAGACTAACTCTTTCTATATCCACACCTTTTCGGAAAAGCAGCTGTCAGTGAATGGTTGTGCTTGATCATTTAAAGTGCTGTATTTCACCTTGAAGGGATTCCTACATGAAGGTGCTGTCATGAAGCCATACTGTTCTGCTCAATGTCTCGCATTCCACTTAGCTAGGTAAACTAGATGGGTATGAGCATGCTGTGTTGTTACAGCTTACTTTCATTGGGTACATAGAATGATTTGCAAAGTACCATCGCACTGCTGGAACTGAGCCACTCATAAGAATTTTTGGTTTTATACCAGTGTGATATGAGCATAGTCTGTATAGTTTTGTGTCATACTAATTTCTAATTAACTTATCACAGCTTACTTCTAATTATGATCTATTTCCATCACTTGGAAACTTGAAACCATGGCTGGATAGTAATATATATGTTAAAGGCATATCAGAATTTACAGCCTTACTATGGAAATGACTGGTTTCAATTCTTTGGACTGAATTATGGAACACATGAGATGAACCCATAATTTCCTTTGTCCTTAAATTATCTGAATTTCTAAGATTTTTTTTCTGTATTCAAACATTGCTTGAGAGACATAATATACTAACAGCAAACAAAGAAATCTCTTAATCACCATCTTAGCACTTTTATGTTTTCAGTATATCATTCAGCTGTATTTTTATTTTCTTAATCAATCACCATGCTTCTACTTTTGGGGAGGAAAAATGCTGTGGGAACTCAGATGTAAGCCACTTCATTTCAGATGGGTCTAACACTATTCATTACTATGAAAAAAGAATTTTCGTTTGTAGTTGGACCAAATACTTCATCCCAGTTTTCAAAGCATTGGCTATCACCAGGTCATCACACCACGTACAAATCTGCAAATGATATAAAACTACGAAGACTGGTTGTGTTGCCCTTCAGAGGGACCTCAACAGGCTGGGGGGGG
>NW_020799095.1:69529165-69552608 GCF_003259725.1 Athene cunicularia
GGCACAACGAGTGACTGGTTGGTCCTCAACTAATCTTAAAAGCTTGAGAAAGTTTGCCAGTATAACATAATAACAGAAGCAGTAGCAGAAATAGCATAGTACATGCTACAAACTGCATCACTGTTAGACACTTTGGTCCATATTTACACTGCCCATGTTCCTCCTCAGACCTGCTGCTTAATGTTTCATATTGGCAAGGCACCTCTGAAGGCCAAGAGCCAACCCCTGAAAACATCAGGCACAAAGATTTCATAAAATGTAGGTCAGACCAAACCATGCCTGAGTCAACAGCAGCACAAGGCAATTTGAGTGTACTATATTCACCTCCATACTGGCTGCAGGGATGGTGTGGGGTGGCTTGCTATTCCATCAGGCAGCCAGGATCTCTGACAGTTCAGTGCTTCCTCTCTCCTGAAGTTTTTATAAATCACTAAAGCTGAGCAGGAAATTGTTTTTTCATGCTACATTTTTTTTTTTCCAGTGAGATGGGAAAATTTTCAAAATCACATCAGGGCAAAAAAAGAAGTCAAAACTATTTCGTGTGTGTGTCTCTAAATGAATGAGAGACAGAGGAAGCTCACAGAGCACTCTTATGGCTAAAATATTCCATTGGGAGGCAAAAAAAAGACATTCCCCACCAGGTCCAGACACTGTTTTGCTTTTCATTACCTGCCAAACAGGCACCATAAATACCAAGCTTATGGTATATACTGGAGTCTCTCTCTACCTTCTCCTCCATGCAAATGGTCAAATATTAATTGGAGTTCAGATGTGAGTCTGGTCTGCCACACTTGCAAGAAAGTTCCCTGTCCACTGATTTATGAAGTTGGTCTCTGACTTTATTATTACTAGAAAGTAGAGCAAATGCAGAAGGAGAGACAATAATCAATTCCAGGCTAGACAACAAGAAGTTAGGGAATGGTGTGAGGGGTGGGGGGGGGCAGGGCACCAGCACCCTGACAACGTTCAACAAAGGGAAATACCAAGTCCTGTATCCTGGAAAATAACACCATGCACGAGTACACGCTGGGGGCAACAGGCTGGAAAGCAGCCTGGCAGAAAAAGACCTTGGGGTCCTGTTGGACTAGTTGACCATAAGCCAGCAGTGCACCTCTGTGGCAAAGAAAGCCAACAGCATTTGGGGCTGCATTAGGAAAAGCATCGGCAGTAAGTCAAGGGAGGTGATCCATCCCCTCCAGTCATCTTCAGCTGAGACCACACCTCCAGCACAGAGTCCATTTCTGGGCTCTGACCAGACAGACATGGACTTGTCTCTGAGAAGGCAGATATGGGCTTCCTGGAGTAAGTCCAGGACAGGTCCATGAAGATAGTGAAGGCATAGGAGCACCCATCATACACAGACAGACAAAAAGAACTGTTTAGCATGGACAAATGAAGGCTCACGGTGATTTTCTCAACATGTGCAAGCACCTGTTGTGGGAGGTGTAAGGAAATAAAGAAATCAATGCCTCAAAGATTCATTGACACAGAAAACCTTAGTGATAAGTTGTGGCCTTTGTGATTAGTCTAAGGGCACTTGCCCAAGGAAGCACAGAGTGTGTCAAAGGATATATGTTCCCACTCCCTTGGGGTTGTATTGCCAAACTTCTTAAATAAGACTCAAAGTGGGAAAACATGGACTGAGTGAACCCAAATGTTTGGGTTAAAAGACTGATAAGAGAGATAAATAACAAGAACCAGATGGACCTAAGCAAAAATTGAGGAAATAATAGAGAGTTTGTGAGTCTCCACCTGTGAAGGTATTCAAACTCAAGCTGGACAATGTCCTGAGCAACCTGCTCTAGTAGACTCTGCTTTGAGCAGAGGGTTGGACTAAATGATCTCCAGGCATCCCTTCCAACCTCAGTTATTCTGTGAAGCCAAGCAGAAAGCAGTTTCTCAGAGAGTGATCAGGGTGTCCCTAAAAACTAAAGGTCATGACGAACCTTATTTCTTCCTCCTACATATGATTTTTCTTATCTAATGCAAGCATTCAGCAATATACCTACACATATATATAAATATCACCCAAACACCTAAAATGCAAGTTATGTAGGACAGATGTGAATCATACAATTTACTATAGCAGAACATGATCAAATATTTTGGTGATGAGTGTGGTATAAAAACCTACCTAAAGTAGAGTTTAATCCCTTTCACCTAATGTTACATAATTATTTAATTTCTACATAAAATTAAAGATAAGGGTGAGGAAATGACTCTGTACAGTGATTACTATATGTGTTTATTATAAAAAATAGTCATCAGAGTTTGCTCCGTGCCGCTATGAAAATTGGCGTGTGACAATACATAGACTAAGGATCCCAAATGCAAGCATCTATTTTGAAATTTTGGCAGGAATAGTGCTAATGAGGGTTTGATAAGAAAAGTTGAACTCTTCAAAGCAATGCTTCCAGAAAAAATTAGAAATTTCCTTTTATTTACATTGAAGCATGTGCATTGCATGCTCTCACATCCTGGTTTGTGTATCCAGGTCTAATAAGCAGTCCAAAAAAGCGCTGCTCTACTCAAGAATGTTATTTTCTATTTCAAGAAATGCTTTATTTATTTTCTAAGAATATTGCAGAGTTCACTTCTGAAAGGAAAGCACTGACTATAGGGTGCATTAACACGTTCATTTTCCACGTGTTTGCTGTTGCATATCTAAGGCAAATACAGAAAAAACAAGAGTAAACAACAGATAGGAAAAGGGTATCCTTCTGTATCATATCAAGTAATTTCATGAGTTTAACTATAAATTCAGTGATATAGCACTAGGGGTTCCTGGGGCACAGAAATAAAGCAAAAAATAAAGAGGGCACAATGCAAAATAATTGCAAAACATTTTTTTGGGAAGCATTTATGGCTTACTCAGAATCATAGAATCCAAATTCTACACCAAACTTGAAAGAAACTTCAAACCTATGTTTCACCTACTGAGAGAGAAAATTGGAAAGAGAAGGGGGAGAGGGTATCAGCAGGTAAATTAATCTGGCATAACACGAAAATTGAAGTCACAGAATCACAGAATCATTCAGGTTCGAAAAGACCCTTGGGATCTTCTTGGTATGTATTGCTTAAAATCAGAATTTAAAGTCCAGTAAAAAAAAAAAAAAAAAAAATATGTTATGGGGGTTTATTCAATTATTTCTTAAATATGTTCCTTTAGAGATTTACCTGTACAATCACGTTCAGAGGATATTTTCAGGAAAGGACTTTTTAAAGAAAATACGCAAGTTTTAATTTTTATTTCAGTGATCATCCAATGGTATTTTAAAAGGAAGCACTTTACTGCATTTTATTCACAGGGGCTGAATTCAGGAGGAGTAGGGGGATCTGGAGAGGAAACTGTAATTCTGCTTCTCCAATCTCAGCATACAAAATATCCTTCTTTTGATTGAAGTGTTAAAACATAATGCTACTCAGCTAATTATGCAGATGTTCAAAATAATATAATTTTCAATTTTATCAATATATTAAAAAAGAAACAAAATAAAAGCAAGGTGACATAGAAACTTCTTCCTGCTTGTGCTGTAATGAAACTGAGCCCTGTGAAATTCTGGTACTTATTTTGATGGGGTGATTTGTATCTCCCTCACATCATGAATAAGCTAATGGCAGTTTTCTTAGCTAGGTCTCATGCTTAGCATGTATTTTGCTCACAGCATTACAATCTTATCCATTTGACCTTTATTAAAGCTATCATGGGGTAAGACTTATCAAACTGTCACAGCAATTTAGGAAGGATTTGCCTTTTGTCATGTTTATCCTATGTCTCTGACACTGAATAGAAGTTATTTCTAATGCATTACATTGAAATAGGTTTGTGCATTCTATTCTCAGTTAGTTATAGCATCTCTTATTGCAGACTGGTTGTGGGTGCTCAGGCATGCTCGATTCTCTTGGTTCTCACTAATGGATTAATTTTTGCTCCTGCATATCCCTTCTGTTGCAATAATGTCACTTCAAAATTGATATTTCTTCAGTCTTGAAATAAGAAATATTTTGTATATTAAGCTAACAAGATTGCAATTTTCCTCCTTTTCACTAATTGCATGTACAGAGCAAGGCTGTACTCTACAACTTTAGCCATTATCACTTGACCTCTTTATTACTACACCCCCTGTTTTTATTATAATGCAATAACATGGTATAGTGTATAAGCTAAAAACATTAAAGTCTGTGATGTTCAGCTACTATAATAAACATTCTATAAACACTGCAGAGGTATCATATTTAAATCTATCATAACATCTGTGAGTTCTGTAGGAAGTTTAGGGAGATGGGACTTCTTTAACTAGTATTTCTATATTTACTATTAATCATTCTCTCCCACTCTCCAAATGTTTTACAAATTCTACTCTCCTTCACCCCTATAGATGCATTTAGCTTTTCAAGGTGCAGTATCTGAAATGCAAAATAAAGGTCCTATGAAACAGAACTGGAAATAAAATGTGAGATGACAAGAAATGTCAAATTATCATGTTAATAGAAGGGTTAAAATGGCTTGCTGGTTTAATTATAGTCAAAATAGGTTAGAAGTTATAATATGACTAAGGATAAAAGCTCAACTTTCAATCAGTTGCATCAACTAATTGTTTATTTTAAAGTATCCTTTCACGTAAAAGGCTACAAAGAGATGGAGGCTCTTGCCTCTTCCACAAGGAGCTACATGGAGAAGGCAAGAGGCAATGGGTACAAACTGCACCAGGAGAGATTTCATCTCAATATAGGAAAGACTCTTTTTTTCAATGAGAAGGATCATTCACTGGAACAGCCTTCCCAGGGAAGTGGTCAAGTCCCCATTGCTGGAGGTTTTCAAGATGCAATTGGACAGGGTGCTAGATAATCTCATCTCAGCCCCCTTTCCCACAAGTTGGACCAGATGAGCCTTTTGAGGTCCCTTCCAATCTGGACTATTCTATGATTCTATGAATGATGCTATTTTGATATTGCTAATTTGTTACAGGACTACCAGTGGATTCTCCTACTTATTAGTTGTACAGTTGTAAACATTTCTGCAATCCTTATCAGATTCACAAGTCTTAGTTTTCTATTTTCTCCATAATTATTATGAACACAGAAATGCTTAATATTACATAAAACTCACCATTTGGCTGACAGTATGTTGCTATATATCACTTGCTAGTTCAAATAAATTGTTTTACATGGTTGCTAAACCAAGCAGTACAATGTGTTACGTGAGACTGGCATTATAGACATGTCATAAAGCAAAAATCGTAAATAAAAGATACCAGATAGCCAAATTCAGCACTACATTCTCTTCTATTACTTATTTCATGCACAGTTTAGTCATCTATTGTCAGGATTTCAAATCAGCATCAATAGTCTGGACAAGGTGCCAATCCCCTCTGAGGCTTCCCCAGGTAACTTCCAAGAAGCAGTGGAGTGCAATAAGTATGTTATCATTACTTACAAGGGGACACGAATTTATGTCAAGCTAAGAAAGCTCCCTGGACTTGTATTGTTTTGTAAGAACTACTCTTGGCCTGCCTGAAGATTTATTTTGCAGTGTGTTTAGCTATAATTATCTAATGTCCGAGTGGTACCACTTATTTGGTTTAGTGTCTCCTGAGCTTTGTACAATTTTGTGGTGTAATGGTTATTTTTATATTTTTGTAACTGATAGATTAGTAATGACATTCTGTACAGAATGGAATATCTTTGATCATGAAATGAAATGCAGTGAATGGTAGTGCAGACAGGGACTGAGAGTATGACCCTTAAAAGTACATGTAGAGGATAATACCAAAGACCACAAGATGATAAACAACTCATCAACAGTAAATTACTAGTTATTAAAGGACTGCAACATTGGAAGCCAGGCAAAACCTGTTTTAGGATTAGCAAAAATAATAATTCTCCAACATATAACACACACCTTACTAAATCTGGATGTAATACAAGCTTGCAATGAAGAAAGGGCAAAGCAAGTAGACATACAAATGTCCATAACTCAGTCTATCCATATAGTCTAAATATGTAAAACCATATTAATAAACATACTAGATCCTGGAGTGACAGGGAAGAACCTATCAAGCCAACAAAGACTCAGGGTACTGATAGCTTGCATTATCCAACCCAGAGTAAGACACCTGAGGATCCAGAGGGACACTGCAAAATGAAAAGGCAGTTTGGAGAAAGCTTGTATATCATTTTAACTGGATAGAATTTAAACTAAAAGTATTAGTTTCATTGTAACAGGACTAATAACAGTTCTTGAATTTGACTATAATTAGTCTAATCCTGTGAGGGAGGTTTTACCCCAATTTTCAGAGAGAAGACTGAAAAAGTAAATGACTTGCTAAAGATCATGAAGAATCCTGTGATGGAAATGAATCAGCTCATCTGTTCTTTAAGTTAAGGACTTTGTCCTCAAAGATTTTCTTTCATTGTTCATTGTGAATGACATTGATGGCACAAATGACAAAACATAGTTTTTTCAAACATTAAAAAATACAGCATATTAAAAATCTGTTATTTGCTTTTAATTTTAGTCTCTGATTTATACTCATTGTGGAAAGGAGCCAAAGCTGAACCAGTTCTAAATCTTACCAACTGTGGAACAAAGCCAAGGCTGAATTAACTCTTGACATAACATTAAAAAAAAAAAAAAAAAAAAAAAAAAAAAGCCTGAAACCAGATTAAAAGACTGATTAACAATGTAGGTCCAAGGCAATGAAATTAGAAGGATTCAAGGAGCCTGTTGGCCCTACTTGCAAACAGAAAAAGAATTAAAGCATTCATAATTCAGTATATCATGTTTATTTTGTTTAACTCTCAGTTTAATCAACAGTTATATCTGAAAAAACAAGTAAAAGTCATTTTTTCTAAACATTCTTTGACACACATAAAATAAGGTACAAAATACATCTGACTATAAAAAAAAAACAAAAAACAAAAAAACAAAAAAAAAAAAAACAGGAAAATAATTCTGGTCTTCGGGTATTGTATACTAGTTTTCTCCTTACTTCTTTAGGTCATTAACAGGAAAATTATGATCCCATTGGCAAGCAATCAGCTGCTTCTATGTGTTGACTGTAAAGAAAACGGACTGCCTAGGTTTGCTGACAGACTATAAGCCTCTGACTTGATTCCTGCTCTTCTAGAACCAGTCTGGGATCTGAGGACCCAATCATGTTCACAGGCAGGCTAATAGGATTTTGCCATTGCCTGTCTTGCATTTAAACTGCTATGGCTGTGACAAAGCAATTCTTGTTCCTCTGTGTTTCCCTGGCTTCTCACCACTGCCTAGCTAGTGCTCACAAAACACATTTTTGTAGCAGCCTGGGGAGCTAATCAGGGGCTAATGTGGCTGAAAAAAACCCAACCAAGTCGTGTTCTCTGTGTTACTCAGTTACCTCAGCTCCCTGATACAGCCAGCAAAATGCCTGCACTGACAAAAGAAGTAGGAAATGGCCAGGAAGGAGCAACAGGGGACAGAGTCAGCCAGGAACTGCGGCTTTTGGCAGAGTGCTGTGTAAATGCAAGTCAGATGGCATTTTTGATAGTTGTTCCTATGGAAACAGCCAAAGTGTTACTTTCCTGAAGTTTTATCACTGGGTGTTATGCGTTTATATCTCCATCAATATCTCCCTCCTCATCTTTGTGGAGAAAAGCAAGCACCATTAAAAATACATTTACAGAATGTAACAGTGAACCCATTCTGGAAGTAGCTGTTTGCACAAGTTCCCATCCAGAGTCAGGTTGCAAATTATTTCTCTGAAGAATACATTAGTTTTTTGTGATTAATAGGCTATTTAAATTTTTACTTCTGCTGAAAGAGTCAGAAAAACCAACTCTTGCGCATAGCATACTTAGTTTTCGACATAACCAGACTTAAATCTGTATTTACAGAGCAATTTCTGTTCAAACCACATACTCCTCAGCCTCAGCTCTGGTGGCTGAACACCGCTGGCTCGCTGGGCACAGAGCCACCAGCCCATGAACCACCCATGCATCCATGATGCCAAGGGGGCTGCAGGGCTGGGGGCCTGCAGGACCGGGGTATGGCAGCGCTGGCAGCCCTGGGGGAAGAGCCTCTCGCCTCTCCCGTGTGAGCCAGGGCTGTGCAGCACCCGCAGTGGTGTGGGCTGTACTGAGGAAATGTGCAGAAATGAACTTGAGCAAGCCCAAGGCTGAGGAGGAAGGAACACCCGCTGCCAGGGGAAGGCCTCAGGGTGCTGGTGCCTTGGTGTAGCCACACCCGCCCGCCCCTGGTGAAGACCAGTACGGCCAGTGTGGGACTGGAGGAGATCAGTGAGGTTGAGCGTCCTGACAGGGAAAAGCCGTAGCAGCTGAACGGTGGGCATCCTCAGGGGGCAAGCGACAATCAGAACTCTGATACTAATGAGTGTTTTAATATTTGTAAGAGAACTTGGACTATTAAGTTGTTAAAGGATTGACTGGACTAACAATGTTCTTACCACCCTCTCTAGCTATACACATACACAAAAGCATATATTAATGATAAGCATGTGGTTTCTTTCATTTATCCCATGTTAAGACTCTAGTTCAGACTTTCTGGCTCAGGGCTGATTTTCATTTTAAACACAGAAACCCCATGCAGTCCCTGCTGCTGATGCCCTTCCAAGGCCTTGAGATACAGAAGAAAAAGAAATTAAAAGTTACCAATAACCACACTCCACCTTTTTAAAAAAAGTTGGTTTAGTCACAGTGAAGAATATTAGCAAACCTTGTGAATGCAGACTTAACAATATGGCAAGGAAACATAAAAATCATCTACAGAAATAATTTTTTAAAAATCCATTTCTTTTAGGTTCTAAAGAAATTTTGGCCACTGTGATTGGGATTCAGACTGACAGTGTTTTTGTCTAAACTAGCTAAGCTGGTTGGTTGAAGTGCTTACCCTACCTGTATCCTGTGTATCAATCCTTTCTTGCTTACCATATGTTCAATTCCATACTGCCATGGTTTAACCCCATCTGGCAACTAAGTGCCACACAGCTGCTTGCTCACTCCACTCCAGTGAGATGGAAGAGAGAATCAGAAGGGTAAAAGTGAGAAAATATGTGGATTGAGATAAAGACAGTTTAATAGGTAAATCAAAAGCTGCGCACACAAGCAAAGCAAAACAAGGAATTCATTCACCACTTCCCATTGGCAGGCAGGTGTTCAGCCATCCCCAGGGAAGCAGGGCTCCATCACACCTAATGGTTATTTGGGAAGACAAATGCCATCACTCTGAATGTTCTCCCCTTCCTTCTTCCCCTGGCTTTATATGCTGAATATGACACCATATAATACGGACTATGCCTTCAGTCAGCTGGGGTCATCTGTCCCAGCTGCGTCTCTTCCCACCTTCTTGTGCATCCCCAGCCTACTCGCTGGTGGGGCGATGTGAGAAGCAGAAAAGGCCTTGACTCTGTGTAAGCACTGCTCAGCAGTAACAAAAACATCCCTGTGTTATCAACACTGTTTTCATCACAAATCCAAAACATAACCCTATACTAACTGCTATGAAGAAAATAAACTATTCCAGACAAAACCAGCACATATAGGAAGAAAATCTTGATGCCTCTTCTACAAGAAAGGCACAACACATGCCCAGCACATGAATGATTTAGAAAGTAAAATTCTGCAGTGTGCTGGGGTCTTCTCAGGTTAGTCTAAACAGATGTAAACTGAACATGTCTAATAATAGGTATTGTTTCTGGGAGGTATACACTCTGTACTATTATTTAAAGGTGTCCTTCTAAACAGCTTTAAAATGTACTTTACTTTGATTAATTATCAAAACAATTATTTTCTCAGGCTGTGCCTGTACAGTATCCAGTCCAAGGAAAAATCCCTGGCCTCTAGATGAACTGACACAGTGTGGCTTGCAAACCTGTTTCTTATTGCCTCCTGTTTTTATAGTGGTCATCTCCACTCTGCATAATACACCTTTCCTCTGGAGCTCATGGGGCAGATCTGTGGCCTTACCAAAAGGATTTTATTTTTCTTTATATTGCAAGGACTTGAAATAATTCTAGATTATTATCCTGAGCATCTTTATATTAAATTGCATTTAAGAGTTGTGTGATATTTATTCTGTACCTTGGAATGAGAGGGTTTTGAGACTATAAAGCCTGCTGGATAATATTGGAGAATTCTAACAGTACAGAGCTAAATATTGTGTGGCTTTATTCATGTTACCTATGGGGAGCAATACCTGGAACAGACTGTCCCCAAAACAGTGAACAGATTTCTCTTGTAAGGAACTATTTGGTTAGTTCTGAAAAAGAACTTTGAAAAAATACATACACAGATTCATAATCAGCACACCAAGACAATCTAGGAAGGTAAATTATCTGGAAAAAATATGACAACTTAGATATATATATTTTAATTTCCCAATTAAAAAAATTTAAAACTACCTTCCTAGTAGCATTAATTTGTAATACTGAGTAGCTGTTGTATATGAAGTTAACAGTGACTATTCATCTTTAGAGAAAATATCTAAATATATTTTAAGTATTATTTGATTTTGAATGAATATACATGTTTATCACAGTAATTTTCAATTAAATGTTCTTATGAGATGTTCAAAGTCTGTGTTGGAAGGAAAAGGTATTAAAGTGAAATCTAACAGCTGTGTAAATCTAATTGGATCTGTATATAGACTTGTTTTCTGCTTGTTTTTTGATACAGCAGGAATGAAAGACATGAAAGGGCTCAAACAAATTAATTTCTGACAATCATTGATTAAGACTAAACTGTGATACATGAAAGTTTTGCTTGTGTTTCACTTAATTTGTTTCAAAGCTTTGATTGTGTTTTTTATTTCCCAAGGACTCCTTAACTGTTTCCCTAGGCCTTTGTCTGTTTTGGATTTCCCTATGTAAATCACTGATAGCAGACTCAAAGACTTCAATGGACACTTGGGCAACTCCTAGAATGGTCAAACTAAGATAAGGGGGACTTGAAAAAAAAGGACACAGATATCCTATTATAGGGAGGATAATCTTGCTGATAGAGGAAGAAGACAGCTGGACTTTACTTCACAGTGCATGCTCTGGAAAAAAGGTCAACTAGCATGAAAAAGACTACTTGCTTCTTCCCTCCACCACCGAAGACCCTGACTCTATTTTTACTACACATGCTATGACTATGTAAATGAATTCTGGGAACTCAAGACAATCCTTTCCAGGAAATATAATTAATATGTATGATTTGTGTGTATGTAAACTGATGTCCCTTGCTAGTTCGTGGGAGTCCTTACGGTGGAGAATCCTCAGCTCCATCGCAGCTCTGCTAATAAAGAATACCTGCTTAACAGTTATATTGGACTCTGACTGCTGAGTGAATTTGTTTCAGGCGAATTAACTGTTTTGCCATTTTATTTTGAAATAAAGATGCACTCTTATTTCATACCTTATTGTCTCATCCCACGTGGTGGGTTACGAGGGGGGTGAATCTTTAGAATTCCCCTGAGAGTGTGCCGGTGGAAGAGCCAGAGCCGGTCTTTGTTCACAGAGCTGCAGGGGGGCCGAGTCACCACAATGACTCAGAGGAACAATTGTGCTGGGGACTTTATTACCTGACCCCTTCAGTGAATGGAGACAATTTGGCAACAATCCACTGATAATTGTCCAGGGAACTAATAAAGGCACTTTGGGATGCGACTGTTTTCCTAATAACCTATCAACATTCAACTGACTGTAATTCGTTCAAAACTTATATACATTAATATTAAGAAAGAGGGAGCAGAAAGAGTAAAAAAAGGGGGGGAGGGGATAGGGAAAGGGAAATCACCATCCTTGGATTCTGCATTGTTGCAGAGTACCCAGCTTGGTCCTTTGGCGGTGGGTCAACAGACACGCTTGGAGTGTTGCCTTTAAATAGCCTCACACATGCGCCATAGATTGTTCCAGCAGGTTCTTATTTTCTCTGTCTTGTACCTGTGCAGTTAGGCAAGTTCTGTCTCTGGGCAACCACAGGAGGGAGGGGGGAGAGATACGCCCACTGTCCCACCTCTGCAGAGCTCACTCTGCTTCTCCCACACAGGGCATCCCACTTGAGTTGTTTGAGACATCCTCTTTATGAACAATTTCTTGTTTATGAAGAGTTCGTGACACTTATTAATAAATAAGATCAACTGAAACAAACTTTTCTACTCTGCAAAGTGGCTGTGTTCTATTAATCTCTAGCTATATATTCAGAAGAGCAGAAGAAAAGAAGTATCAAAATTGAACATATTAAGGTGCATGTGATAGATGTTTAGAGGTGGGAGGATATTACAATCTCTTCTATAGAAAATTAAGAGGATTCTCATCTTGTGAGACTGCACAAAGGAGTGTTACTGCAAGATGCTCCATGTCTGAATCACAAAGATTTGGCTACCTCTAAAAAAAAAGTTCACAGCAGACACCATATTAAAGTAAATAAATTCCTGATGTGGAAAAGCACAGCTGGTCTTTGAAAATATGATCTGGATGTTTCAAGGCTGCAGGCTTGATCCTCCAAAGTTTTCTTTTCACCATGTGTTTTATTAACACTCTGTAGTCATGGAAACTTCAAGCACCTGTAATTGTTCCTCACAACCATGTTTAATAGTCTGGAAATAGCATGTCATGATCTTTAATTTCTAATCTGCTCTGAATTTCATCAACATTCTTCATCGCTATTATCTCCCCTCCCTCTCCTTTGCTCTGCAGCCCGCAACCTGTGAAACTGGTGTTCAGAGCAACAGCTGCTGCAGGCTTCCTTGCAGCAGGCCCCTGCCAATACTAACCTCTGATTCCACAGCATGTAATCACCACAGTGCAAGGTCACAGGCTTCTTGCCTTCCTTTCCCATTCATTACCTGTGGCATCAGAACCCCAGAGAGCAATTCCCTTTCTCTCTCACCCGGTGTTTTGAAATTCCAAATATTTGCTGTAATTTAGCAAGGATATACAGTACACTGGTTATCACAGAGCACCACAAAATGCAGCTTTATTGCTTAAATAGCAAAGGATCATAGTCTGTAGCTTTAACCAACAAAGAAGGGAACAGAAGGATCTCAGACCTGCTTTCAGTATTTCATTTCTTGTGGAAATCCAGGGAGGAAAATATATAGAGTCCTAGAAATTTAGTGAAAGATGGCAGCTGGGCTGACAGACAATATCATCAAGAATGCAAGGGGCAAACTGGAAAGTATTGTATACACATGTAGGCAGTGTTAATTTTGGGGATGAGTCCTTTACAAAGTAAAATTGCCTATTAAAAGGAACTCCTGGTTGGCATTAAGTTAGAGGGAAGTTTCTTCCAGCTCAGTTCCATTAGATAGAGCTACTCTCTTTGTTAGCTGAGAAATGAAGGAGTGGATGGCCTTCATGGGAGCATTGGGATACCAATGGATATCACTGTACCACTGTGTAGATAGCTCTCAAGAGATCTTTGGAGTTCAGGTTTAGAATCCTATCCCTTTTCATGGGGAAGGAAAAACTAGTCCCTTTGCTCCTTAAATCTATGATCTCAATAAACGCCTTTAGAAGATCATCTGTTACAGAAAGCTTATACATTCCTCCCTTCAGACTCCCTTACTTTCAGGATCTTCTTCAAGTACCCAGCTTCGTTTGATGCATAAGCGTTATTTGCCTTGTATCACAAGTCACACATTATTCTCAACTTCCTGCATGGTTATTTTTCTTAAGAGAAAACATGCTGTTAGTTTTGTGCAAGGAACAGTTGCTAAATGATGATTATTTCCTACAGATTATATCATCTCATAACAGCAAAACATTTCTTTACAACGACTTAATAAAATGCAAGAGAAGGTATCCAAGTTCCATTTAAAATAAATGGTGAATATATTAAAATTTAAAAAGACATTAAAAATATCTGCAGTCTCATCTGTCAAAAGGGATGGGCATGTAGTATTGTGGAAAAGGTGCCGGCTTTTTCTCAAGCTGTACACCCATGAAGCTCTATGAATACTTTAAAGCAGCATAATTCAGCGCTGCTGCTAGAGGGAATGGAAGCCCCATGTACTCTATAGGGGAACTAAATCCATAGGTAAGTATTAGCCCTGCTGCACAGGTTTGTTGCACTTGGATGCTTGACAAGATGCAGATTGGCATGGACTGATTGGATGCACAAGAGAATATTACTCCTTTCTGTGGCAGTTGATGCTTTATCATGCTTATAAAACTGAGAAATGTGATCCTGAAACCAACCTCTTCATACTGATTGTATTTCAATCAAAGCTACATTCTCTAAATTCTGTAACCTTCTGAAAAAGCATTATTTCCTTCTCTAAGAAGCTCAGTAATGCTTTGCAGTGGTGCAGTCCTTGTTGTTTTTCCTATGAAACTCTTCACTTAATGGCAAACTGAGAACCTGAGTTGCAGGATCACTGGAATGTTTATAGGTGTGGAAGAAATATCCTTATCATGGAGTGATTTTTAGAGATTATCTGTTGGGATCATGAACTGCATTTCTTATAGAAACTTAAAATGCTTTTTCTGATTATCAGGTATAGCAGTTGTACTAGTGATTCAGGGTAGAAAGAACAAGGAACACCAGTGTAACAGAACATGAGTGGAAAGAGCAATGGGGGGACATGAGCAACAGGAAGGACATTCTCCAATGCACATAGCTGCTGCAGTTGATATACAAATGGTCAGAGTGCTATGACTCTTGAGCTACATTTAATGTAGAAAGCATCAGGCCCTAACTGATATGAAAGTCAGCTTCTGTTTTCTGTCATTGTGGCACCAATCCAAGTCAGCTATACTGAGTTTTACGGAGTTTCTCCAGATTCAGGACACCAAAATTAGAAGAAAGTTAGACTTTCACATAAGACTATCATGATTATTCCTCAATATTTTCATTTTATTTAATTTTCTTCTCAAAAGCTAGAATTTTTTATTTATTAAACTTAGAACAACCATGTACATTAGTCTACTCTGAATTTCTGAATGTGGCTGAGATGTAAAGGCATGAGGAAGGAAGGATATCTCTTACTCAAAAATGCAATTACGAAATCCCATATAGTCTAAAATACCTCAAAAATATGAACAGTACAGGATGTGCCAACTCCCCTGTTAAGTCAATATGCTTTAAGATTAGTGGGTAATACATAAATAATGAAACTATTTCCCCAAAGCACTCTTTACACTTTTTCATATAGCTTTATGTACAGGTGGTCATACAGATGGAACTATCTGAGACAAACAGCCTATGCAGGACTGAATCACAGGTTTGTGAGAATCAAAAGCTACTTCCCAAGAGAATGACACAATATACTACAATTCCCACACCACAAGAAAGTGCGGTCTGGTTCTGAGCACCTGTGATTTGTGTCCTTGGAACCCACAGTTCAGTTTCCTGGAGGTAAACTCAAGACTGATTTTTCACAATGTTTCAATAAGTTTCCAGCAAAAAAAAAAAAAAAAAAAAAAAAAAAAAAAAAAATTAGAAACAGTTTTGTACAGACATGTAAATCTATATTTACCTTACCACAAGGCCAATTCTTGGTCCTCACTTCAACCCATTTGTCCTGACCAATAGCTCAAATGACCTTGCATATCTTTTTTTTTTTACTAAACAAAAATGTATTCCTCCTAAACAAAAAGGGAGGCAGCTCATATTCAGCCTCCCACAATGTTATATTAGATAGGGGACAGTTATAAGCTAGCAGAACATAATTGTGTTACTCCCTTGAAAGGGGGAGTCTTTCCCTAAAAATCAAGACAATTGCTGTGCAGAGCAGAACATCTCTAGTTGACTATCAATGTATATAAAATCATTCTCCTTTAAAAATACACCTCTGTACAAAGACCCATCTCAGTTCCCTTAAGCCTGTGTAAGAGGTTTTTCACTGGAGACTTTGTGCTTAGCCTCAGCAGATCCTCTGACATAAATGTTTTAAGTAACATTGCCTTTAAAGACCTCCAGTTAGGTGGGGAAATTTTACTAGATTATAAGAATAAGATTTTGCCTCTATAGGAAGCAGTAGCACTATCATGGAACTAAATGGTAAAGCTGTGTTGCATAAAGATTTAATATAAAATTTTGCTAAGCACTATCATAGATCAAATCAAACCTGTTCAGGGGAAAAGCTTTTAGAGTGCAAGTTACAGAAGGCAAGGGCAGAGTTTGAGTATAGATGGTAGCCTCCTGTGATAAACCAGGAAGGGAATAAATATGGGCAAATGTCAGAGGTAGCAGAAAGGAGGAGAACGATATTTTCACCAGCAAGGGACTGTTAATTTGAACCTTGGATGCCAGGTTTGCTGGACAAAAATCAAAAAGTTGCAGGAAAGAATTCACCATAAATAAACAATGGTAGAATAGAAGTTTATTTTTAAGGCTTTTGTTCAATCTGCCTCACCCAAGTGATTTTGAGTTTTCTCTAAGATCATCTACCATCTTATCCTGGCTTGTTATTTCTATTTTCATATAAAGTCTAGCCTTAGAGAGTGATAAACTTTGCTTTGTCCCTTAAAATAGATGGGAAGGTTTCCTTTAATATTTTACTAGTCATATCTGTGGACTAAAGTGCAGTTAAGGGACAGTCTGGTGCTTTCCCAGTTCTGATATTGTCATTCACTATCATTGCCCAAAGTCTTTGTGTTTTCAGACTTTAAGGTGCAATATAGAGACCTAAATGGGCTTCAGAATTAGAGAAGGTAAGAAATGCTCTGCTGGTCAGACCTGCGGCTCTGCCTCTGATGGTGGAGTAGTCATACTATTAAGGAAGAACATGAAAGCCTTCCCGCTTTCTAGAGACCATTCTCTTCATACCACCCAGAGTCTGTATGTGTTGGTTTAGAGATGTTAAAGGGTACCCATCTGCCTGTTCTCTTCTGTATCTCTTTATAGACCTGTTGTCTATGTACTTGATTAACCCTTTCTGAATTCATTAATCCTGCCTGCCTCTATATGCCAAATTATTACCAGTACTTAAAGGTTCCCTTTATCTGTTTAAAACATAGTTCCATTAAATATATCTATTTTTCCTATTTGGTAAAAAAGACATTCTACATTTGATTTCTCTACTCCTCCATGATCTTGTAAGCCTTAGTCATATGGTCTCTCAACCTCACCTTCTCCAAAGAAATCTGTAGCCTTTTTCGTTCCTTCTTGAAAGGTAATTTCTACATCCCCATCCTTTCAGTTGCTCTGATGCTACTATATCCTTCATGTTGTGTGGAAACCAGAACTACTCACAGCAGTCAAGATGTGGATGCACCAAGGTAACCTATACTGGCAAATAAATCCCTCTGTCTTGTATTTAGTACCTTTCTTGATCATGACCAAAAATTTACTGGCTGTTTTTAGCTGCTGCTGCATTCAGAGAATGACTGTAAGTCATTGCACACTAAACACTATTTCCAGTGTTGTAGATATTCATTGCACGTTTAGCATTAATTTGTTTTTAAAGTGCTGGTTTTGATGATTTTTAAAATTCCTTGCCCCTGCTCAATATTAACATGATCAAAAGGAAGAAGAGTTATTCTCTCTCTGTGATACAATTTTTTCCACTTGTACCTTTTAATTTTCCTATGCTTGTCTCGATACAGCTGGAGAAAGTGAGAAATTTATTGTGTTTCAGTCAAATTAAGATTCTGCATCCTACTACCCCAGAGTTCTGTTGGTGCAGAGGCAGCAGATTTAGAAATTGATCAATTATGTGGAAAAAAAAAAATCTGGTCAAAGACAAAACCCCCAGACTTTCCTTCTGAAATGCCTTATCTCAAAATAATATATTTGTATGTATGTATAAGTTAAAGAATTTGAGGGACACAGTGGCTTAACTTAAAAATAACCAAGGTAAACATAAGACATTCCTGGAAATAAGCTAATGTTTTTGTTTGAGAGAGAAATGCAACCACAAAAGAGCAAAAACAAGTAGAATTTGTAGCTGGCTTTAATTTCAGATTTCAATAATTTGACCATAAGCTTGCTGAAATATCTGTAACTCCCAGTGAAAAGGCAATGCTTACCTAAGTGCCCAGTAGATACACAAGAATTTATAAGGTTTAGAAGTTCTAAGACATTCTTGATGGATTTCAAGCCTCCTCAGTTATATCTGAGGTCTGTGACATTTTTCATTTCATGTAGTAAATGACAGAATTGTGAATCCACTATTTGCTAAATTTGTTTTATTGTTTCTTGAAAAATAGTGTTAGTAATGTCAGTCATTAATAATCTTGTTTGTAAATAGAAGGAAAATGTGTTTAAGCAACTCTTTGACCTCTTTCTGTAGTAGATGAGACAGCAATTATCTGTATTTATTTAGCATTTCATTTATACAAGCATATACATGACAGAAACATGAGAGGAAAGGTGAGGATGCAATACTTTTATCTGATATGAGACCAGGGAAATTTACCATACAGGATATTCCGAAGTGATCTCAATAGATCATCCTTGCACTAAACTTGGAGAGGGGGGAATAAACATATGAAAAATTCTTGGTGTTTCTTGAACAGTGACTGTTAGTATCAGAATAATTCAGGCCACATTGTCAGATGAGAAAAAAACATATCATCTGTGGGGAGAAAATTCCACCTGCTCAGAGCAGGTCTAACATAAAGAGGAGTGATAGGACTGTGTGGTTAAGCAAACTGTACTTCATGTAATAGAACTTCATAGATAATCAGCTGTTACTGCAATAGTATGAAATCAAGTTATGAACACTAAGCACTGGCAAATCTTCATAACTAGTGATGTGTCACAGTGGAAACAATATACTATAATGCTGTTTGCTATTTTAAGAATGGGTGTATTTAACTGATTCCTGTATTTAACATCTGAATCCCAGCTGTGCGAAGTAAGCCTTTATATTACCAAGTGAAAAGATTTTGACAAGTTCTGTCTCGGCAGTAATACCACAGAATGATCACAGAATGATGCAACTTGACTTGTACTTGGTATTAGATTTGTTCTGACCTAGATAGCCCACAGAGCATTTGAAGGATACACAGAAACAAGATTTTTAAAATGATTGCATTCCACGTTGTTACATCCATAAGGGATCAAAGGCTAATCCTGCCTTTAGCTGCTCAGAATAAAACCTAGATACAAATGTCAAATATCTCTCCAGAGTAACAGTACGTCTTTCACATTTGCACAAATCCTACCTTGTATATTCCATTATTTAAGACATATTTCTAAGTAGCAGCTCTTAATAACAAAAAGCCTGTGGTAAAACTTTCATGTACAAATGAATCCCATTAATAAGAAGACTGCCTATTTGGCTTGACAGGATGAGACATGTACTGTGCAAGATCTGTTTCCCACATGGTAAACTTTGTCACATAATCTGGCTCTAAGCAGTTGTATTATTTTCCATGTCTCTAAAGTTAAATAAAAATGTTAAGAGAAGCTGTCAACTGTGAAAACAAATCAAAATAAAAAAATAAGCACCCAAATGTGATTTATTGTTTTGTGTAACAAAACATTGCTAGAACGATGAGGAAGGAGTCTGTCCAATGATTTATTTTATACTCTGAACATACTTAGCATAATTCCTCAGTAAGAGCAGTCACTTTTCTCCTTCTGCATGTCTTCCACAAAACCCCCACCAGAAAAATGAAAACATAAAAATGCTTAAAAGGACTTGAGAAGATCAGAGAAATTAAACCTATTTTAAGTAAGTTGTATTGTCATTAGTGGTTTCCATGCTGGGGATAATAACTGGCATCCATTCCATTCTAGCTAAATATCATATGCTGCTCATGTGAGAAAAAGCATAGTGAAGTAGGAGCAGTGCCTGCCTTGAATGGCTCAGAATTATAAAATTCAGCATATATATAAATGGTTGAATATGCCTCCAAAGACAATTTTATTTTCATCAGCAATTCCCTCTTTCACATATGATGTGTTTATAGCAAGGCTATGACCTTATCTAAATTATCACAAACCAATGCTGTGTAGCCTGAGCATAAGGAATAGATTATCTTTCAAATATATTGAAATCAGAGATGAATGTCAGACACATAATCTTGCTTTTACTTCTGTTTTGAGTCCAGTAGAATATTTCATATCATAAAGGATCACCAACAAATGTATGGCCCTTTAAACTACATGTGTAAAAGAATGTGCAGAATATTTTCACAAATTAATTGTTTCATAAAAATCACCTTTAGTGATAATTTAGTTCTATTTCACAATCTTTTTTCCACTTTTTTGTGTGAAGACATTGTTTATTGACAAAAGAATTTTGCTTCTTTTCTATATTTGTCATATTGAGGATTCTGACTGTAAAAGAGAACTGAAATGATTCGGCCACTGATTTTCAAATAAGTTTGCAGAACTTGTACAGAAGAAATAGTGCTCTGTCAACACAAGCGTGGATCCCTCAGAGATGACTACAAGGATACCATGATATTTACCTACTGGAAAGTATCTTCTACAATGACTTAGGACACTAGGTCATAGCATATAGCTCCATAAATACCTTGTCATCTCTGAGCCCGGCCATGACCTTGACAGTGATAAGAGGTCTGAGTCTGGCTTCCAGAATTTAGTAAGTCCCATACATAGCAGTACCAGTCATGAAGCGGTAGCATTGTTCTTTAACTGACAACAGTTATTTGGGTTGGACATGAGAAGGAAAATAATAAATGAGAATTCTGATAAATGAACAGTACAAGTGGCTTCTAGTTTTTGTTTGCTTAGCTAGCGCTTTTTTTACCCTGCAGTCATTGAGAGACTGGATATTATTAAACCTTGTAATATGTGTCCATTCTGTCCTCTACCAAGAACAACAATATAAAGATGCCTGTCTACCCTTTTCTATCTTGAGATGAATCTCTTTACTACCTTTGCTATGAGACATCCAATAATAGAATAAACTCTTCAGGCACTGTTCCTTTTTAATGATCAAGGCAGTAATTCCAAAACTTGGTTTTTGTGCTTGGAAAGGGCAAATGGAATTGGGATTCAGATAAAAGTTTGGGAACTGCAGGTTAAAGTATCGCTTTTTGCCCATGTTCTCAACTGCGGGAGAGCTGAGCACGCGCATGACCAATGTGATTAAGCAATGCTCGTTTATTACAACCAAGAAAGCCCTTTTATCATGTTCTCCCGCACACGTGAGTAACATGCAGTACAAGTCCTCAAGATTGGACAGTTAACTTAGCCCGCGCTTTAAACCTTCTTATGATTGGATAAAAAGTGCCACATCAGCCTTGCCAGGCTTCCTGCCCTGTGTAACTTCTTCCGTCCCAACCCCTTCTGGGGGTTGTTTGTCTCATCGAGTTTCTCCCCCCTCATTCAGGGTCACATCCTTATTGCATTTTTGCTCAGGCTGAGGCTCTTATCAGTCTTGTTCTCATACAAGATTGCTCACGTGTCCATTCTCTAACAGAAAGTCCTCTAGGATCCCAACACTCAACTACTTTTATCATTTGCATCTGTGACAAATGAGTATGAAGTGTTACTGCTATATGCTCTCCCCATACCTGTGAAATGACCTACTGAATGACTAGGAATAGATTATTTCTTAATCCAATTATCAGATGATTAGGAGCCTTTTCTTTCTCCTAGGTCTAGTAGTATCTACCATGCTTACCACTGCTAAAAGTGAAACTTGCTGCCCATCACATTTATGTGAAAAACATGTCAGGTCTTTCAGGTGCAGTAGCAAGGAGAATGAAAAATGATGGACTACATTGTATGCACTATTTGTTATGCTTCACATCTTAATATTTTAAAGATTTGTTTATTGAACTTTAGTGAATGACCAGATGATAAAAAGCACATGCATGAAAAGGAGATAAAACCAAAATTGCTAGAAATAAAGATACACATTAGCCCTAGCGAGCAATTTGAGAAAAGAATGGATTATTATGAAAACTGGTACGCAGCTGTCTGGCCCAGTGACTGTGTGCCATCTTCCTCTTCTGTGAATTATAACAAAAGTGATTAGATCTTTTCTAGAGGATACCTTCAAGGACATAGATCACTCTTCCTGTGAAGTGAAATACTGAGTAGGATGTAGCATTTTCTGTCATCCTAGGAACCTGATATCCAGGCTTTTTTCCTTTCTAAATTTAACAACAATATTTTGGAATGCACCTAGAATCAGTAAAATGTCCATAGTTTACTATCATCCATATTTCAGTAGCATGTTGAGGTTTGCCAGCTGCCATCTACCATCTGAATTCCAATATATGATATATACATAAACAGTGACACAGTCCTTAGATTTGTATATATTCAGTATACTCACAAAGCTAAGTATTTCTAGAGTTTGTTGCACTTTCAAGATCACATAATCAGTGTAGAGTGACACCCAGCTGCACTGGTAAACAACCTTGTAAAAGCTGTATAGGTGTCTGCAGTGTTTGCTTTTAACAGCACAAGCAATGGTCAATCCCAATCAAAATTTCTCTCCTTAAAATTGTTTGGTTTTTTTCTCCCACATTCCTTTTCTGGGAATAAATGCTCAGTAAAAAATGACATGTCTTATTTCTTTTCCTCTTTGGTGTAGCAAAATGTTTTAAGCAACATTGCACTGGATGACAGATTCCTCTGAAGAAGTTCTCTTCAACCTTCCACTCTCTATTACAGCAAGGCCACAATCTGCAGTGCTGCCTTGACTTCATTGTTATTATCCTGTCATACCAGTTCAACTCTGTGAATTCTTCACAACAGTGTAGAAAAGAGTTAGATTTTTCTTCAATTTTCTGACCATGTAATTAGGAAACAGTTAGCTATATATATCAGAAAAGGAAAAATTATCATCATTAATTTCCCTAGAATACTGATGTCATAATAAACTATTAAATTATAAGTAGTTTTGAAAACAATTAAGATTCTTCAGTAAAGGATTGGTATAAAGAGAAGGGGTTTTGCTACCTGAATAATAGATTTTCCCACAGTGGTTTTTTGTGTTTTGGTTTGGTTTGGTTTGGTTTTTTGTTTTTTTGGGTTTTTTTCGTGAGTATAACTATTAAGTCATTTGGCACCTCAATTTTTTCTTGCATGTGTGACTTCTATTTATGATCCAAAACATATTCTGAAGGAGTTAAAGGTTTCCTTACTGCTGGGGCCAAAGACCTCATCTCTTAAATGTCTCTGATTCCTATTCCAAATTATATACAGGGGTATTCAGAACTGAAGTTTGAAGCATTAAGTTTTATCTGATATCTTGGGTTTACTTAGTATGCTTTTTTGATGAGATGCTATATAAATTTTGTTATTATGTTCCATGCCTCTTGCCTTATCGCTCTAAATGTATTTTCATTGCATCTGTTTCCATACAAGAGAAAGTAGACATGAGCAAGATATATTTTCCAAGCAGTCATCACTTTGATTTCTAATCATATAGTTAAAGACTACATAACCAGTTCTATGATAGTGTCTAAGAAATCAAGCATCACTAACATACACCACACCAGATTACTGGAATCTGCTGCAATTTGCTTTTAAATCCAGAGAATAAAATCATGGTGGTTTTTATAAGAAAGTTTAAAATTGG
>NW_020799095.1:69552658-69555847 GCF_003259725.1 Athene cunicularia
GTGGGTTATGTCGCTTCTACTGTATTGTATATGCTTATACTCCTCTAATAAATTAATCAGTGTATTTTAGTTGTCATGAAATGTACATCATTATCAAAGCTTCTTCAGATTTGGAAATGTTAAGCTAAATTCCAATTTCATGTAAGCAAAGAAATTATCTTATGAATATGTCACAACAGCCTCACTATTTTGTGTTTTCTATAGCAAATTACTGTATATTTAAATTTAAAAACACTACTTTGTATTTGGAAAATTTTCAGACTCCTCCAAGCTCTTTATCCATAAAAACAAAACAAACAAAACAAAACAAAACAAAACAAAACCCAACAAACCACCTAGAACCTCGAATATTATGTATTTTAAATATTGATTAATGTCTAACCATAATGAAGCTCACAGGCATTTAATGCCCTGTCCAGTCATTTACAGGAAATACAAATTTATGTTACATTTTTTAAATCACAACTTTTTCTGTGACAGCTAATGAAGACAGCTCTACAGGCATGATTTACTTAAACACTGAGTTAACTGGTTCAGAATGATTTAGAAATCAATTTTTTCCTAATTTCTGGGAAAACCTAAAATGGCTATCATTAGAAAGAGAATATTGGACTTGAACAGAGTGAAAAGTAAAAAAAGACATAGCTTTATTATTATCTAACAACCTATTGCTATGCTCTGTAGCATGATAAAAAGTATGATAAAATGTATTCTTTCAAAGTATTAGTTCATTCTACTGAAAATGGGTTTTAAATGTCAAAATATTTAAAACCAATCTACATCTCATAACAGACTACACTTTTCTTCCATGTCTGCATTTGAGTAATTAAATTTTACAGCTTTTTATTCAGTAGCATCTGTTTCATATTTTTGCACTGTAGTTAAGCTATCAATTTTTGGCAGTGTAATAACCCTGTTGAGTCAATAGCTCCTGTTTGCTGTGACATTATTGACTCAGCAGTGAGTTCCTTGTTTTGCTTGTTTTTACAGCACATACTCTTCATATATATATATATAATCACTTTTAGCTGATAGAGAATATTAATAAAAGATATACCTCATTCACACTAGTAGAGTACTGTACTGTGTTACACATTCAGTGGAGACCCTAGGAAAATGTTTTTATAATAACATAACTGGAGATAACTTTAAAGTATACCAAATGATACAACACTGCTGCCATATCTTCCAACATAGCTACAACTTGAAAACCTCTTTAAACTGGGTCAGATGCTATTTGTCCTGTTTCAAGGACTGTAGTAAATTTTCCCTTTCATTGTTCTTTAACGATCGTCTCTACACACTTAAGTGATCTGAAATCATAAAATCATAGGATGGTTTGGGTTGGAAGGGATCTTAAAAATAACCTAGTTCCAACCACCCTCCCATGTGCAAGGACATCTTTCACTACATCAGGTTGCTCAAAGCCCCGTCCAACCTGGCCTTGAGCACTTCCAGGGAGGGGGCAGCCACAAACTCTCTTGACAACCTGTTCCAGTGTCTCAGTATTCTCACAGTAAAGAATTTCTTCCTTGTATCTAATCAAAATCTACCCTATTTCAGTTTAAAATTGTTACTCCTTGCCCTATCACTAGAAACCCTGGCAAAACGTCCCTCCACATCTTTCCTGTAGGCCCCCTTTAAGTATTGGAAGGCCACTATAAGGTCTCCTCAAAGCTTTCTCTTTTCCAGGTTTAACAACCCCAACTCTCTCAGCCTGCCTTCATAGGATATGGGTTCCACCTCTGATGATTTTTGTGGCCCTCCTCTGGACCCACTCTAACAGTTTCATGCCTTACTTGTGCTGGAGACCCCAGAGCTGAATGCAGTACTCCAGGTGCTGTCTCACCAGAGCAGAGTAGAGGAGGAGAATCACCTACCTCAATCTGCTGGCCATGCTTCTTTTGATGTAGTTTGGGATACAGCTGTCTTTCTGGGCTGTGAGCACACACTGCCAGCTCATATCCAGTTTTTCATCCACCAGTAACCCTGAAGGCCTTCTCTGCAGGACTGCTCTCATTACTTTCATCCCCCAGCCTGTATTGATATTGAGGATTGCCCTGACCCTGCTGCAAGACCTTGCACTTGGACTTGATGAACTTCATGAGGTTTACACGGGCCCATTCCTTATGCCTTGACAAGGTTCCTCCTGGATGACATCCCTTCCCTCAAGAGAATCATGGGCACTGCTCATCTTGGTGTCATCTGCAAACTTGCTGAGGTCTCACTCAATCCCACTGTCTATGTCATTAATAAAGATACTGAATAGTATTGTACCCACTCCGAAACCCTGAGGAACACCACTTGTTACTGATCTCCATTGAGCCATTGACTGCAACTTTTTGGATACAGCCACACAGCCAATTCCTTATCCATCTAATAGTCCATCTATCAAATGCATAGTGACAAGGATGTTTTGGGAAACTGTCAAAGGCCTTACAGAAGTCAATATAGATTACATCAGTTGCTCATCCCTTATCCATCAATGCAGCCACTCCATTGTTGAAGGCCACCAGATTAGTCAGGCATGATTTGCACTTTGTAAAGCCATGCTGTCTATCTAATCACCTCCCAGTGATCCATATGCCATGGCATATCTTCCAGGAGGATTTATTCCATAATCTTACTGGGCACAAAGGTGAGACTGAATGGTTGATAGTTCCTAGGGTCCTCCTTTCTACTCTTCATGAGAAAGCAGTGTCAAAGTGATATTTGGTAATTGACTTTGGATTTCATGCCTTTAAGTACAGTATTTTCTAATTGCTATTGTATCTCATTAAGCAATGTACTTTAAGCTAATAAAAACCCTACAAATTAATAGGTCTCTTGCTGCAAAAATATTCTCAGACATCTGAATTTTGTCCTCAAGATGTCAAAAAGCAGTGGTACCTTGTCTGAATTACAGGAAAATCTGTGCAAGTGCAAATCATCTCTGTAAGGCTGACATGATACCCATGACATTTGAATTATTTGAAGGGAAGAGAAGCAAAAAAAAAAAAAAAAATTCATTTCAGTCCATTTGTTTAAAACAATAACTTGCATAGTTCCTGCATGTTAAATAACAACCACCATTACCCTCCTTTTGTAGTAATTTAAATTAATAGAGCTTACTATGCAAGACTAATTGAAATTCCAATTCACATTTTAACAGAAATCCATCAAAACCAGAACTACCAGCTGGAGGGCTGT
>NW_020799095.1:69555897-69579696 GCF_003259725.1 Athene cunicularia
TATATTTGACAGAGCTATTGAATGGCTTCTACCCTCTCTTAGGTAGAGAAGCAAAGAGGAAGAAAGAACAGGCAGGGACTATTTGCTCCCCTGAATATCTAGGGTAAATTCTTGATGCCAAGGCTCCCAAGCATTTTGAAAACTCTTATAGCACCATTAATTTCACTAATCACACCAAAGATAAATGGGCCAGTTACAGGTGGCCCACAGGCCCTGTCCAGCTGTCCACAGATAAAAATGGGGATAACAGATGCTGCAGCTCTTGCTCAGTTTATACTTCCACAGCACGTATGGGAAGGCATCCTATTCATCTCCTTCCTTCGAGACAGAGTCCCGCAAGGAATAGCTAACAGTGCTTTGACTCCACCTTTCCTCAGCACCAGAATTCCAGAGGAATATTTTGGCCATTTGACTAGAACTGCAAAACAAATTAACACTGATCAGAGTTACATTAACACATAAATGACTAGGCATTTTTGGGGGTACCAGAGAAAATAAGCATGCAGTCCACAGTCTTAAAGGATACACTGTACCTTGTATCTGAGTGAAGAAAACATTTTAAGTCTTTTTCTTGTTTTCTTATTTGCAGTTGTATATGAACAAAAGTGCAGTAGTGTGGATATTTTCTGCTGGAAAGTTCTGAAAATTCTGTAACGATGTAGCAAATGAGGCCAGTGTCCACATTACAGCTTTGGGTTCTGAATACTTCAAAAATTGCTTTTTTTTCAGATCAGTCTCTCTGATTCAGACATGTATATTTTTATTAAGACCAGCCTCATTATCAGGACTATTAATGTAAAGTAAATCACAGGTTTCTTTAAACAAATAGAAAATGAATTGCAGGTGTTTCCTAAAGTTAGCAAAGAAGTATGTATCTTTCCTCCTGTCATAGATGAGTGTTTTAGATCCCTTAAAGAATCACCATTAAAGGTAGTAACAAAGGTGATTTTAATCACAACAAATAATATTGTAAAAGTGTGACTTAAGTTTGATGTCAAGGTTCATTCTATTACTTATTAAATGGAAAAAATTATACAAAGGAAAACATAGTTAGAATCAATTTAGAATGATTTACACAGAGAACAGAGATGCAAAAAGTTAAGAGAGACCCTCCTGTTGAGTCACAAGGTTCAGAATGGACCCCCTTGCTTTCTAAACTTCTCAGAGAGGAATCTAGGTGCAGCTGGATCCAGATTTAGTCAGTGGTTTATGTCTAATGGAATTAGTAACATGGATTTCATTAGTATTAATTTAGCAAGCTATTATTCACTTATCAAGGATTTGTTGCAAATAAGGGGTTTCTCTGCCTTGGTAAAGAAGAATCTCAGTCTCTGGTAAGCAATCTCAAACCTTGAGATGTGTCCCCGCTCAAGGGCAGAGTCTCCTGGTGTGCAGTCCAGTTGTAATTCAAGGATCACTCAGATTAGGCCCTTCCAATGACCTGTTATTGGTGAAAGGTCTCTCTGCCTTGAGGAGTGGACTTGAGGGGTGTCCCATGTCAAGGGGACATCAGCACTGTTCAGCCACGCTGTCTAACACTTAAGGAAGACTTACTTTTGCTGTCATGTTTTTGGGATAAAGTGGTTGGCTTGTAGTCAAATTGCATACAATGGGAGAGGTATGCATGAGACATCTTGTACCTACAACTAACATTGTTCCTTGATGGATGAAGCTGGTTAATGTTCAAGGATCACCTCCTCCAACCTCAGGATTGAAAGAGGAAGTCAGGTAAGAGCACCAGAAGGCCTGCATGGATGAACAAGGAGCTCCTAGACAAGCTCAAACACAAAAAAGAAGCCTACAGAGAGTGGGAGCAAGAACATGTAGCCTGAGAGGAATACAGAGAAACTGTCCAATCAGCCAGGATCGGGTTAAAAAGGCCAGATCCCTGACAGAATTAAATCTGTCCAGAGGCATCAAGGGCAACAGAAAAAGCTTTTACAGGTACATTGGTGATAAAAGGAAGACTAAGGAAAATGTGGACCCTGTCCAGAAGGAAATGGGAGACCTGGTTACCCTAGATATGGAGACAGTTAGTGTACTAAATGACGTTTTTGCCTCAGTCTTCACCAGCAAATGCTCCAGCCACAGTACCCAAGATGCAGAAGGTAAAGTCGGGGAATGGAAGGATGAAGAACTGCCCACTGTAGAAGATCAGGTTTGAGACCATCTAAGGAACCTGAAGATGAACAAGTCCATGGGACCTGATGAGATGCATCTGCAAGTCCTGAGGGAATTGGCAGAAGAAGTGGCTAAGCCACTATCCATCATATTTGAGATGTCATGGCAGTCTGGAAAAGTTCCCACCAACTGGAAAACGGAAAACATAACCCTCATTTTTAAAAAGGGAAATAAGACCTGGGGAACTACAGTCAGACTCACCTCTGTGCCCAGCAAGATCTTGAAATGGATCCTCATGGAAACAGTGCTAGGGCACATGGAAAATAAGGAGGTGACTGGTGACAGCCAGCATGGCTTCACTATGGGCAAATCATGCTGGACAAATCTGATAACCTTCTACAATGGGGTTATAGCACTGGCGGAGAAGGGAAGAACAAATGAAGTGATCTACCTGGACTTGTGCAAAGCATTTGAAACTGTCCCACATGATATCCTTCCTTCTAAATTGGAGAGACATTGTTTTGACAGATGGACCACTCAATGGATAAGGAATTGACTGGATGGTCATACTCAGAGTTGTGGTGAACAGATCGATGTCCAACTGGAAAGCAGTGACGAGTGGTGTTCTTCAGGGGTCAGTTATTGGGAGTGGCGCTGTTTAACATCTTTGTTGGTGACATGGACAGTGAGACTGAGTGCATCCTCAGCAAGTTCACCAACAACACTAAGCTGTGTGGTGCAGTCAACATGTTGGAGGGAAGGGATGCCATCCAGAGGGACCTGGAGACCTGGACAGGCTTGAGGGATGGACTTGTGTAAACCTCATGAAATTTAACAAGATAAAGTACAAGGTCCTGCACATGGGTCAAGGCAATCCCATGCACAAATACAGGCTGGGCAAAAAGTGTATTGAGAGCCGCCCTGCGGAGGACTTCAGAGTAGTACTGAATAGAAAACTATGAACCAACAATGTGCACTTGCACCCAGAAAGCCAACCATGTCCTGGGATGCATCAAGGGAATTGGTCAAGGAAGGGGATTCTCCCCCTCTACTCTGCTCTCGTGAGACCCCACCTGGAGTACTGTGTTCACCTCTGAGGCCCTCAGCGTAAGAAAGACAAAGACTTGCTTAAAGCAAAGTAAAGCAGTGACTTTGGTTTTACTGAAAAATGGAAAATTTATCATGATCACGGGTTTGTGAGATTTTGAAAATGAGTTCAAGCATTTCTATCATGACAAATTATTTTATTAAAAAAAAAAAAAAAAAAGTTGCTTGCATTTGAAATTAAAAGAATGTTAATATGCTAGTCACATTCACCTTAAACATTGAAACAGGAAAGTGCTTGCTAGTAACAGAACTACATTTATATTTCTCATTCCCTCTTAATCCCTCTCTCCCACCTACATGAATTCTGAATTGGATAATCCATTTATGTGTAAAATATATCAAGCACTCATCTTGTCTATGTACACGTGCAAAAATGTTTCCCAGTCAAGAACTTTTAATTAGAACATATTTCTTAATCACTGTATTTTAGATTTGCACCACTAAAACACAAAAAGTAATTAGAAGTCTACTCTTCATGTACAGTGTTCTGCTTCAATTTTGTGTGATTGCCTTCAAATGTTTCTTTATCCTTTTTCCTACAGTCACTATTTTAGCTTATTCTTGCTTGCTAGCTTGGATTTTAAGATGAACATTGCTAGTTTATGTGAAAAGGAAATGCTACTTCTTATTTATTACTCTCAACAAAATGTCAAGGATATAATTCAGATCCCTGATTCTTCTGCAGAATATATAAAACTTTAACCTGCCCTTAAGCAGGTTTATGGTGCCATCATCACTGTCAGAACCACCTGACTGAATATTATTAAAAGTAAAATAACAATTTAAAAAATCCCTACTTTGATATCTAACTTGTCCGAAAAGAACATGCAGAATTTTTAAAATGGTATGAAATTCAAATTCATTTGCAATATTGACAAAATACATTGCATACAGTTTGTTTATTTTGCCTGGCATTCCTTTACATTCCCAAGTGTTTAGTCTGTTCTGTTACTAGATTTCAAAACATGATGTCAAATTTGAAATCAAATTGCATTCTCCGTTTCTTTGATACATAAAACAAAGCCTAAATATCTCTCCTTTTCTAGTGTCCAGAAGCAATATAATTATTTCAGATCACATGTGTGTAATAAGCTTACCTTTTGGTTAACACACTTACTTGTTAATTCAATATTTATGGCTCATGGCATTGCCATGATTACCAAGCAGTAGTTAGTGTGTTTATCTCCATTTATTTTTTGTGGAATTCGTTTACCATAAGATATTCTGTACAATAAATATATATATCTACATTTATAATTCGAAAATGTCATTGCAGTTCTGCTTCACAGATATGTAGACCACAAAGGTTACTATCAATTCTATAGTTAATTGTAATATTCATATTGTTTGAAATTATTTACATTCCTTCCTCATTTATTTCATCCTAATAAATTAAAAAGCATTTCAAATACACCAATTATGAAGTGATGGTTTATTATATAAGTAGCTGGCAAGATCAATATTTCTTTAGGTCATTAATTTTAAAAGGAATACACAGAAATACTTTGGATTTTTTTTTTTTTTAAAGCATTCAATATATTTTACTAGAATTTTGTTTCATATACAGAATTGTGTATACAGAGGGAATAGCTGGAAAAAGTGAAACTACATGCTATTGTTCTGCTTTGCTTAAGAGCTGCAAGTACTCAAATGCTCGTGTTAATACATCTAAACATAGATTTGTTTTCCACTATGTAGACACTTGAAAATTATCTTTTTTTCCAAAAAGATAATTTCCATAATTTATGGATTAAATAGCATACTTAAGTCTTTAGGTATATTTAATATTTTAACATTTTTTAATTTTCTTACACTTTTTTTTTTTTTTTTCAGTTTTCTTAATTTCCATGGCAGGCAGTGCTGTTGTTCAATGTCTTCAACAAGAAGTAACCCAGCATCATATATTTTACCCTTGAGACAAGCTCTTTTGCTATCCTAGCCTCTTCTGAGCTTCTGGAGAACTTTGTTCGGTGCACAACCTTTGTACAACTCTCAGACTTCTGTGTCATGTGGACTGTGCAGTTTTCATGCTACACTGTCGATAGTATTTCCTAGGGAATGAATAGGGACATAGCGGAAGGATCATTTAAAAGGATTAAGATTTTATGTAGCATCCCTTTTTTCCAGTGTCGCTATTTGTCCTAAATGTTGATAACAATTTGGGAAGTAAGAGGGTAAGTAAAATGCACTTATGGAACAATAAACTGAGAAGATGTGAAGAACCCTAAGGGACTAGTATTAGCTGAAAATGCGGAGATCACTTTTCATCAATTTATACAAGATTCAAAATTTTCAGGACCTGACCAAATTGGGAATTCTCTAAGAGGCCCAAACCAGGAACATGGTAATTGACATATCAAGCTAAAATCACTAGGGAATGCTCAGTGCATTCCTAAAATGTGGGTTTGCGTATGCTGACAAAGAGAAAATCCAACATCTGCTTTTGTGACCACTTGTATTAAAACAGAAGTTAAAAAAAAAAAAAAAATCAGTTTTAAAATTATTAAATATCATTGCACTGTATATCTTCTTTGAAAAACTACTTAATGCCTCTAATTTTTGTTTTTTCCATGAAAAAAATATTGCTAGCTTTCAGGTGGACTATTTCTCTCTAAAAACTGTCATTTATTGATTTTGTTTTTTCCTCCTGGTAGTGTTTTTTTCTCTCACAGAAACTTAAGCCAATTTACTTTTCTTTGCCAATGCCTGATAAGAGCACCTACTAATATTCATAGCTAGAAGAGCTGATTAAGACCATTATTTCATTTTTTGACTCAAGTGTCAAGTTTGAATGTATGTTTCAAAAGTCAAATACAATAATACAAAATACTTGGTTTGGGGGTTTTTTTTGGGGTGTTTTTTTTTTTTTTTTAGTTATCCTATGAAGAGATGTACAGAAAAATGTGTTCCATCTTCACAATTGAATCTGACGCCAGCTAATAGACTTCAGAGAACTAAATCAGTTCTCAAAGTAACTTATATCTCCTTCAAATATTCTGAAAATTATAATCAGTTCCTCAGTAAATCCCAGTCAATCTGGTAAGAACCTAAAGCACAACGAGGTACTCTTATGCAGTTGTTCTATTTCATTTCCCATAACCACCGTATGTGATTCACATTACATCTGATATCATAGGGATGGCATAGTCAATTTATGCTGACACAGTGGTATTACCTTTGGTTATCTTCAAATAACACTAAAACACGAAGTTCTTTCTGTGTTTCACCACCTTCAATGTGAGCTCTTAAATAGGCCTCTTCAATGTGCAACAGTATTGCAGTTTCTGAAAAATTACAGAGGAAATTAGAAAGGAGAAACACAGGGAAGGGCACAAAGGGCAATGCGATTCTTAATTTTATAAACTGCTTTCTTCCAGTTTTATGTTAAAATAAGATGCCAGATAAAGTTACTAGTAGCAAATATGACTTGAGAAACATGAAGTGAAAAGTAATTTAAACTTGAAGTAAATTGTCCCAGTGGAATACACAGTACTTTAGGTCAGACTGCAGAAAAGCCTCAACATCTAAAAGGTATTTTCAGGCTGCTAATAGTAATGTGTCTAAGGTCACCTTCACATTAAGCTGCACTGTAACTTCTTTTGCTAAAATGTTGAAAGAAATCTAGAGTATCCAAAGAAGTGGTGTTGTAAAATTCGCTCTGTTCATAATGTTCTTTATTTCTTTCGGAAAAAATGTGACAAGTGCTATGAACAAAATTACAATATTTAACTTATTAATAAAGGTACTGTCAGTAGTTTTGGGGTTCTGTTTTTATGCGATGGCACTAAGCTAGGCAATCAGTGGCTATAACTTGCCCACTATGAAGTTTTCCAAGGACTCCAGGTTGTTCTCTTAAGGAAAAACTGTTGAGATTCTTCTGCAGTAAGGGATAAATGTGTGTGGAGTAGACCCGAGGCAGGTGCGGTGCTTAGTAATGAATAGGTAAGGCTATAATGGCTAAGGTAAAAATAGTGGAAAAACATGGGATTCATAGAGATTTTTGCAATCAGAAAGATTTATCTGATTTCGTTCCTGTATTGGTTTAATTTAATCTCCTTTATCAATGAAATTAATTTTCCACTAGTAGTAGTAAAAAAGCATGCCAGATAAATGAATTATAAACCATTGTATACAATAAGCAACCCTGTTAATAACAGCAAAATATGTGTAGAGAATGGTGAACCCTGATCTAGAAAGAGGAAAGAAGGAAGTAGCGATTCTAACTAATTATTGGCATTTGCTATTTGGACAGGGAGAAGCAGCCTTGGAGTCAATTACGAAATGGGGCTGCTTAAAGGTACAATCAGTTGCTCTTGCCAGTTTTGAAGAGCCAATGGCAGAGTGATAAAATATGAAAAAGATTTGTAGAGAGACACATTACTGTACAATATCAACATTTGTTTCTCTCTCATTACTACTCTACCTTTTATCTATTATGTCTTAAAAGCACTGTTACAGTAAGTTTTAATTTTTCTACTGCTTACCTTGCAATAAGAAAGTATTATATAGTATATATAATATTTCAATATAATGCATACATATAATATTTAAAAAAAACCCAAAAAAACAGTTTGCAAGGTAATACAAACTGAACTGGAATGATCATGTTGCTTGTAGAGATGCTGGGTTTGTGAGTTTCTTTGCAAAATGGATTTCCTGGTCCCTTTCAGGTTTATGAAGGTTTCTGAAATTCTAGTTTAAAAAAGTATCTCTTTTTTGAGATCATCCATTTACTTATCAGTGGCTGTTTATGAAAGGAATTTCCTTTTCAATCTCCCTAAGAATCAGAGACTGTGGTTTTCCATTCAACTGAGAAAGTTTCAGGGTAGTCAGATCTGGATTGGTGAACAAGTAGTTGCTAAGGACTTGTCTGGCAATCTCTGCACTTGTCTGCCAGCACCAACATGTGCTGCTTGCATCATCCAGCTACTGCGCGATGGGGCTTTTTCTGGTGAGGCCCCTGCTTATGCCCATTTTGCTGTCACCCTCAGGTCCTTTCTCACTTTCTTTCAGGGAGCAGGCTGCCCTTGCTGTCACGTTACAGGACCAGACTGTCACTGAGAGGATGTTTAAAACCCCTTTCTTTTAAACGGAACAATGCTCACATGGGGAATCAGATCTCTGAAAACTTGATATATGATCAGTCCTTGTATGGATGGTGGCAGGAGTCCCCACTGTGAAGAACTTTGCAGTGAGTTCTTTAGCTGGATCAGGAAAGAATCCCCAAACCATTGCTCTGCAGAATTCTTATATCCATTCTTGTGTCCGGTGGTCCTATGTGACGGATCCAGCATATGTGTGTTAAATTGCTATTGATTAACTTAAACTGTGTACAAAACCATCCTAGGTGGCCATTTCTGCATTTGCAGGAATAATTTCTAATGTTTATTTACAATGATTTTATCTATTTAAATCAATTCTGCAGCAAGAACTGCCACAGAGAGTCTGGAGCAGCCAGATTCTCCATTCCAGATGTTAATCAACACACTGAAGCACATGCAATAGTCCCTGTGAATTGTCAGGTGTGTAGCAGAGGAAATCACCTGGACAGCCTGAATTTCCTACGTGGAAATGAGTGAAATGTTTTACGGTGAAGTTGGGGAGTCAATTCCTTCATCTCAAATCAGTCCACAGGTTCATTTCAGCAGAAACTGGCCAGGGGGCTTCTTTGATCAGCCAGGGAATTGGTGACTGAGTGCACTGGGAGTGCACATGGGCACAGCCATGATACCCACCTACACCACAATTACAAATACAGGACAACTTGAATTTCATCCTTATATAATATTTGTAACTTAAACTCTGTAGATGTTGGCACAACCAGATGTGAGGTTTTTAGCATTTAAAAAAAAAAAAAAAAAAAAAAAATGCTTGTTAGGAAAGTTTGCTCTCTAACAAACTTTGATTAATAAAAAAGAAACTTTTAGCATATTCATAATTAGGATTTTTGTATGACACTGTGAAACATATAGTATCTCTCTGATGGCTGGTTCAGAGAAGTTGTCAGAATAATAACAAATTTGGACAAAATTTTGGAAATAACTGCAACTACTTTCCAATAACAGATCTTTCAGAATGGCAGTTTCTGTCTTCCTACAGGGAAGTACAATAAAACAAGATTAGTGATACCAACAGTTTTGTCAAAAAAGAGTTGATGGCTTGTTCACTATATATAAGTCCCATCTTGAGCTCTTCCTAATGGAAGAGTTTTTTGCTGTTGGAAACTTCAACTGCTCTTGCTGCTCTCAATTGGCTGCATGAGAAAAGACTAAATGGACTAACAAGCACCATGAGGTTCTTGTTCAGCAGTGGGAATTTTACCTTCCCTACAATTTGTCTTAAAATGTTGCAGCAGTTGTCTGTTATAAATGTACATATGTTAAAAAAAATTGTATTCACCTTCTCCAGTGGGGAAGGAAACAAACAAACAAACAAACAAACAAACAAAAACCAAAAAAATACAAAACAAACCAAAAAAAAACCCAAACAAACAGGGTTCTTCAGGTATCTCTGTGGCAAAGAGACAACAATTTCATCTGCTTACTGGCAAGGAAATTAAACAAAACAAAAGTACTTATTTTTTGAAAGTAAAGAAATACTGGACTACCTTCAAGGAAACCAAACAAGACATTGTTTTCTCCAAAAGAGAAATAAAAGTTGGGCCAGTCCCACCATTAATTCTTTTGTTTTTTCTCACATAGGTGAGTCATGTTCTCATCATCAGCATGCTTAAAAAATCCTCACTTACACCTCCATAAGCCTCTTAATGTCCACTCTTCATAAACTTTACATTGTATAAGATAATCTAATGTGTTTTTTCACAAAAGCAGGTATGCATATATTTAAAAAAAGGCTCTCATCTTGTCCAATGGGAAAAGTTCCAATTTAAAAATGGGACTACAGAGTCAAAATTACTTTCCAAATTTAGCCCATAGGGAAATGACAGAATGAGCATCATGTTCAGCCCACTTTTACACTGCTGCGGTCTCTTTTCCCACTTACATAATCCCAACTGAACGTCTTTTTCATCGCTTTTAGAAACTATGTAGTCTTCCACTATCACATATCAGAAAAGGCTGCAGGAAGGCTGTACCAGTCAGCTTCTAGTAGCATTCTAAAAGGTTTCTGGGGAAATAATTCATGAAAGCAGAGAGCTGAGAATGAGAAGCCTGAACTAGCTGGAGTTAATATATTACTTAAAACTGTCAGCAGCAGCAAAAGTGCTATCTGCTGTTTGCAGCAGGACTGTGGATACATGTCGTGCCTAGATTCCTACTTTACTTACCCTTGGATGCACCATAAGGGATGGGAATCATTTGACTTTATTACTGAGATGAAATCAATGTACTTTAAAGGACTTGAAGCTTTCATTTCTGGTCACTGTACTCAACATTAGTCCTATCCTCTCAGCAGACTAGACAAAACCAAATTCTGCTGTCCAAAGGAGAAAGGCAATATGAATTGTGGGAGCAGAATGACAATTGATAAATCTTTCTCATTTCTGCCCTGCAGAGAGACAAGGCTTTATTTTTCCCTGGAAGAGGAATTGATCAAAGCCATACCAAGAATAATCTGCAGGGCTGAGAGATTCAGATTTTATTGTGCTCCCACTGACTCCGCAGAGAAGATGTTGCTGTGCTCAGTGTACTAGCAGCATGTTGTTATTTTGATGAACTCCAAACTTTTGTCAAAAAATTGGTGTTAGGGTGTGTGCACTGGCAGCAAGACTGACAGGACTGCCCATTAATGAGGGTGTTTTACCCTCAGCAATCTACCTGGGACAGGTATTTGTCTATTGCAATAAGGCTAGCCTAGCTTCAGTCAAAAGGAACAGGACTTTTCTGCTATTCAAGCAGAACATGACATAATAAATAATCAGAATATTTATATCAGCCTTTAAAACCAGCTTGAACTTTGTTAATGCATTTACTGGAAAACAAGGAATAAATTATCTTTCTTTTTACTCGATTTCTTCATGTGGTAAAATGGGTTATATTTCTGGGAAATCAATTCTTAAATGTATTAATTTAATTGTTGTTTCAATGCCATTTTGTCGTAACACAACCTTATTCAAAGCAGTTCGAAGAAAAGTTTAAAAATCTATAGCGCAATTATAGGTCTAAAAATAATGCTGAAGCCTAGGTGTGATTCAGTTTGAGACTAAGACAGAAAAATTTATGTTTCTACAAGCTTGAGTGCATGTGTACACAAGGTCTCTAAACTCATCCTGTGGCTGACATTCTGTGACCAATCTGGCTTTTTAAATACACTGAGATTTCACTGATATACTGCTGAGATTTCATAGGGTATCTTAGACATCTCCATGAGGATACATGTAATACAGATGATACAGGAGGTTCACACCTTCCTGCAACAATAGATAGCAGGCAGACAAGATACACTAGAAGGGCTGAAATGGCACTAGCTGCCCATGTGAGGAAATGGAGTAGAGCTCCTGATGGCTAATCAGATGAATGTCCTCCCTGTGATGGCTGCCATAACAGTGATTGACAGCTGTCTTAAGAAAGCTGCATGACAGAATTAGAGACATAGGGCAATGGAAGTTTGACCAAAGAAATGGTCATGACTTTAAGAATGCATTTAACTCGTAGCAATAGAAAAAAAAATATTTGCTGACTGGGTAGAACACTCTCTCTACAGATTTTTGCCTGATGTCAGATTGGAAAAAGGGGATTAGAGGTCTGTCCTGCTGTGCAAAGGGAGTGAAACAGAAGAAATGATCTGACAGAAACTTGATACAGTTTTTAAAAAAAAACAGAGTCCCGCACCATGAACATAATAACCCAACAGAACAGTACTGGCTGGACATCATCTGGACAGAAATCATTTTAGCCAGAAAGGGAGCTGGGGGTACTGGTGGACAGCAAATTGAATATGAGCCAGCAGTGGTCCTTTGCAGCAAAGAAGGGCAACAGCATCTTGAACTCCATTAGGAGAAGTGTTGCAAGCAGATTCAGGGAAGTGATTCTTCCCCTCTCTTAGACATTTATGACACTACATCTGGAATACTGTGGCCAGTTTTGGTCTCCTTACCACAAGAAAGACATTGACATGTCAGAGTAGGTCCAGAAAAGGTCTACCAAGGTAATTAGAGGGCTGAACCACATGACACGTGAGGAAAGACTAACAGATGAATTTGGTTTTAGGAAGAGAAGCTAAGGGGGAGGTCTCATAGATACCTTTAACAAGCTAGTGGGAGCATATAAAGAAAACACAGCCAGGCTCTCCTAGGATGAGAGGCAATGACCACAGTTTACAACATGGGAAAGTCTAAATAGATACAAGGAAATCTATTTTCATTATGAGGCTGGTTAAATTGGCTGCCCAGAGACCTTGTAGTATGTCGAACTGTGAAAATATTCAAAACTTGTCTGGATAAAGCCTTAATTTAAATGATGTAGACTGGCTCTTTTTTGAGCAGGTGTTTGGATAAGATGACCTCCAGAGGTTTCTTCTAACCTAAATTATTCTGTGATTAAGGATTCTATGATAATAACAAAGGAAAACTGTGAAATAAGTGTAGCAGTGTAATGAAACCCTAACTTTTGTATTAGTCTATGGAGAAGGAAATAATGGTTTGCAAACAGTTAAATGGTAATATTCTAATGGTACTGAGAGTTTAAGACTAACGGTCGAGACTTCTAATAAATACTTTTTAAAAAATTATAAATGTTCTTGACTCTTAATCATCAGAAAAGCAAAAAACTGCAGACCAGTAAAGAGAGACAGTGTGAACTGTTAGCAGTAGTTTGTATTTTGTGGGACTGGTCTGTCATTGCTGTATTGCACAGATAAATAATTCTGTGTATGTGTGCATAAGGAGTAGAACTTCAGTGCCATTCTGTTCTCCTACACATGTAAAGTGTGGCGATAATGATGAAATATGAATAAAATAAAAAGAACTATTCCCTTTGCATGAGTTAATTTTATTCAGAAGCCACTGTTTAACAACATGCTTTTTAAAAACAACTTTATGAGTATCTCAGAACCAAAAATATTGGCATTTTTCCCATCTGCTGTACCTATTAAAATCTATCAAGTAGGTGGGTTTGCATTTTGTGAGATGCAGAGGCCAGAGACACAATCTGTCAAGCACAGTCCATACTACATGTGGATTACACAACTGTTAATAAAGTTGATAAGCATATATTTAGAAAGTATCCTGAACTATTCAAAGAGATCTTCAGTAAAATGCAACAGGAATAATGGGCTCAAGAGAGAAATACAGGAAAAACAGACTTAGCACTGGTTCTCACCAACACCAGGGATCAACATGCTTATGGAAAAAGGTACTGAAAACTGACTTGTGTATTGATAGATTCAAGTATCTGGTCTCATCTTCACCACCTTCTTGGATAACTGAGTTGTCCTTTTGGTCCTCTCCCTCTTTTCTGATTTTAGCTAGCACACAACTATACTGACACAAATAAAAATACATTCATAGGCTTCCATAGTTCATCACTCAAAACAAGCCTGATCCCTTCCTTAATCTAAGTTCACAAAACATAAATATGGAAATGGGGTAAGTGCCTCCATAGCAAAAATATATTTTAACAGAATCTGACATTTCTGTCAGATTTAAAGAATTCTGACTTTCATATAGCATTAGTCATGTAGATTAAAGACAAAACCCCATTTGTCTTAGTTAACAGACAGCTTTAAAAAGATCTTCTTAACATTAATTCTAAAAATGCCCAGGATTTTTCATTCTTACGCATATAAAATTCTTTTCATTTTAGGAAGAGAAGTGGCAATAATATCTTTTATTCTCCTTAAAGAATTTGCTTTAGCTTTACAGAATTTTAAAACTCCACCCAGTTCTTTCATACTTTGCTATTTCTCTTTCCATATACAAAAAATCTCAATGTTTTTACTAAGAAAATATTTACTAAAATATTTTACTACCTCTTGTGAAGAACTCTGCAGCCCTATCTCACAACACTTTTGTCCTTGTTTTAAATAGATTATGTTACTTCTCCAGTAGGGAATTAAGAGCTTGAAGTTAGAGTTAGATTCATAACTAGGAGACTATTACCTGTTAGAATCTTGCAGAGAGAGATGCATATCATTGTCCTCATGGAAGACCAAAATAAAGTGATGGGGCTTTTGAAACAAAAGGCAAACAAAGAGTAAACGCAGATAAGAGTTTCAGGCAGGCAGCAGATTGCATGCTGTCAGAAGGAATGTGAAAAAGGAGTTGCTTTTATCCAACTTAAACTGGAACAAAAAAAAAAAAAAAAAAAAAAGCAATTTTCAGTGTTAGTTAGCCTATTTTAGGAGATGATAAAGGCAAAGCTTGAAGCCACACATTATATTTCCACAGCTTTTCTCTGCTGAATATAAATTACATTTAATGGCTTTATTTCACACATATTCCAATTGACATAAGGGCATGGCCTGCAAACAAATTGGCAGCACTGACTTTATAGCCTTACATTTCATGCTCCTCTTAGCCACTAGGATTCATTTTAATCATCTCACCTCATTGTCCTAGAGAAATATTATCAGACACGGAAAAGATTGCTGGCAAGGCTCTAAATTTCGGATCAATATTCATCACAGTATACAGAATGCTAAGACCAAATTCAAGAGAAAACTTCAGCACATCAAATTAATCTTGCAATGAGTTTTTACAAACAGAGCAGAGTTATGATTGACTTCCCTAAGTCAGAGTTTTGAGAGGGAAAAATATATTTGCCAAGGCAAACTTACTGATTGGTTAGCGAAAGTTAGTGAACTCACTGAATATGAAGGGCCAGCTATACATGGTATAAAATTGCCTAAACATTCCTTGCAACAAGAAGTTTTGCTTTTATATTTTCTGCATGCAATTGTGAGACTAAGAGAGCACATGATTTCTAACATGGAATTTCTGTATAACACCTCTGGTATGTTAAACATTTTAATAGTTATGTGGAAACAAAAAAAAAGGATCAATACAAGTTATTGATTCATTTAAAGAAAATTAAAATCCTGCCGCTGAATGAGATAATATTCTGAAGTCCCTTTTAGTGAAATGTTGGATAATATAAACTTAGCAAATAATATGTATGTGGGGAAAAACAAATAATAATTTCTCATGAATTAAGTTTTCCAAGTGAAGTGGCAGCAAATTTTATTTATGAAACTATTATGCTGTCTCTGGACTATTACCTAGCAACTAAGTTTCTCTAACAATTTTCCCTCACAGCTATAAAGGCCTCTAGAATACACTCACAAATTAAACATAAATTCTGTAACCAGAAAAAATTTTGAAGTTTATTCAAGCTAAAATCTGTTTTATTTTAATTTGTGAATGGATTGTGAATGAAACTGTTTACTCAATCATAAGTAGAACACTGTTGTTTGATGATTCTTCTGTGCTTCATTCTGACTTTATCTTGAATAAGAGATCCAGAAGTCGAATAAGAATTAAATGCAAGAAAACTCAAAGCAAGATTTTACAGAAAATACATGTAGAATTGGAGAAGATTTTAACAGTATTCTGCTTCCAAGTGTCTAAATTCTCAAAATCCAGGTCTGTTCTGGTGCCTGCCTCTTCCAGTATTGGTTTCCTAGTACTCCTTTCTTCCTTGTTGCAGATTCTGCAAATTCTTTTGTATTTCATTGTGTGACACTGAGAACCAGTAAGTGCTGTTTGTTTCTCAGAGCCGCTGGGGCACATTTTGTTCACTGTTGGCTCACTTTTGAGAAATTCCTCTAAGAATTCTAGTCAGTTCTCCTTTAATGCTCTGACTCAGAGCAGTTCTGCTACAATCATCTGAGCATCTTGGAAGATATGTATACCTTCATTATTCTTCTTTTATTTTTTTATCTTTAAACAATAGAAAAAGTTATCTTCAGTATCTCATAGTATTTTTTATTTTTAAATTTTACTGCAAAATACTGGAGAGTAGCATGATTTTAGAGAAGAGAGAGATGTTGAGTGGACATCCTTTGTTCAGGGAACTGGAGAGTATATTTTTGCAAAGATAGTTAACTATTTTTTCAGTGCTAGATTTCTGTGCTACCAAATATGTACCCTTTATCCTGTATCATTTGTTCATCTTCAACTGATTTACTGTATGCATGCACGGAGACCCTCAGACATTTCCCTTCCTTACCTGCTCCAGGACTTTTTGTTTTACCTTGTGAAGTTCTGTAAGCTGTAACAACCAGTCAAGTATGTCTTCTAAACAAGGGTTGGCTACAGAATTTAACTTGAGTATTTGCTTATAAAAACAATGTTTGAACTACAGTACTGTTATTTCTTCAAGACCCAATTCCAGTGCTGACCTTTCCTTGGTAATCCATGTTTCTAAGGTTAACCTAAAACTAATGAAGGATCATAAGGTCAATAACTATATGTATATGTATATGTATATGTATATGTATATGTATATGTATATCTATATCTATATCTATATCTATATCTATATCTATATCTATATCATCTATATCTATATCTATATCTATATCTATATCTATATCTATATCTATATCTATCTATACGTATGTGTACATGTGTACATATACAAACTATTTGTATGGTTAAGGGTCCTCTTTTCCTAATCAAATGTGCAACTATGATATTTTCTTTTGGCACACTTAGGCTTTCTATTAACAGCACACCTCTATTTCAAAGTAAAAGATCAGGGAATAAAAAGGGTCAGAGGACTGAGCAGAACTGCGATTTTATTAGACAACAGGAAAACCAGTCTCCTACTTGTGTGAAGTTTTAGGTTTTGGTATTCCATTAATAAGGACAGAGACTCACGTTCTACCATGTCTTATAGATTCTGTGTTTCCTCCCTCTTTCTCCTGGTTGACTTTATCTTCTATTCATGACACCAAACTACGGTGATCAGCCTACTCAGGAGAACACTAGTGTTTTTACTTTCTTCTTGTAAAATGAATTGTCTTGACCTAAGTAACTGTAATTTTTAATGTATAGAAACTATTGACTTAGCAGGTGCATTTGTTGGCCTTTTTTTTTTTTTTTGAATAGGCTATGGCTTAGACCTGCGCTTACATCAATTATTCATTTACCATAACATACTTATAAAACCTCTGAAGTCCTATGGCACTAAATTAGCCAGTTTGGCAATCTGATGTGAGATGGTGTTGTAGGGTTTTTCAATGTCCTGAAGGATCTGCACATTGCATGCGTCCATGGAGGGATCGTCCCTTCTGGATTTATCCTTATGAAGTTACATAGATGGTTGGCCACTGGGCAGATCACAGCTAATTACAGTTTATTGTTACCACATCAAATTGTGTCCTTCAAATTGTGACTCTTATGATTCAATTAATGACATAGCAAGTTCAGACTGGATTTACCTCATTCTGGCTGGTTTCTGTTACTCCTCTTCGCTGAGGTTATGCAAGACCCACCTTGCTTAACAATTAATACAAAAATTTAGGTATTATTTCTTAAGATACTTTAAACATTTAATCTCAACCTCCTTGCAATTACAAATAAAATGCATTTTCAAACCAGTTATTTGCAGTTAAAAGTTCAAAACCTGCAATAAACAAAACCCCCCACTGAAACCAGAGAACGTAAACAGGAAAAGGTTTAGTGGTTGAGCTTAGGAACGCCTAAGTCTACTTTTTGCTTTTATGCTATGTTGTGCCCTAATGTCATCCTTTATGTTAGCATGTATTATACAGTCTCAATATTGTTTAAATCTTCTGTTCAGGCTGTAAGGCTGTATTTTTCTGGCTTCCCTATGAGGTCCCATGTGGCACTGTGCAAAAAGCTTTATTAAAGTGAAGTCATCTCATCTTCTACTTCCTTCTTATCCGTTACACTAAAAGTTACTATGTCAAAGAAGGAAATTAGATTGTTTTGACACAATTTACTCTTGAGAAAGCCGTGTTGGCTTTTTTTTTTTTATCACCTTTTTATTTTCCTGTAAATTGCTTATAAATTGGCTGTTTAATAACTTCTCCCAGTACCCTTCCAAAACCTGAAAATACTGTGACTGGTCAGTGATTTCTCAAGTCTTCCTTTTCCAAGGGTATTGTCATAGTTTGCCCTTCTTCAGTCCCCTGAGACTTCTCTCTTCTATCTCAAATATACTGACTCATGACCCTGATACTATGTTGTCTGTTTCATTAAGTGCTCAAGGTTTTGCTCCTTCCGTCCCTCCCTACCCTGGCCCATCTAATTGTGTCAATTATATTTAAATACTTTTTACCACATCATTTTATTTTAAGCTTTAGTATTAGAATTAACTATACATGCTGTCTGATCACAAAGAGAAAGATACTATAGCAATGCAAACTATATGTTTCTTGATTTTTTTTTTCTTATATGATCTTTTTCTCATAAGAAATCTTGATTTTCTATTATTGTCTTCAAGCCTATAATGTATTTATAGAACCTTTGTCTCTTCTGGTCATCATCTATTTTGTATCTTAACCTTCCAGGTTTTATCCCTAGATGATTGTGCTGGTTCCACAGAGTCCTGCTTAATTTTGTAGTTTTGCTTTCACATTCTATATAACGTCCTTCGTTATTATTTTTTTTCCACCAAGCCTAACAGAAATCGTGGTGTTGCTATGTTGCATTTTTAATATAGTTTTCCTGCTGTTCCTCTACTTCTAGAAATCTCTATTCTCACTAACTGTGAATTATTCTATATTTTTTGCCATGAAAAGTCAGATCTTGCCATGTCACTCATCTGATCCCACAGTAAGTGGAAATTCTGAAAAATAAATGCCCTTTAAAAAAAAAAAAAAAAATCCTCATTATTATTTCAGCCTCTTTCTTCCTTTCTTTATCTTTAGAATTATAAACCTGATCCCTCTACGACCATGTCCAGCACCTTCCACCTTCTAATTCTCAGCCACCTCCTGTCAATTGGAGTCGAGACAGAAGACTGTTCCTGAACTAACTCCCATTTGACATTCTCCCCAGTGCATTCTCCAACTTCTGTTAGAAGTCGTGTCTGGCTGTGTTGATTTTTAACAGGTATTGGATAATTAATGTTTCCCTTTATCACCAGCTCTCACTCTTTCTGTTGCCAAAAACATCTAATTTCCTACATGTAGTACAATGGTTTCTCAATCATTACAAGTCTTTATTCTTTTTCTTTTTATATTCATCCAGAAAAAATGTATAGTCTCTTCATCACTATGTTTACTTCTGTATTTGTCCTCTTAAATTCCAATCTTGAAACTTGTCATGAATGTTTGTGGTGCCAGTGAGATTGCAGCTTTGTCTAAATACTAGGACTTCAAGTTCTGTCTATGTTTTGCACTCTGATGTTAAGACACCGCAGTTCATTCTTCTTCCTTTTCCCTCTTCCATTAGTAGAATGAAGCAATCAATTCTCAGCTCCTTTTGCTAAATTTGTGTTTTACTTATTGGAGCGCTTTTATCACCAGCTCCCATCAAAAAATCTAAAGCTCCTTTCTCTAGTTTATGGAAGTGATGATCTCCTCTTGTCCTGGTTCAGCTAGGATAGGGTTAAGTTTCCCCAGCAGAGAGGGGGAAGGGATCTCCAGCCGGGTTATTCATACCATGCTGACATCAGGTCCAGCACAGGAGCGTCAGGTCCAGTGTGGGAGCGTGGGAACTTTTTCCTTTGTGGCTTTGCTGGCGGGAGCACACAGTGGGCTGTCCGTAACCATTGTGGTATTTCTCTGTATATCTTTTTTCTTGTTTACTGTTATTACTGTTTAATGTTGTTATCATTGCTACTGTTGTTGTTCAGATTGCTTATTACACTGTTGTATTAAATTTCTTCTTATTTTAACGCAGGGTTTGTGCCTCACTTCCAGTCTGACCATCTGAGGGTGGGGGAGGGACAACGGCAATGTGGTCTCCGGTCCCAGCAGGGCTTAAACCAACACACCTCTGTTGTTTGGTGGTTCTTGAATAGAAAGGGTTTTTTTAATTTGTTAGAATTTGGGTTAGTTAGGCAAACTTGCTAAAATGAAGCTTAGGTGATAAATGTATGGAAGAGTGACTTATCCTTAACATGGGCAGTGTCTGGTTTTTGCTAATGAAGGAATAGGGCAGCATACCCTGTGTAGTGTCAACCACTAGGACTGGAATCTGTTCTCACTATGTAGAAAAAAAAAAAAAAAAGTATTTAATACCATAGAAAATACCTCATCCTTCTGGAAGTCAAAATAACTTCTCATCTCTTTTACTATTACAGTGACCATAAATGCAAATGAGGTTGGATAAACCACTAGCACCTCTAGTTACTGAAGGTTGTGTATCTAATCTCAAGTATACATGATGACTTGACTTAGTTTCAAGATTAAAAGTATTTAACTGGGGTAGCTACTATTAATAACCAACCCCTGTTAACTGGGATGATATGCTGATGGTATTTGTTTCTCCTGTACTGAAACATCCTCACAGGACCCAGAGAAGCACAACACTAAAGAAAAGAGGTAGATAATAGGAAGGTTTTATACAACACTTCTTACCTGATTCTAAATTCTTTTAGTATCAATTAGATACATTTGACCGACAGTAATTTTTTAGCTCAATATGTACGATGTGCACTTCTTCTGATAACATGGTTTTGAGTGCAACACCTTCATGGAGGTCTTTCCTATGAATAAAAAAAATCAGAGTCTATGAATATTTATTAAATAAATAAATAAATTACAGCATCAAATAAATTACAAATCTTGCCTAGATTCTTTATGCTGAACTAGAATATCCGATCAACATCATCTGTTGCTTGTCTGATTTATTCTCACTTCCATAGCCTTTTACCTCCGGATTATATATATATATATATATATATATACACATGTATATAATACACATATCCTATAAACATATATACAGATCATATATAGAGAGAGAATACACCTATTCAATATATTTATGCTGCTCACATAACAATGAAGATACGATATCAAGATGTGTGTTTATTTTGTTAACTGTATGTCTAAGCAGATAGCTGTTTATCAGTCTTCCCAGGTTAAAATGATAGTCCAGACTAGAAATGCTAGGTAGGAGGATCATTAGTACAGCATGAAATGGTAGTTGATTCAACCTGAACAATTCAACTCAGAAATACCTGTCAGATTGTGTGGAATGTTCTGTCTGAATTAATTTCCAAAGGACATAGGTTTAGCTTAGCTGGAAGTCCTAATTCTAAAAGTGAGCTATCCCGACTTGGATGTCCCTTTGTAGGGTGAGTTTTTAGAGATTAAAATAAAGGGGGAGCTTTCAGCAGTATTAGTATATTTTGTTTGATTGCTTTTTTGCTTTTTTTTTTTTTTTTAATTTTTCCTTTGGGATAACTGTTAGCAAGAAGAGCTTGCTTCACTGAACAATCTAACAAGAAGATATTTCTCTGTCTTAAAATTAATGGCAACTGCAAAAGAGATTTGCCTCTCAATTCACTCTCTGTACGTATGCATATATTGGCTTATGAAAATTATAATTAGGTTGTAGATCTGTCAGTCATTTTTAATATAAACAGACCATTGGGGATATAAAATCAGGGGTAAAATAATGTGCTTTTCTTAGTGTCTCAGAACTGAATTGATTATAACATAGTCAAATGCAATTTGAAATAAAGTTAACTGGTTACTGTTCCTAAGGATTAGCCTTCATTTTGATAGAAACATAATAGTCATGTCATTTTAAACAAAACATCTAAGAGTTAGCACCAACATTATTAACACTGTCACTTTGTCACTGATAAAGCAAAGTACAGCATAAGTCATAACAAGATAAACAAATGTATTTCCGATAGGGGATGTAGCGAACATGTATATTTCAGAAATGTTCATCTGAACCCATTCTGTTACCTTAAGAAGACTCTTTACGTATCTTAAATACATGATGATACATGACTCCCTAATCTACTAAAAGTACATCTTTCACTTGGAAAATCTGCAAAGAATACAGGCTTTTGAAATATGCCATAAGGATGCATTTGGCACTAAATAATAAAAATGAAGTGTTAAGTTAGAGGTGGGAAAATATTGATTTGGAGAACAGGAGCCCACTTGTATTTGTGTCCTACTCTCTCCTAAATGTGAGATGAACCTACATTATGTCTCTGCTTTATACCTTTACAAGGGCAAAAATGGGCACCTTTTTTTCCCTCGATGTTATGAATGTTCACTGAGATTGTTATGTTATATGCACTCTGTGCTCCTGTTCTCATCAGCAGGAATTAATGTTGAGCGCTATTCATCTGATTTTTCTTCCAGCAACAGCTAGAGATGTGCAGAAAGTCCATGTTCAGGAGTTGATGCTCATGACAATGTTTGCATGCTGAAAGAATTGTTTGTCCTTCCACACATATTTGTAAGACATTTGGTATGTTCAGGATATCTTACAAAGATGTGTTTTCATAGTGGTTCTACCTCAAAGAGCTTCAACTATTCAATTTATATTAATAATAAATTTGATGCCTATTAGTCACTTAAGAAAACAGTAAACCTGAGTAATGATACAAGATGAAAAAGTTCTGAATATCAATGCATGTTTTGGTAATTTTAACTGATCACAGCTATGTAGGGGCAGAGTAGGTGACTTCAAAAATGAAACAAAGTAAAATTGCCTGTTTTCTATACTGGAAAGGAAGAAGTAAGTAAATCCAACATTGTTTGCACTGGAATTGTGATTAGTATGCCTTCTAGACTAGATGTGATAAAAAGGCACTGTCATCTTAATCCTCCTGAGAAGCTGATTTTAAGATAACCACTTTCTGATACTTTTTGATCTTGTGTAGTTTCCCTCTCAGTCTGAGATCCTACCAGAATTAATAACTGTGAACAAAGATGGCCCATTTGTAGCCCTAAAGAGAGGCTTGTTTTAAGCTGCTCTGACCTAGTATCAGCAAAACGCATCAGAGAGTAACTGATTCAGAGGAGACAGAGATTATCCACACCTTCCTGTGCATAAAGTGCACACACATACAAAGTCTGGAGTCTTCCTACTTCTACTTCATTGAATTAGACAACCCTGTGCACCCGAGTCTTGGCCTACACTCCCACCAGAAAAATGACAGCCATCAATTCTACACTTCAGCTGCACCTGCCTGCTTCTGCACTGGCCTCTGGAAAAGGTGACTATCTTCCAGGCCTCTTCCAACTCTCAAGGGTTCAGCACAGATGTCATTAGGAGCAGAGTCTGAGGCTAACTTGAGAGTGTCAAGTTTTGCTGTCTTTCCTCACAGTTCTTTGAGCACACCTAGGAGACAAACTTTACTTATAACAGTATGCCTTAGAGCTGAGAACAGGCTCTGTTATCTGAGTCATCACCTGTGTAACCTGCAGCTTGCTATGGCTGCTATAGCAGAGAGCACTACTTGCTCCCATCGTGATTGTGTACTGTCATGGCTGAAATCTGCACCCATCAAGAGCCCAGAAAGTGACTGTGGATCAGGAAGACACATCTCTCATCTGGAAAGCCTGCAGTAGTCATCTATGCACAGGAAGGCATGGGCATTTCACTGTTGCAATATATATATATATAGTATGTATATATATATATATATATACACATACATATACATATATATACACATACATACATACATATATATATATATATATATATATATATATATATAC
>NW_020799095.1:69579746-69592728 GCF_003259725.1 Athene cunicularia
ATCTAACAGTTGCAATGTAATTATGCACTGTATGACAAAGTTATAAAATAGCATGCAGGTTGCCATGGAGGACTCCAGAAGAACTTAACTAATTTTTAACAGTTGTTTTGGACCATAGATGATATTTTTGACTACACATAGAATAATATTATGGAAGACAGAAAGTTGAAATACTGGAATACACTGCTGGGTTGTAAATCAATTGCAAACACTTAAGAGCAGGTTTGGTTTTCATTTCTGAGCAAGTCTGCTGGAGTATCTAGTCACCACGTAGCTCTGATATCTCAAATCCTAAAACTGACAAAAGTTATGGGTAAAAAAGTGTTGATTTAGGAGTGGAAGTAGTCAGGAGGAACAGACTGAGGTGTTTACCCCTCATACATCACAGAAAGGAGGAACAGTAACTAAAATGTCTGTGGAACTTGTGATTGCAGTCAGTCACTAAGCGTGTGATAGGAGATTTGTCTGTTAATCTGTCGTCATTTACAAAACCATTTTGATAAAATGTTTTCTAGATTACCCTGACAATACATGCTAATATTCTACTCTGTGTTCAGCACATTATATCTGCTTCCTATTTCCTTCAAAAATACTTTAAATACAAATGAAACTAGTAATTAATTTGCATATGAAGTTGAATTATGTAAGAATATTGAAGTATTTTAATGTATGAACATAATTTTCAAAATACTTTGTGGGTGTACATTATTCTACTGTAAAGCTTAACAGTCTCTAATTTAGAACTAGACTGACATTTGGAAGTCATGTCACTAATTCTAAGAAATTACTAGTACATAAAGTCCCTGATGCACTTGAAGCCTGTCCTGTCACATCATTTACAATCTATCAGACATTTGAGAGATCTGATATGATGCAAATAGCTTGGGTATTCCAATATCCTGACTGTCCAAGACAGCATCAGAAATTGAAAAGATAATTTAAATTTGCTTGTCTGAATATCTGTGATCTTTTTTCTTTTATGTAGCTCTGTGTCAAACCTTTCTGTGGTGTGTGATGTGGTGTATGGACCCACTTGTAACCTGAGGTAGGGTTTGCTCCTGCTGCATACATAGAGTTTATATTTTTATTTTACATAGCTTTTGCCCCTGTCATTATACCCTTCCTCAAGAGCACATCTTCAAAAATTCAAAAGCATAACTGTTAAAGTGCTTTATAGGTTTGTGTATTACTCTATAAAGGCCACTGGACATTTGCCTTTCTGAGTGGATATTTGCCCCCAGAGCTGGCACTTATAATTTCTATCTGTCTCCATGTTCAGCACTGGGACCAGTGGTATTTTTTCTTTCCATGTGAAAAAATCATTTATCAGTAAAACTAAGTGCTGAGACTTTGAGTTGTAGAAAAGCATCACACTAGTCCTAAAGATAGAAAATTATCAACTCACCATCTGTAGGTCAACATTGGATAAATGAGTTGAATTGCATAACAAGTGATCATTGCTAATCCAGATTTTTGGTTCTATAAATAATTGTTCCTTTCTTAGAAGTGTAAATTGATAGTAACTCCATTAAGACCCCAATGCTGGGTTTCCACACCATTCTGTGTAAGATTACATAGAAACTTTTTCTGGTGGACAGGATTCTCTCACCATTTACTCTTTCTGTGCACTTGCTATTATACACCATTTTACTATAAAAATGTGATACAAGTAGTCTTTTTTCAAAAAAAAAAAAAATATACTCTCTATATTAACCTAGTAAAGATTGAATCTAGCAGTTTGTAAGATTCATTTGTTTCTGGGAAACCAGTGCATTGCATAATACATATAATCTGTGCATTTTTAATGATGCAAGTGAGACTAAGTGTTTAGGTTTGTAATTTGACTGGACTGATATTTCTGCTTACGTAATATTGTTTAATCTGAATACAATCAAATTTCTCTTATTACTTCAGCTATAGTAGAATTAAAGTTATATTATAAAGTTAATATATTATCAGTCTAATTTTGTGCACTGATAAAGCTTTCTAGTGAAAATTTGCATATTGATGGTGTATTGTGCTTTTACAGAATGTTTGATCTATTTTCAGATATTTCCTCCTAGAATTTAATATGACCTGTCCAGACTCCTTATAAAAAAAAGGAAAAGTTATATTAGCTTGCACACTTCACTAAACAAAGTTCCCTGTGATGTCAGTGAAAATAAGAATGCTATTTCAGTGTGCATGGGCACCCTGAAAATTCTGGTAGCCAACCCTACATCTAAAAGTAGACTGATAGATATTTTTTCCAGTCTTTTACAAGCTTTCATCAAAGTAATGTCTCTATATTTGCCATCATTTATGGATCAATGGATTTCTAATTTGAGAGGAGGAATTTTCTGTAGATGTTGTGCTACTACTTTAAAATGTATGCCTAGGTGGGGGTTATATATTATCATTGTGAAAACATTGTTTTCAATAAAAGTGGACAAAAAATTATATAAAGAGCACCAGGAAGCCTAAAAGAATGAGAACCTAATGTATATGTATATTTGATCTATACTGAAAGACTGTTCCTCATGTTTTTAAGCATCTACCTAGAATCTATAATACAAGCACTGAACCTGCTTGTAGGTGGAAGAGTCATCTTAGCAAACTGGAAAAAAAAATATTACACTAACTATATAGTAGGCACAACAATGTTTTGCTGAAAGCCTGCTATAATAGTGGTTAAGATTATTTGGTTTACATGGTAGTAAGTAGAGAGAAGAATTAAATGAATTATATATATTAGAAATTAGATAACAGAGTGAAATTAATCAGGTAAAGGAAATACAAGAAACAACTTTTTACCTTAAATTTTCTTTTGCTGCCAGCATGTTTAAAACAAATTTACACAGATTATCTGAATCATCTGCTGAGAAGTGATGTCCAGAACTGTGTATTGAGAACTGTTAAAGCTGAGTCATTCAACTCTTAGCAACTTGTTAGAAAAGATACTGTAATGTAAGTATTCCAGTATGGAGTCTGGCTGAAGATGAAGCTTCTAGGTATCAAATATTAGTGTTTCAGGAAGACCAACTGATATCTCTGAAAATCCAGTCTTGGTGAGTAGTGACAGATTTGAAATTATTAGAAGTCCAGAAAAGAGGAGATGCTGCAGTGGAGTCTTGTCACTTGTACTTCCCTCCAAAGGATAAAATAAAAATATAGTGTTGTAGTAATGCAGAAGCAAGTAAAGCCACACTGTTTTTATTAAGGACTGACAAACAATTGTAATTCAGTGTAATGTCTCCATATATAGCTTTGGAAGTATAGCAAGTAAGTAGACTCAACTGAACCGTGTAGAAACCTGTATCTTGTTTTATGAAGAGTTTGTCATAGGGAGCAATTCAGTGTTGCTCTATGAGGAAGAATGTTATTATAAGATATCTTTAATAAAAAAAAAAAAAAAAAAATTGTAAATACATATAGGATATCTACAAGAGCAGAGTATGGAAAAGGCACTAGAACTTTAACAGCAATTCTGGACTATTCCATATAGAGATGGGTGTACAGCAGAAGAGCAATCTGCCTACAGAAGAGGTGCACTGATATAAGCTCAATTTTCAATTTATTTGGCACCTAGCCTTGAGCTGTGATTACTTTTAAAGGTTTCCAGTAAAAGTGGGTAAATTAAATATAGAAAAATAGCTAAAAATCAATGAGAAACTTATCTAGGCCAGTGGTATTACCTGCAGACTCTCTTACCACATTTAGTAATTTTTGTACCATTAAGTCCTATGTCAAAAATCCTTTTCTATGCTGACCTTCATCGGAAGATATGCAAGGGCTGTTCTTTCACCAAGGAAGCCTACTCCTTTTGAAAAATAATTTAAAAGTACCATTAGTGAATAAATTTCATCTAAAAATGAGTATTAAAGCACCAGACTGTCAAGGCATTTTGGTGCCTAATGCTTATCAATTTCAAAAGCATTTCAATATTTACTTAGAATTGTTGCCCAGGTACTTTCAAAATTGAAGTAAATGGGAAGCTGATTACTTAATGCAAATACTTTGAAAAATTGATCCCCACATGTGCCTGGGTAGCAAAATCTACCTATAAAATAAACACATGGTGTATGTTATCCTCAGACAACAGTGTGTCAAAGTTATATTTAAAGAAAGCTGAAGCAGACTTTTCTCCTTGAGAGTTGGACTACTGTCAGTACCTGAACTAGTTTCTTTAGATATTTATCCCAAAATTTACCTCACAGCCTGCAATGTCAAAACCTTACCATACAGAAGAGGTACCATCTTTACAAGATTGTGAACCGAATTGTGCATTTTCTAGATCGGCTTCCCCTGTTCTGAAATAGTATATTGGAAAGTCTGGCCTATGATGAAATAGACTGATCAATAACTAACCTATCTGAAAACAGAAGTAAAATTAACTAAATTACATAGATATGACTGACAACTACTGCTCTATTCATAAATAAGACACATACTATGCATTTTAAAATGATAGTAATATGTTTGATGTTTGCTCGAAGAACTGATACCATTTGTAGTTCCATAGCAAAATGTTGAGCTACTGTCATGGTATTAATGTGAATACTCACAGTGCCATTCCTATGCATATTGAACAGAATAACTGATGGAAATAGTTATTGCTTTGTTACCAGCCATTGTCTGTCATACAATTGAAATGCAAACACCAAGACTTTTGTATGAAATTACTGTTCCTAAACAAATCCATGGGACTATGTATGTATATCTGTTTTATTCCTTCGCACCGAGGACAAACATAAATTGTAATTATTGTCTAGCTGAATTGTGGCTGAAAGTAAGCAGTGTACTAAGATCACAGTGCTTTAATCATGGGTACCGCCTCTTGGCATAAAAAATAATATCACAATGTGGAGCTATCTTACTAAAGCATCCTAGAAATCCCAACAATAAAGACGGAGGAAGGAACTAACGATGTTCTTTTATATCAAGCAAGAGTTGGTTTAATACAGGGGTGAATTAGATATTAAAAAGGCATTGCTTTTGCCAAGATTGTGCCTTATAGCAAATGGCTGTAGTGATGCTGGTGGAATAATATTTGCTGAGATAAACAAAGTACACTACTAAACCATCCCTTGGAAAGTATAGCACAAATATGAGTTGCAGCCAGCACTAATCCCTCAGTTACAGGCTAGCCTTCCTTCTTCAACTCTAAAAATCGATTACTAAAGTGCCTGCTTGATACAACAGTGGAAATGACATTGCATATAATTGAACTAAAACCTTTTAACTGATTACATGGTGAGGAATTTCAGTGTCTACACTACCAACTGAGATTGAGCCCTGAAACTATAACCACTTCAACTGTCATGTTTGATCTGCTCAAAATACATGTCCCATCTTTTAAGTGTTAAATTGCCTGGGGACTGTGATGCGAATATCCACCCGCACACACATATGTGAAAGTTACCCTTCAGCCATTTTACACTGACAGAGTAACATTAATCTGGCTGCAAGTAACATGACTCCTCCCCAGATACTCTTGCTTCCTCACCAGGTGTAATTATTTTTCCTTTCTTACTCCAGAGGCTACCAAGCAGGATTTATGTTGAGGTCACTCCAGCTGGAGGTGGCAGCATTTAGATACATTCCTATTCATGGTTCTTCCCAGACCTTGTCACAAGATATCAGATTAGACTTTGAAGTCTTAAGAATAGGGAAATCCCTGCCCCACCCCCTGTATACCATGATCATCACCAGAACAGCAGAACACCACCTCTTTCTCATTTAAAATTTTATGGCAAAGTTTTCTAGTTTTATTATTTTTCAATAGAACAGTGAGATTTTATTGTGTGTCCTGTTTGCAATTCCTATGTTAATTGGCTCTCAAATAGCCTGTTGTCAGAGGAATCTGCTGTTATGCCAGAATTGCTGATTTGAGTTCAGTCTAAGGCCAGTGCCTTGCTGTGCTATACTTAAGAGCTTGTTTTCTATAACGCATATTTTCCCCAGTCTCCTCGCAAAACCCTCAGATTTGCAGATTCACTTACTCTCTCAAACATTTTGAGGTAGCTCTAATTAGCATCTATCTTTAACATTCTGCAATTTTCTGCAATTATCTATTTCAGCTTTAGTAGTTATTAAATTGCCCCTATGAAAGTGCACTTTCAACAGAGACTAGCAATAAAGGTAACCCTGAGAACAGCAGACCCCAAAATGCACGGTGACAAGGTTTATTTATTACTGCAGTGGAATTAAGAGTGCATAATTAAGATAAAATCATCCATCTTATGGACTGAGAGAACATGAGTTTATCTCTGAATATAGCCCTTCAAATGCATCACTTACCTATTCTGCAATTCTTTTATTCTAACTTTATAACACATTGGTTGGCTTAGTAAATATCACCTGGAGCCGAAAACTTTTTTACCTGAAATGATTTACAAAAGTCAAAATAGTTTCTCTTATGGCAGTTAAATTCCCTAGAAATAGTCTTCTGGAAATTTCTTGCTAATGCTAAGAACAGACAAAAGGTTTCACACTGTTATAGACATTAGTGATATTGCCTTATGCACTACGTGAATGAGCTGTTATATCAGCTTTGAATTACTACAAATCCTCAAACTTTCCTCAAGATCAGAGAGAAAAAAGGTTGTTCAAATTACTTAGCTTTATATAATTTGTGTTGTGATTATTTGGGTAGCTCAGATTATGAGAATGGACTGCAGTACCTTGTTTTGCCTGCAAAAACATTGCTGCCCTCTACCACTGCAGTCAACTTTGTTAATGTGGGGGGTTGACCTCTGCCATCTGCAAGAACCTACCCAGCCACTCTCTCACTCCCCCTCCTCAGCAGGACAGAGGGAAGAAGTAAGGTGGAAAAGCTCATGGGTCGAGATAAGGACAGGGAGATCACTGACCAGTTACTGTGATGGGAAAAGCAGACTCAGCTTGGGAAAAGTAATTTAATTTACTGACCATTAAAATTAGAATTGGATGTTTCACAAAAATTTGGCCCCTGCTGACTGAGGTGAGAGACTAGGATGCAAATTATATAATTACATGAGTAATCATATTCACGTGCATGAGGTGTCCCATTCATATTGGAGCACAGCAAATGTGGTTTTACACATGGTTCTTATAACTGGTTTGCAAAGCAACTATAATTCTATGGCATCATCATCCATCTGCTTCTTTCTTGATCTAGATGTCCCTGGAGTCTGTCTTGCTACAGTTACTTGCCTATGATGGCAGAGAATGGGAGGGTTTCACAGAGATGTCAGAGGGGCTAGGGTACTGGTGTTATCTCAATAGTCCAGGAGTATCTTTTATTCTTCAGGGTGGGAGCTGTCCTCCTCCTCCTCCTTTTGAGGAGCTGGGGTCTTTTAGTCATGCTTACTTAACCATGACTATGCAGTATACTAACATAAACTACATATGTATCTTCTAAGACTGTTCATAAAATTTCATATTATAAAGACTAATTGGTACAATAGTTTAGAAACAAGGTCAATATAAAACAAAACAACACCTTCCACCTATCCCCCCCACTTCTTCCCAGGCTCAACTCCACTCCTTCATACCCAGCTCCTCTACCTCCTCCCCTCCAAGGGGATGTGGAATGGGGGTCTACACCCCCACTAGTAAAACAGTTCAAGCATTTTTTGTTTTAAAACTTATATAGGCTGAACTGTATTTATTGCTGACCTGAAGAGATACTTGCATCACTCTTAGGTGTTCTTTATTTTCTCCTCTTCCTGCTTATCCTTGTGGCTTTCCTGATTCCTGATATTATTAACTAAATAGGACTTACTAAAATGAGCACCAAGGTCTCTTGAAGGTAGTTTGGGTTTATGCGATCACATGTGTATCTTTTCCTCATATCTTTAATAGAAATTATATAATATGAAATGTTTTTGCACATTAATCAATTTCCATTTCACTCTTTATTTGTTGATTTTCTTCCTCTTGGAGATGGGTAGTTAAAACTCTGAAATATATGTATGTGGTCCATTATATATGTGTGAACAGTTTCACTGATTTCAGTTCATCTATGTAAGTATATGTAATAACTTGTATAATTTGAGTCCAAGCACTTGTATTTGGATTCTACATAGGAAGAAAAAGCATGAAAGGAAAATGAATCCTTTCTTTAATATTTCCCATGGCTTAATGCAAAGTGGGGGTTTTTGTAATGCATACAATGAAATCATAATGACAGTAGTTCCTTAGACACATAACCCACATATATGTTTAAATTTGAACTGCATATTTATCATCATTTTGAAGGGAACTTATCCAAAGTTTCTTGAATATCTTCAACAAATTGAACCACCAAACTATGGTTTATCACGTGATTGATGCTTTGGGAGAGATGTTTGAAAGTCACAGTATAAACACTGGAATGTAGTAAATTAGTCTGTATGTTTGGTTTTCTTTTTCTTTTTTTTTTTTTTGTGTGTGTGTGTGTCAGGTGGGGAAGACTTTAGCTACATTCCCTAGAAACAGTCTGTAACTTTGCTGTCTGAAAATGAGTAATTAAACCTCCATGGAGGCCTGAACTGAGTTTTTAAAAAGTCTCAACTGAATGGTTATACATTTTAGGTTTGCATCTTTTCTGATGGATTGCAAATACAATTAATGAATCTAAGAATTTTTTAAAGCATCTGTAGTAAACTAAGGTACTAGAGAGAAATCTCCTTCCACTGTTATTTGCATCAGTTCAAAGATTCAGCAGTTGTACATGAACAAACTTGTTTCCCTTCTGTATTTTAATTGTGCACTAATAATGTGTTAGTTTATAATTTAAGGATAATAGCCATAATTGATTTTTCAGAGTTCGAACCATTTCAGATCCAATATATCAACTGCTTTTAGAAAAAAAAAAATCCAATCACAAAAAAATCTTTTGCACTATGTTAGACTTTTCTTAAACAATCAAATGATAATCATATACTGTTTAAGCTTTATTGAGTGATTTCCCCCCCAGTAATCTTTCAGTGCTCATCAGCAATAAATTGCTTTATGGGGAAAATGCTCTTTGGATTGATAGTGGTTTTAATACTTATTTTGTAAACCAAATTACTTATTTTACTCTCTTGCATTAAGCAATATACTTCAAAATGCAAAAATCTTGATCATTTATTCAGTTAATGGCTTTCTCAACTCTACTCTACATGATTTTTCAGTGGAAAACAGCAGAACTTAAATCTGCTTGATGCTGTCTTAACTTGTATATAGCCTGCTCGTGAATCTGTATTTCTGAAGATCCATTACATCTTCATTTTGAAATCATCCTTCTGCACAACAAGATTAATCCCATATATTTTTCTTTTCCTTTGCAAAACTATGTAAGGAAAGTAAGATCCTGTTTAAATATCTGCCCATGTTTGAGGTCATCTTTGGCCATGTTTGTAGTCAGCTGTGAGAACATCTTTAAGGTTTGAGGACTATGACTTTTTGAAGGAAGAGAAGTATATATACATCAGTTGTGACATTCAGCATTTTTACCACACTCAGTGATCTCCTCCAATTGTTCTGCTCTTCAGGAACTATGAAACATATGAACTCTGGGGGAGTCAAAATGAAACAGTGGCTTTCTGTAGATGAGGTCTGAGGTTTTGAGATATGTCCCTGGAAGACAGGATTGAGAGGTGGTGACCAGTCAGTTTAAGAGGTAGAGTCTTTTCTACAACATTGTCTAGATGTTGCAAAAGACATGGATCCACAAATGGGTATCCCTGAAGAAGAAATATGTAAGAAGAGATTGTATGAATAGAGGGGAAACAAACGAAAAACCAAACCAAACCAAACCAAAACTTTGAATGCAGTTTTAAATACAAATGCCCAAAGAGTAAGAAAATTGCACTCCAAATACTTTTTTTCAGCTTGGCTGAAACAATTATTTAACTGTAATAGCCAGTCAGACATAAACACGTAATTCCTCGTAGCAGAATTCTAATACTGCTCCTTATAGAAGTTTTGAGAGGAGTGGGTTTTATTCTTGTCCTGGAGTTCATCTCATTATTAAATGTAAGCTCCAAGGCAAAGCAATTCAGGAACAATTTTATAAGGAATGTTAACCTTTTTATTTCTGGAGAAGTAACATTATAGGAATGTGACAATACATATCTACTTCAGTAATATATGTGAGTATAGCAATTTGCCTGAATGAGTATCTAGCTATCCTGTCTTATGAGGAGAAAACCACTGACCTTTGTCTTACTGTGTATGAATTGTAGAAAAGTAAATATTGACCTCTTCAGTTAATACCTATCTCTAAGTCAGTAAAATGCTCCACAGAAGATTCTATCACTTTCATCAGCCAGCTAAATTATCAGAAGAAAATCTTGGATCACCAGTTTCAAACAACTGTTTCATATTGCATAATGTACTTCTGTGTTTACGAAAGTCTGTCTTTAAAATTTCAGCTGCCTGTTTGAGAAGTGCATTTAAGTGGCAAAATATCTGTCTGTTGATTTGTTTTTTTAATTAAACACTATTTTCTGAAAATTAGGTTTTTTTAAAAGGCATGTGTGCTACTGTCTTAGCTTCCGAGTTGTTTCCAAATGCTGTTTCAAGTAAAACTATGGTTTAGAGAGAAAGTAGTTTAAAATCAAAGGAGAATTCTGCCATTATAATCTTTATTTGTAACTGTTGAATTAAACAAGCAAACAAAAAAATCTGAAAATGGTTGCGATGACTTGAATTGTAGGCAAGATAAAAACAAGTGTCCTGGCATTTAAAAGTAAATTTGGATTTAGAGTATGTTATTGCAAACCTTCCCACCTGCATAGGGACCACAGCTAAAATCCTATCCTATTTTTTGTAAAGCCTATGTTAATAAATGACTGTGCATCCTGAAATTCAACAGACCAGGGGTATTTCCAGCTCCCACCAAGTCTGAAAGATCTGTATAACTGAATCCTAGTCTGTGTCGCTACACCTCACTAAACTGCCACACTTTCTAGAAAGTAAAATTTGATATTGTATCTGTTTTAAAGTTTTACTTTCTGAAAAAGTTAGTTATGTGCACTTTGAAATATGATTTCTTCAACTACATTTGTGCTGCTGCAAGTTTGGTGAGACACATCTGTTTCTTCAAATTGGCAGAACAATAAATAACTGATTTCTCTTCAGAAGTGCCCTGGCTGGTTTATTTCAATGCAAGGGGTCATTTTAGTCTAATGACTTGTATTATTGCTTTGCTTTGGCCATATTTTTATGCTAGTTATTTTTAGCTAGTCATTCACTTTTAAATTACTTTGGAGAAATACTACCCTTATCATAACATTCAGTTGTGTTCTTCAAATCTTTGTAGTGTGTGGCTTGATTTTCTTTATCTAAATAAATTAATCTGAATGATCTTTTCAAGTCTCAATTTCATAATTCCTACCAAGATTTTTTTGTCATTTTTTCCTTACTTTTATAGTGCCCATATTTATCTTTTTTACCAAATCAGCCCTATCCTGCTGTCAGAGAAGTCTGTATCTCAGTCTTTGGACCATGCTCTGAATGAAGGGTGAGGCAGGCACTGACTGTTGTCCTCCAGAGGCATTTGACACAGGCAAAATGGACAATATTGTTAGGGTCTTACAGACAGCATGTTAATGAACCTGGTAGCTTGTTAATCGAACAGCCTGGATTGTGAAGTCCCTAAAAGAGTATTCAGAGTTCAGTAGCATTTTATTATAATTAAATAGAAATATTTGCCAATGAGCTCAGTGTTGTGACCAGCATTATTGACACAGAGATATTCATATTACAAATGACAGCAATTGTTCTCACTGTTGGAAAATTATTATCAGATTTCCCATGAAACAGACTGGGAGAAAGAAGATATGATGGTTAAAAGTAACACTTCTAAGGATAAAATGCTGCTTTGAGGATCGTCACTTGTCAAAGAAACAGAAGTAGCATGGATATGGCATTGTGGAATTTTTGTTGTTGGGATGGTTTTTTGTTGCTGTTGGGTTTTTTTGTTATTTTTGTTTTGTTTTGTTTCAATGGGACAGGGTAGAGTTTTTATTTACTTGGGTTTGATTCTGCCTTCCATCCTGTACCCTGGGCAATTTATTTAGATGGAGCTCGTTGGTTTAAAGATGGAAAAATTAAATCTTGTTTAAGTGTTTTTTTCCTTCTGGTTCACTTAGCTAGGTTCCAGAAATTAATCAAATCATACATTTTCATTCTACATATATCATCCTGAAGTTATTGTTACTAATTTTAGAGGAAAACACTGGTCTATGAGAGATGAAAACTGTATTTATTTGGAACGATTGGTGCTTTTTTTAACATAAAAATGATGTAGCTAAAGCTTAGCAAGAAAACACCTAAAACAGATACTTGTCAATATATATTTCTCCGTTAGACTTAGAAAACCCACCAATGTGCTGTTAAAACCTTATATTAAATTTGAGAGAGGTCTTAATCATAAAAAGGTGGTTTTATACCAGACTGAGTTTTTTGTGTGACACACTGTGGTTCTGAGTGATTTTTCTAGGCAAGTTAAAGTCCCTTGAAAATATTTTCACAATTGAAGTGCTGACATAATCTTAACTATAGCACTGTTAGCAGCAGAAGTGTTAATAGAAAAATAAAAAAAAAATCATCATCGATCTCAACAAAACAGAAAATAAGTGAAAACCATGTATCTGTACTTGCATTTCTTGAAGGAGTATCTAAGACGTTGGGTGCTGCCAAAGTGCACTATTTTTCTTGAGATTTACTCTGCATAAAGGAAACAGGTTGTTTTCTTGTTTTCAGTAATTTTACTCAATTTCTACTCACAGCATAGCACATTAGCCTGTCAAGAAAAATCATCACATAGCAGCTCCAGATATGTTTCTAACATTCTTGTATGGGCTTCTACTAATGGATATATGCCATCAAGACAGACCATACTTATGTAATCATGTGTGTTTGTGTGTGTCTGCATGTGTACTGCACAATTATGTTGTTGAGTGTATATGAGACTTTTTATTTTATTAGTATAAAAATTTACATATACAGTGGGCTTCACTCATGCTCCCCTCCCCCCCCCCCCCCCCCC
>NW_020799095.1:69592778-69604123 GCF_003259725.1 Athene cunicularia
CACCCCCCCACCCCGCCTCAAAAAAAACCAAAACAAAACCAAAAAGTGTTAAATTGTTAAGTTAACACATAGCAGCCTGTGGTCATTTGTTTACAATTCAGTTCCTATCCTCAGGATACATTTTTTTTGCAAGGTATCTTATTTCTTCAGATAAAGAAGGACAAGAGGCTGTGTGGGCTGAGTATTTTAGAATTACTTTCTCTGAGTTGCTGATTCTGTTTTCTCTTATATTAGCTCTTTTAGTTTTGAGCTGAAAGGTTTCTACCTTGCATTCTCACATAACACTGTATTATCTTGCAGTACAATAACCAGATCTCAGGCAAGAATTATGCAGCTGCAGACACAGCAGCATCTAACAGCATGGTGATTTGAACCATGCAGAATTATACCTTACTACCGGTAATCAAATGAAATTATTAAACTGATATCTACTGGCTTCTTGGGAAAGTCAGTGTGTAATGCATGTGTGTGCATGTACTACCTCTAATCATCTTTGGTTCATCATCTTCTAGTGTTTCTTCTTGTACTCTGATGTCTGGTTCCTTGTTCATTTGTTGATAGTTGTGGAGAATATGGCAGATTAAGTAGTACTGAGTAGATATTTACTAAATATTCCTGTGAAATGAGACAAGAAAGAAAACTAGAAAAAATGAAAGAGACTGGAAGAGTAATTAAACTATAGGGTATTACCTGAAGATAGATATGCTAATTAGAATGTGAAAGAATTAACACTGCAATGAAAATCAGCATCATAAACTGTTTATACTCTGAATTTTGTGAGCCTGCCTCGCATGAATTAGAGTCTGCTGTAATTGGGAAGACTCAGCCTGAACTGTGTGTTCAGGTTGTTAATAAATTATCATGTCTTCTTTCCAAATGTCAGTCTTTTGAATTTTTAGTAAATATTAGTAGAAGCAAAATTTCTGTCAAACCAATGATGAAAAAATTATTGCCTTCATGAAAATAAGCTTTCCAGAAGAACTTTATAAAAGAAAGACAGACTGTTTAAACAATTTGAAATTTCTGAGAAAAGCTAATAAAACATCTGACTTCTGTGTGGTGATACTTGTCCACATGCTGAGACTGTTACAGGTGTTTAATGCTTTCAGATGGAAGAAAAGAAAAATAAGAGAATTGGTGTGTTCATTATAATATTTGCTGGAACAAAACATGAATGATTCATCGATTCATTGTACAGGTATATGTATGTATTTTCCCATTGGGGGGGTGTATATGAAAAGGTTCACATTTCCACAACCGAAGAGTAATCTCAAAGACTTAAATAGAAAGGTTTTTTAGGCTGATAACAACTTAAAAGACATCTTTATAGAGTTATATTCAGTAAGAAAATTATGTTAAGATTAATTCCAGAACAGTCATCTGGAAAACAGCAGAGAAAAAGTTCAGGGGGGAGGTTTTAGGCCATGAATTTGGGGACCATGTTCATTTGCTGATGAAGATTCTCAGACAGTAATTGTAGGAAAGGATATATAAGTAATTATTTTGCTGAAAACAGCAGGTTTTAAATAATATATTGATATAATTTTGTCTACTTTCCAAATAGGCAAGTTGATGTAGGAAGGTTCCTTTATGCAATATCAGAGCTTCTGACAACTTGAGTGAATATCATATCACATAAGAAGCCCCATTCAGGTATATGATAGCATGAAAATGAGAGTTAACATGTACTTGGAATAAACCTGTTAGTAGCTGAAGTTTTGAGAAGATACAGTGTGGTCAGATAAGATCCCAGTGGGAATGATGAAAAGATCATCTCTGATATGTGACTAATTCAGGTCTCTGAATAGAAGTAGGAAAATGTCAGAACTCTTCCCCTGCTCTTCTTGATTATATTTCACTGTGAGGTGTCACTTAATGGAACTGACACCATTCAATAAGGACAGACAAATGATTGTCTCAGTGATTAGCACTGTGTTAGTACTGCTGTAAAGTGTCACTCCACATTTATTTTTGCTGTATATCACAGGATGGTACAGTGGTATATTACCTCTCTCAATAATGTGTGTTCAAAGGAGGACAAGTTGAATGTCTGTAACTTCAAACTTAAAATTTGTAATAAGATTGTATAATCAGTGCTTAAATCAACAAACTTCCCATTTTCAGAAATATAAATTTCACTCTAACTAGCAAAGAAGGCCAAAACAGAATATAGATTTTAGAAATGTATCATTAGAGCTAAAAATCTAAACTATTGTCATCTATTTATCACTCTTACATTCACATAATAATGATTTAATATTTGAACCATATTATCACCATCTTGCCTAGTCATACCATGTTCAGTGTCTTTCCTTAAAACAACAATATTGTGTTAATTCTGAACAAACTTTTGCATTTCTTGATATGAAAATCCTTTCAACTTACCAGGCAGAAAAGTCTTTTGCTGTTAAGGGTTTGGGAAAGTAGAACACACATAGAACACACATTACATTGTTCTTAATTGTTTTTTACATTCTGTCTTACATTATTTTTAATATAACTGTAACTACCAGTTAGAAGCTTCAAGAGTGGAACTCTACTACTGCATTAGAGTGTTGCAAAATTAAGTTTATTCCCAAAGAATTTCAGCCATAGTATATCTTGAAGTACACTAGCAGAGGACTATGTTACTTCTTTCTGCTCAATTGGCTGGAAAATATATTAGAGAAATGTAAGGAATGTACAAAGAAACAGACTATGACATACTATGATCTGCAGAAGTAACAGCTGATGACTATTACTCATAAAATAACCCTGAAGCAATAAGCAAAGGAATCACTAAGGGCAAAAAGACATGAATAATAAAGCCTCTATTACCAGGTTTAATGGTTGGTTGGTTGTTTTTTGGGTTTTTTTCCCAAATATTACAGTTCAAAATATAACCTGAATCTCCCTTCTTGATATTTAAGCCCACGATTTCATCACTAATATTAGGTAACATGCCCTAGATGCTGGTCTTGCATTGTTCAATATACTAAAATAATCTGATTTACTCTGTTTAAAGTTTACATTGTGTGTTTTCTAATTTTCCAAGGAAATGTGACTAAGAATCAAGATGAAGAGACTGAAATGTCTGGCCATACATGAAGTCACTGACATACTAATCAACACAAGACTGGTGCAAGGAAGACACTGTCTCATTGGCACACTAAAATACAAAATGCATGAGATTCACAGGAAGCCATGCTGGTCACAAATTAGTAGTGTAAATTAAAGAGAGCTAGAATCAAGTCAAATAAAATAAAGTAATACAGAATCTGTATGGAGTGAAGTCTTCAGATATTTATCACTGTATGCTGAAACAGATGAAGAGGCAGAAAGGGAAAGAAATTAAAGTATAGTGGGAGACTCCATTTTCTCCCCTTGCCTCTTCTTCTGTCACGTACATGGGCCAAATATAACGTCAGGATATGATGCAATGGAAAAAGTTTTATATGCGGTAAGTGATTATTTCATGGAGCAGCTACATAGAGAGTCCACAAGAAAAGATGCAGTCTGTGATTTGGTGCCACAGTGTTCAGGGTCTGGGTAAAGATTGTATTGTTGAGGAGTAACTCTCTAACAACAACAATAATAGTAATTATGTTTAACACCCTCACAGAATTTACAAAATAAGTCTGCTGAAAAGGAACTTATATAAAAATAAACTTTTAAGGAAGAAACTAAAAAGCAAAGCTAAGGGAATTAAATCCTTATAGGTTTTATGGACATTACTGAAGGACACCTTCCAAGAAGTGAAGCCTTAATGAATACAGGAAAGCTGTTTTAGCTAAGCAAGAAGGGAAGGAAAATCATTAGATATAAGAAACCATCTCCAAAAAGCTGGTCAGCTCTTTCAGAAAGAAAGTAGAAATTATTATGAACTCTAGCAGACAAAATTTAAAAAGATAATTAATCCAGAAGACTTTGAAGAGCAATTGACATAGGAATAAAAATAAACAGTACAACTTTCTTCAGAAAGGAAAATCAAGAAAGGTTTTAGTGAGTCTGTTCAGCTAGTTGCTGATCAGGTTGTTAAAGGAGCACTCCAAGAGAGCAAGGCCTTTATGGAGGAGCTGGAATTATTCTTCTCATGAGGTTACACTGTGAAAGAAAGGTAGCAATTCACATGCTAAACCCCCTTTTTGAGGATGGCTCAAGAGAGAATAAGTCTGCAATTGAAGAGGATATGGAACAAGCTGATAGCATGAACACTCACAAATCAGCAGGACTGGAATGGCATTTCCTTTCTAAGGGAGCTCAGGGCAGATAAATTACTAATAACATTAAGCAAGCGTTTATCAATTTCCCTGCTACGAAGGTAGTGTAGAAAATGGAGCACTGACTTTAAAAATAAAAGTTCTAGAAAGATATAAGAAGGTACAGACCTATCAGTCTGACATCAGTTTTAAACCAGTTAAATAAAAACTGTATAATTAGTGGGCATCTGGAGTTGCACAGTCTGTTTGAGAAGAATTGATGTTTCATTGAAGGAGTCCTGCCTTACAAATCTCTTAAGAATTCTCTGAAGGAATTAGCAAAGATGCAGATAGGATTGATACAGCTGATATATCAAATGTCTTCCAAAGGCTGTTTTTCTTACTTGGGAGCAAGTTTTAAGTGTTTGATAGACAGTTCCTTAAAAATGCCAGCTTAGCATTCAGCCGTGATTAAAAAAAAAAAAAAAACAACAAAAAAACCAAAAAAACAACACATAAAACCTACTGCAAACTCACGATTCACCCCACTTTGCATATGGCATGCAGTTTTAGGGTCTTCCTTTTAGAAAGGTTATGTCGAGTCTGGAAAAGGTTCAAACAAGGGCAACATGGTATTCTCTTCTGATATTTCAGCAATTTTCCAAATGGAGTATTTGGAGTTTTTACACCAAAAGCAAATACTCAGAATGCCAGTTATGGACATCTGAGATTAGTTTGCTTTTTGCTTTGCAAAACCAAACTAATCACTTCAGCCAAACTGGATGAAAAATACCTGTTTGCTCATCTAATGAGGCTTACTCTTGTAAGGTAAGACTGCTAAGGTATTTTCAAATGGTTTATCCACTTTTGCCATTTAACATATCTGTTTTGAAAACAAATCATAAATATTGGCTTCTGAAGTAAACTTCAAAATACGCTCAAGAAATATAATAAGGATATTTAAATATTTTGAAAATAAACTAAGAAGAACATTTGGCTCCTTCACCTTTTCATGATTAGATATCAAAATGCAGTGCAAAGGTTTAGGGGTATGACCTCCAAAATTTTTGACAGAAAGAATGTTAGAACTTAGAACCATTTCTCTTTCTGGATTCTATTTTGGGTTTGGTTTGTTTGTGGGGGGTTTGTGTTTTGGGTTGTTGGGTTTGGGTTTTTTTTCCAAGTAATTTAAGTTCCTACTTATTTCTTAAATGATATTTCCAAGATCTGTTTGGACCTATTGGTATACAAAAGCATTAAGATATTTGAGAAGAGTCTAGTTCATTTATAAGTCCTTATAAAGAGCATATCTGATGTGGAAAACTCTCCGGTATGGCAACTATAGATATATAGGCAATTACTGCAGTCTTAATAGCAGACAGGATTCCGGAATGCATACTCCCAAAATGGGGAGCATGTGTATCCTTAAGATGCATATCCTTTGTGTTGGAAATGGCTTTTCAGAAGCCTTTTCTGTCTTTATGTGTGCAACTGCAGTAACTCAATGAAAAATTCTAAAATGTGTACTACATGGGGTTTTTTTAAAGAAAAAAAGCCAGCTCTGAATAAAATTTGTAAAACAAATGGCACACTACACTATATTTGCAGTGCAGGAGGATTTAGTTCACCTCAACAGGTGAAATTAAGCTGCTGGAGCCAAGAACAGAATAATTTAACCAGTCTGCATATACTGTTGATAGATTATGACTAACAGCACTTTTTCTGATGAATAAAAATCTTTGGATAGATTTTTAAAATGCTTTAGTGAAGATTAAAGTACCTCATTATATTAGGATAATTAGAGATTCCAGCTGTTAGTAAATCAAGAGCGCATTCCACTAATTTTCATTGCAACAGTTGGTATTTCTTTTAGCTTTATTTTCAATTAACCAGTGTTCATTATTGCATACAGATGTTCAGCTTCCACAACTTTCTTTTTCTGAGATAATAAACTTATGAGTTTATTCCACTTCAACTAAGATGATGCTATCAGTGATAGGTTTTGTCACAATATTCATCATGCATATTATACCACGGGGCCTATCCATATTTTCCTGTTCTCCTACTGCATGGTGTGGATCACACCAAATCTTTGTTCCTAAAGTCTATCAGTATGCTATGAGGATATTAAGAAAACATTTGACTTAGTTACTCTTCAAACTATCAATCCTTTTATTCTGTTACATATTATGTATTATCAAACTCCACAGCAGCACTGTAAAATCATGTCTGGTAAGTCACTGTGTCATGAAAATTGTAGATAGCAGACAATGACATTACAAGCGTCAGCTACTGTAGCTGTTTACAGGTGCTGTGCTGTTTCTCAGACATCAGTTAAGCCTGGCTGAATGAGGATTTGAAGTGACAGATACGGTATGCTTCTGTTATGAGCTTTGTATTGAGTGACAGATAAGATAAGCGTCTGTTATGTAGTCTGTATTGAGAAAGTGTCCTATAATAGGATGAATCATGAAGAGTCATCAACTTCTGTCAATGCTGTTATAATTTTATAAATTTTAAGTGTTAGCATTTTAAACCTGTGCTCTCCTACTTTTTAAAAAATAAGCAAGGACAAATGCAGGCTGTTCAGTATTCCTTTAATGAACATATTGAAGAATTTGCAGGTATTGTGAGCATGGGTTACATAATTGACTGGAAATGAGCCTATATCTCTTGAATGTATTTTTGTGAGATGTTTGTATAGATGAGTTGATTGCAATCAAAATAGCTTTTATGCCACATGGTTTATCATCAGAGTAAATAGCTAGGTTTAATAGAGAATAAAAAGTCCTAGAAAATTAAGTAATTGGGAGATAGTAATATGTGCTGATAGTAACAAAGACCCACTTGGAGCTTTAACTTGTAAGGTAGCTTTAACTTACCAGGTTCACTGGATCATACGCTCGCTTTTGAACTATCCATCTAAACTCCTTTGCAATCAGTGGAGATACTCAAAGTGCATGATTGATCTTATTCTAAAGAAAATGCTTGAAATAGGTCACAGGGTCCTGAAAGTATGAATTTCATTTTATTGACTGAAAAACTAAAAGAGTGCCTTCAGATGCAGATGTGTACACAGTAGATACTGAAATACTGAGAACGCTGAATCCCATCCAAAGCATCAGACAATGAGTTATCTTTCATTCTGTTTTGAATAACAGTACTTCAACTGCAAATCTTGTCAATGATCTATTTCAAAATGATGCAATATTTACTCTCCAACTGTTCTCTATTTGGACATTAAAATTACTTCTTAAATAGGAGAAAACAAAGAATTTGCCCCTCCTCATGTGATAAAGTGATCCTATTCTAGAACAGCCTAGACTGAATGAAAATTCTTACTGAATACTGACTGAAATGCTTGAGCATGACTCCACAACTCCAATTTTTTAAAATCCTTTTGAACAGCAGAAAATAATAGGAGTTTTTGAAAAATGAGAGTTGTTGCATAAAGGATAACTTACACATTTGAACACTTGTTAACTTGCACAATAAATTACATGGGTACAACAAGTGAAAGAGAAATAAATTAATTAAAAATTAAATATTTAATTCTTTATACAATGCTAATTGCTTTCTGGCATTCACTGATACAAGCTACAACAAACGACTACATTTGTAGTATTAAAGGATTAATTATTTCTATTACTGAGAACACACCCTTAGATAAGATAAATCCCTTCAGGAAAAAAGAGATAAAACTCATCATGTTTCCAAGCATAAAACAATTGGGAAGAAATTTCCTGTGTGATTTGATTTAATTTCCAGTCAGGCTTACCTGCTACTTAGCTAACATGATGATAAAGACTTTTTCCTACCTTTGCTGACAGCTTAATTTTGATTAATGTCATATTAGGGAACTCTTACAATAACTTTAGTTGCAACCTAATTTTGTCTTAGTGTTTACCAAGCACAGGGAGGTTCTTTGTCTTTGAAGCATTTATGAGCTGGTGTTGAACAAAATCTTCACCAGACCATCAGACCCAAACTGTGCTGAAAACTTTGCAAGAGGAGCATTTCTTTGGAACAAAACCTGTTTATCCCTTTAAGAAAATACAAACACTTTCTGGCAGCTTATCTTTCTCACAAACTCCATTAAAAAGTTGTGGTTTAGACCCAATAGGCAACAAAGCACCATGTGGCTGCTCACTCACTCTTCTCCCCCATGGTGGGGTGCAAAGAATCTGTAGAAAATGAGAAAACCTCATGGTTTGAGATAAGGACAGCTTAAGGAAAGAAGAAAAAAATAACAATACTAATTAAAGAATATATAAAGAGAGTGATGCACAATGCAATGGCTCATCACTCTGTACCCACTGCCTCAACCCCTGTTCAAGATGCAATCACCTCCACTCCCCCAGCCAGCTCCTCCCATTATACAGTGAGCATGACATCAGCATGGTGTCAAATATCCCCTTGCCTAGTAGGGTCAGCTATCCTGGCTGTGCCCCCTCCCAGATTCTTGTGAAAATCAACTTTATACTAGATGAAGCTAGGACATTTTTTTTTTTTCCTCCTGAAAACTACGATTAGTGTTTAATCAAAAGTTAGATTAGTGTCATGTCATTATTTTTAAAAAGTATGAAACCAAAATGAGAGAAGAAATGTCTGTGTAAAACAACATCTTCTAACAAGATCAGAATTTATCAGTCATATCCAGTAACTAGATCAGTATACCGTAGCCAGGCATTCAGGTTTTGCTACACCAGAAATACCCCACAATATTATTTCCCACCTTTTCACTTTTTATATGTCACATGCAGCTCATGACATTAAGCTCTTGATCCTTCAACGAGTCTTCATGTTCTTCCTTTGGAAAAAACAGGCACATCTGACAGCAGGCATCACATAGTTGAATGATCAAGGATTATAGCTGTTGATAAGCAAAACCAGGGAGGATTTACAGAAATCTGAGACCATTTTAGAGTGTAATTTTAATTTTAAATTAATAAATATATATGCAAAATGAAGATTACAGTGACATTTAAACCCGAATTAACTTGTAAACTTGACACAGTCTGATCTGAAACTCTTGTTATTGGTACACTTAAAACAAAGACTTGTAACTTAGGTACCATCTTGCTTCAAAATTAATGGTTTACTTTTTTTTACTTGAATCTTTTTATTGGTTCATTTACTTTGCAAACTATGAGACAGAATAATCCTTTATCAACATATAGATGCATACCCACGTGCTGGGTATGATCTGATATGATAGGATACAATTATATGATATGATATTATATAATAGAATAGAATATGATGATATGATATGATATGATATATGATATGATATGATATGATAAAATATGATATGATATATATACTATGATGTGGTGTGATTAATATAATATAATATAATATAATATAATATAATATAATATAATATAATATAATATAATATAATAATGTAATGTAAATATCATAGTGAGCAGACGATTACAACTTTTCTGGCAATTACTTCTGGTAATTGGCTGTAGATATTGCAATCTGCATAGAACTCATGAGTTCCTTTGTTAAACGATTAACACTCAAATTGAGGCATTCTGTGTATGCTTAACAAAGCATTTGACTTAGACTTGATGGCTTAATATGTGCTAAATAAATGATAGTTTATTTTTTATGAATCTGTAAAGATTCCACAGGAAAATAGAAGCAATGAGGGTACAAGTTTCCCCAGAATTAATCTCCTTTCAGAGAATTCTTTGTATTTGTCCCTATAGATATCAAACATAAAAGGAAAGGCAAAAATAGGAAATGCTTTAAGGCAAAGAATTATTTTTATTTAAAACATGGTAACAGACTTTTTTTGGGAATTGTATCTACAAACATGTTCCTTTCTTAGATGTCAAGATCAGAATGTGGTATTTAAATATGTGCCATGCATCAGCTTTGAGAATTTTGATTCAGTTTACAGATTCAGCATGTCTACAATGCTCTTCTCTAAGTAGGTCTGATTTGTCCCGAATTTCACAGTGATTCGATTTATTTTTTTTTGTAATTGAATCAATACATAAATTATTTTGATTCATTTTCTAGTTCCTAGTTATTAACTTGATTTATCACATTATTGGTGACCCATGGATACACTGACAAAGCTTAATCTAATTGCTCTGTGGTTGAGAGATTGATGAATTTGGATTACCACTCTATAGGTATAAATTCTTTCATTAAGCTGTAAAGTGATTTTACACTACTGTTATATAAATTCCTTTGGATTTATACAGAACCTGCAGAAATATGAGGGATGAAGTAATGTGGAGAATTTTTTTTACAACTGTTTTGTTGAATCTTAGTAAGATGCATTTGACTGACTAGAGAAGTACTTACATATATTCAACCACCAGCTTTGATACAGGTGACTTATCTTTTAACTGGTTCCTGCTATATTGGTTCAATTCTGCATCTCTATGAGGTAGATATTTTGGACAAAATTAAAGCATCAATATTATATGATACTTCTCCCATGAAGTGTTCTAATGACATTCAGATGCAATAGATTTTTTAAAAAGACTGCCAGAATTTGAAAAAGTTGGAGAATGGGAAGAAGATGGTATGCATTTCTAAGTACTATTATGTGCAAAAACATATGAATATGACTAAAGAGTAGCTTGTATCATGGCAGCATTTTAACGAAGTTATGGTTTATGTTTAGTTTGTTAATCAGGGACATGGGATAAATACTGAGAAAGCAAAGTTTTCAGGTGACTGTAATGCAGGTTATCAAAGCTGAAAGAAAATACAAGGAAGCTGAGGGAGTAAATTAAGTGAATGGGTACTATGATACTGAATGAGGATGACACCCAGTAACTAGTACAGAATTCAAAATTAACTGCATGAACTCCTGAAAGTGATCTAGTTACTAAAGTGGAAAACACACTAAAGGTTGATCAATGAGCAACTTAATTTCAGAAGTAAAAACAAAATATCTAATGAGAACAGGCTAACATGTATTAGGTATATGCAGAGTAATATTGGGTATTTCATCTCAGAGGTCTTTGAAATTGCACTGGGAGATTCGCTATGAGTGTGATGAGGTGTGAGAGTTAATCTGAGGAAGGAGATATATAAGAAATAGCATGATAAGAATGTAAAATCAGAAACAGTTTAAAGAAGTTAAATTGGATAGGGAGGATAGAAAAACAATAGGGTGCCAATCTACCATTC
>NW_020799095.1:69604173-69651679 GCF_003259725.1 Athene cunicularia
GGTGTTGGGGGGGAAGAATAAAATTAAAAGCAGTAGAAATAAGAAAAATCTGACTTGCTAATAGAAAGGATCTTTGGTTTTTTTGTTTATTTGTTTGTTTGCTTTATTACAAAAGACTCTGATAGGTGACTAGTTTGACTGTTCAAAACGATATTTTACTATTTGGTGCTATGAAAGACTTAGTTCATCTTAAATGGAGCTGGTTTTTTGGTTTTTTTTTTCCTGTTGAAACTTCAGTGTGTCTTTTAAGGAGTAGAGCAGAAAAATATATAAACCTACCATTTTTATGTTGGCTTACTCTCTTTTCACAAGGTTCTGATATGTATATGCATTTGTTTTTATTCTGTGTAGAATCTTTAGTTCTGTTCTTTTATGACATGAAGGATAACATGATCTGAGTCGAGCTTTGACATACAAATAATTTTACATGTCCTTCTGGCTACAAAGCTATAAGAACATTATGAAAGATCATTTTAAAAGCTTCAGATTAATCGAAGTTTTGTAGTTAAAAAGTTAACTTTTGTAGTTAAAAAGTTAAGTATACCCTTCTCACTTGGAGAGCAAAGTGTGAGTCATCTCACTGGAACAAAAAATTTAATTTTTGGGGTTGTATAAATTGCTGCAACTCCAGTGCCATTGCTTCTTTGCTATCAACTGTACTCCCTTTGTTTTTACATATAGCTTTCAGTGAAAATACACAAAATAAATAATGCAACTATTTAAAAGAACAATGAAATAGTTATAATTGTCTTTTAAACAAATGTTACATCAGTGTCTCATGTGTCACATACTACTCTTCTGAAAGCTTCTCTTCAATATATAAAAAAGCTGTTGAAGATTATCTACTGCTGCACACTCATAAAACATACTTTTTTTTTTTTTTTAAACAGATACTTTAATGTAATGCAGATTCACTAACATCTTCTTATGGATTTTAACAGAGATTTGATCCCTATATTCTCCTCGATGCAAGGATTATTCACATCCTAGGAGTGTTAACTGCTTCACAGACTAAGGAAGAGAGTCTTCATCTTTTTCATTCAGCTGGGTGTCAAAATAAGGTTAAATGGCATCATTCTAAAAGGTGATATAGTGTATTAATTAGATTTTCAGAGAAAGCTTTCCTGTAAGTAGTCTGGCCATTATGTGTTTTGGATATAAGCTAGCCTTCAGCATGTAAGTGCAAAAATGACAGCAAAAAACTTTTATTTCCTTTTAGAGCTATTGGAATAAGCTAGCTTTTTGGATTAGAAAGAGAGCCCTTAAAGATCAAAAGCAACTATCCACAGGAGGCAAACAGGCATAGGAAGAACAAATTCCTTTTGAATCTTTCAGACCAACAAAGGTTTTGGTATAGATTTATCAAATCATTTTGAATCTATTCAAGATATATATGGAAGAGGTAACAGCATGAAACTTGTCCTACCTGAAATAGCAGACAAGAAGTGAGGGGAAAAAATAATTGTTAACGTATTTGTACATACCAGATACTAACTTATATGCTCTTCTAATAAAACCTAGTCAAGATAATTATGCTTTCCTCTCATTAGCTGAAATGAGTCTACTAATTTTTGTAGTTTGGGACTCAAAAGTTTGTATAAAAGTTTACCTACACCTTAACAATTACATGTTTCTTCCTTACATAGGGCAATAAAGTCCATTGAATCATTTTTGGTTTACTTTAAAATTATTTTATCATTTCTATAAACAATAGGAAAACCTCCACATTAACATTAAATAATAAACAAGACGGTGGTTTTCTGGTTTATGGCTGGTTTTTGTTTGTTTTTAATGGCTGCAAGGAGAACCTATATTTTTAATTTACCACAGAATTCAGTACAATATTTTCATGAAATTCAATTTCTTACAGAATATGCAGCCTTAAATTCCCCCTCTCAAATTTACAGTAAGATATCTCTGAAATACCTAAGACTCAAAATTCCATTGGCAGAAAAAAAAAAAAAAAAAAAAAAAAAAAACTTTCAGAAATTAGTGACTCTTAGCTGTCCACTAAGTGGTGTTTCAGCTGCCTTTGACATTGAGACAAGATGTACAAGCACATGGAAACAAGCTTACAGCCACTATGACAGTTCTTGTGTTTAATGAAAATATAATACATGTTGTTTCAGATTATGTTATTTTTATAATGCTTATATTAAATTATCTCAAATATTCAAATTTGAGATATTCAAATAGTCAAATATTAAATTATCCCAATTATTGAAAGGTGTGATCCGAGACTTATAACAGTGCTGTATCCAGTAAGGCATTTATATAGATCCTTGAGAAATGACACGATATTAATTTTCTCTTTAGGTCTTAGAGATATGCAAGGTCAAAGATTAATTCTTAGGGGAACTACAGGTCAATCAGTCTCACTTCTATGCACAGAAAGATCATGGAGAAGATCATTCTGGAAAGTATGCTAGGGCACATGGAAAATAAGGAGGTGAATGGTGACAGCCAACATGGCTTCACTAAGGGCAAATTGTGCCTGACGAATTTAGTGACCTTCTACAACCGGGTTACAGCACTGCTGGATACGGGAAATAAAGCTGATACCATCTACCTGGAATTGTGCAAAGCTTTTGACACTGTCCCATATAAATCCTTCTCAAAGCACGGATTTGAAGGATAGACTTCTTGGTAGATAAGGGATTGGCTGGATGGTTGCACTCACAGAATCACAGAATCAGCTACGTTTGAAAAGTCATTGAAGACCATCTAGTTCAAATGTTAACCTAGAAATGACAGTTCCCAACTACACCAGATCCCTCAGCGCTCTGTCAACCCGACTCTTAAACACCTCCAGGGATGGGGACTCTACCACTGCCCTGGACAGCCCATTCCAACACTAACAACCCCTTCTGGAAAGAAATGCTTCCTCATATCCAGTCTAAACCTTCCCTGGCACAACTTCAGGCCATTCCCTCTTGCCCTATCACTTATTACTTGGTTAAAGAGGCTCATCCCCAGCTCTCTGCATCCTCCTTTCAGGTAGCTGTAGAGGGTGATGAGGTCTCCCCTCAGCCTCCTCTTCTCCAGACTAAACACCCCCAGTTCCCTCAGCCGCTCCCCGTACGACCTGTGCTCCAGACCCTGCACCAGCTCCGTTGCCCTTCTCTGTACACGCTTGAGTCATTCAATGTCCTTTTTGTAGTGAGGGGCCCAAAACTGAACACAGGAATCGAGGGGCAGCCTCACCAGTGCCGAGTACAGGGGTCAGATCCCTTCCCTGTCCCTGCTGGCCACGCTACTGCTGACACAAGCCAGGATGCCATTGGCCTTCTTGGCCCCCTGGGCACACTGCTGGCTCCTGTTCAGCCAGCTGTCAGTCAGCACCCCCAGGTCCCTCTCTGACTGGCAGCTCTCCAGCCACTCCTCCCCAAGCCTGTAGCGCTGCTGGGGGTTGTTGTGGCCCAAGGGCAGCCCCCGGCATTTGGCCTTATGGAAACTCCTCCAGTTGGCCTCAGCCCATGGCTCCAGCCTGTCCAGGTCTCTCTGCAGAGCCTCCCTACCCTCGAGCAGATCAACACTCCCACCCAACCTGGTGTCATCTGCAAACTGACTGAGGGTGCACTCGATCCCCTCGTCTAGATCATCAATAAAGATGTTAAACAGGAGTGGCCTCAAAACTGAGCCCTGGGGGACACCACTTGTGACTGGCCGCCAACTAGATTTAACTCCATTCACCAAAACTCTTTGGGCCTAGTCATCCAGCCAGTTTTTTACCCAGAGAAGCATGTGATTGTCCAAACCTCGAGCAGCCATTTTTGCCAGGAGAATGCTGTGGGAAATGGTGTCAAAAGCCTTCTTAAAGTCAGGGTAAATTACATCCACAGCCTTTCCCTCAACCAATAAGCAGGTTGCCCTGTCGTAGAAGGAGATCAGGTTTGCCAGGCATGACCTGCCTTTCATAAACCCATGCTGACTGGGCCTGAGCATCTGGTTGTCCCACATGTGTTGTGTGATGGCACTCAGGATGAGCTGCTCCATCAGCTTCCCGGGCAACAAAGTCAATCTGACAGGCCTGTAATTTCCCGGATCATCCTTCTGAGCCTTCTTATAGATGGGTGTCACATTGACCAATTTCCAATCTGTCGGGACCTCCCCGGTCAGCCAGGACTGCTGGTAAATGATGGAAAGTGTCTTGGCGAGCACCCCAGCCAGCTCCTTCAGCACCCTCGGGTGTATCCCATCCGGTCCCATAGACTTGTGTGTGTCTGTGTGATGCAGCAGGTCACTGACTCTCTCCTCCTGGATCTCAGGGGGGTCGTTCTCCGAGTCTCTGTCTTCTGGCTGAGGAGGCTGGATTCCCTCAGTACAACTGGTCTTGTTATTAAAGACTGAGGCAAAGAAGGCATTAAGCAACTCGGCCTTCTCCTCATCACTTGTTACCATGTTTCCTCTTTTGTCTAGCAGGGGATGGAGACTCTCCCTGGTCTTTCTTTTGCTACTGACATACTTATAGAAACATTTCTTGTTATCCTTGATGGTTGAAGCCAGATTAATTTCTCTCTGGGCTTTAGATTTCCTGATTTCTGCCCTGCATAGCCTCACAGCCTCTCTTCCAAAGGCCATAAACTCTCCTTTTCTCCCTGGGTTCCAGCCAAAGCTCCCTGTTCAGCCAGGGTGGTCTTCTCTGTTGCTGGCTTCTCTTACAGCACCTGGGACTGCTTGCTCCTGTGCCATTAACACTTCCTTCTTAAAGAGTGCCCAGCCTTCCTGGACCCCTAACCCTTGAGGTTCATCTCCCAAGGGATATTTTCAATCAGGTGCCTAAAGAAAACAAAGTCAGCCCTCTGGAAGTCCAAGATTGCAGAAGAGCTGAGCACGCACACGACCAATGTGATCAAGCAATGCCCTTTTATTACAACTAAGACAGCCCTTTTATAATGTTCTCCCGCACACGTGAGTAACATGCAGTACAAGTCCTCAAGATTGGACAGTTATCTTAGCCTGCACTTTAAACCTTCTTATGATTGGATAAAAAGTGCCACATCAGCCTTGCCAGGCTTTCTGCCTTGTGTAACTTCTTCCGTCCCAACCCCTTTTGGGGGTTGTTTGTCTCATCGGGTTTCTTCCCCCTCATTCAGGGTCACATCCTTATCACATTCTTGCTCGGCTGAAGGCTCTTATCAGTTTTGTTCTCATGCAGGATTGCTCACATGTCCATTCTCTAACAGAAAGACCTCTAGAATCCCAACACAAGATGGCAGTCCTGCTTAGCTCTCTCCTGACCTCTCTAAGAATAGAGAACTCTATTATTTCATGATCGTTGTGCCCTAGTCGGCCTCCAACCGCCACATCATCCACCAGACCTTCTCTGTTCACAAAGAGGAGATTCAGCAGTGCACTTTCTCTGGTTGGTTCTCTCATCAGCTGCGTCAAGAAGTTGCCTCCCAAACATTCCAGGAATCTCTGGGTCTGGTCCCACTCTGCTGTGTTGCATTTCCAGCAGATGTCTGGGAAATTAAAGTCTCCCACAAGAACAAGGGCAAGTGATCGTGAGATTTCTCCTAAGTGCCTATAAAATAGTTCATCCACTTCTCTGTCCTGGTTGGATGGCCTATAATAGACTCCCACTATGACATCTGCCCTGTTGGCCTTCCCCAATTCTAACGCAAAGACATTCTACCCTGTCTTCACTATACTTGTACTCAAATCAATCATAACAGTCCCTAACATACAGAGCCACCCCACCACCTCTCCTTCCTTGTCTGTCCCTCCTAAAGAGCTTGTAGCTATCAAATGGCGCACTCCAGTCATGGGAGACATCCCACCATGTTTCTGTAACAGCCATGACATCATAATTTTCCTGTTCCATCATGGCTTCAAGCTCCCCCTGTTTGATACCCATGCTGTGTGCATTGGTATACAAGCACTTCAGATGGGCCGATGTTTTGCCCCCTTCCCCCTTCAAATCTAGTTTAAAGCTCTGTCAATGAGCCCAGCTAACTCCTGACCTAAGATCCTTTTCCCCCTCTGGGACAGATGCATTCCATCTAATGCCAAAAGGTCTGGTGCCCTGTATACCAATCCATGACTGAAAACTCAAATAGTTGCAGTAAAAGGCTCGATGTCCAACTGGAGAGCAGTGATGAGTGGTGTTCCTCAGGGGTCAGTACTGGGATGAGTGCTGTTTAATGTCTTCACTGGAGTCATAAACAATGGGATTGAGTGCACCCTCAACAAGTTTGTTGATGACACCAAGCTGTGTGGCGCAGTTGATACACTGGAGGGAAGGGATGCCATCCAGAGGGACCCTGAGAGGCTTGAGAGTTGGGTCCATGAAAATCTCATTAAATTCAGCAAGGCCAAGTGAATGGTCCCACACATGGGTTGAGGTTATTCCATGCACAGATACAGGTTGGGCGATGAGTAGATTGAGAACAGGCCTGAGGAGAAGGACTTGTGGTATTGGTGAATGGAAAACTGAACATGACCTGGCCGTGTGCATTCACAGCTCAGAAAGCCAATGGTCTCCTGGGCTGTGTCAAGAGAATTGTGGATAGTAGGTCAAGAGAAGTTATTCTCCCCTTCTACTCTGCTCTCATGAGACCCCACCTGGTGTATTGCGTCCAGCTCTGGGGCCCCCAGGGTAACAAAGACATGGACCTGTGTTTCAGTCAGATCCTCTGCCACTATCTATCCTTTGAGGGAATAAGGTTCCAAGTCTGAGGCACAAAGTGAGGTTTATTAGGATAAGACACTCATGGTCTGAGCCCAGAGGGCAACTGAGTATCATGTAGTGGTTCACTCACCTTTTCACCCCCAGCACTGGGAAGGGCTAAATGAAGAAAAAGGCTCAAGAACAGAGATAACGACAGGGAGGATTGCTCGCTCATTATGGTCATGGGCAAAAGCCACACTCATAAAGGGTAGAAAAAGAACATCACTTTAAAACAAACACGAACAATAAAAACACTTAACAAAGTGGGACAGCTTTACCACATCTTAAAAACACCTCCCTGACCTGTCCCTTCTTACTCGGCTCAGTTTTGGTTTTTATATCTCTGCCTCCTTCCCTAGCAGTGTGGGGGCAGGGAATAGGGCGGTTTTGGTCAGTCTGTCATTCTTTCCTCCTGAGATGAAGCACTAATTAGCATTTCTTCTCCTGCTAGAAGTGGCTACCCTGTCATGAGAGACAGTCCTTCATCCTCCATGATCTTTCTCCAGCATGAGTTCTTTCCATGGGCCACAGCCATTCCCAGGCTCTTCTGACACGGGTCACCCCAGTATGTGGCAGTCTTCCCAGTGCCAAACTACAACAGTGGGAACTTCTTCTTCCCTCAAGTCCTAGCCTCCTTGAAGTGCGGACGCTTTCTCCAGTGTGGGGTCCTCAAGGCCTCACATGGGTTTCTGTTCCTCTGGTGACCTCCATGGGTGGCAGGGGAGGAAGCCCTGCCACCTCACCACAGGGTATGGGGGGGGGCTCTCTGCTCACACGCACTTTCCCGCCTTCCTCCTGCTTTCTTCCACTGACCTTGGTGTTTGCATAGGTGTCCTTCTTGTAACTCTTCATAAGTCCCAATCCCGTCTCAGGTTTCCCTTCTTAAATATGTTATCACAAAGGTGCAGCCACCATTGCTAATTGCCTCAGCCTTAACTAGAGGAGGGTCCGACTTGGAGCCAGGGGAGCTTTTGAGACACTTCTCACAGGAGCTACCTCTGTAGCCCCTCCCCCGCTACCAAAACCCCCACTACAAACACAAACTCAGCACAGACACTTATACAGTAGATAACAATTACATCACCCAGCAAGTGGGGACTATTCTGCTTCTCTTCCAAATTCCTTATCATCTACCTAATCACTTAGTTCCCAGGAAAGTATCCTTATCTGGCATCCCAAGTAAGGGGAGATTACCAAGTTGCAGGCCAACTGTTCCTCAGGAGCTTTCAGGGAGCTGTTTATACACGCTTCCTCAGTGGCATCATGTTATTTTTGCCACACAAACTTGCAGTTGCCAGGCAAGATCAGGCCCAGCACAATGCAAGGTCAGACCTTGATCAAAGCACTGCCACTCAGACTGGATTATCCCCTCACATCCTGCTTGAGCCTTTCCAGAGGAGGCCACGAAGACGATCGAAGGGCTGGAGAAACTCCCTTATGAGGGCAGGCCAAGAGAGTTGGGGTTTTTCATCCTGGAGAAGAGAAGGGTCCAGGGAGACCTTATAGCAGCGTTCCAGGACTTAAAGGGGGCCACAGGAAAGATGAGGAGGGAATCTCTCAGGGAGTGTAGTAATAGGTTGAGGGGTAATTGTTTTAAACTGAAAGAGGATAGATTTAGATTATATCTAAGGAAGAAATTCTTTACTGTGAGGGTGATAAGGCACTGGCACAGGTTGCCCAGAGAAGCTGTGGCTGCCCCCTCCCTGACAGTGTTCAAAGCCAGGTTGGACGGGGCTTTGAGCAACCTGGTCTAGTGCAAGGTGTCCCTGCCCATGGCAGGAGGATTGGAACTAGGTGATCTTTACAGTCCCTTCCAATCCAAACCACTTTCTGATTCTATAACAATTTCTATATTCTATGGGCAATTTTAGTTTATGGATTATCTATGGATTATCTTAACCATTCTATGATTCAATGATTCTCCTTCATTCCCAAAAGTGTCATTTGCAGCAGCTGGAAAACTACTAAATAGGAGCTGGAGGTATTATATAATCACCTTTAGCTCAGAGATTTTGTAGGGGCTGTAGAGGAGAGTTGGTGATTGTTTTACTGTTGTGAATTATTAATATCTTCTTTAGTTAGTAAGTTAATGATTCTTACAAATTTAATGCTTATGACAAAATAAAGCTTCTTTACACTTTCAACCTGGTTTTGAGAGTGCTGGAGCAAGAATTGGACGGACAGGGTCTTGTGCTTAGATATCCAACATATTTGCTGGTTACCTTCAATAGTAACATATTTCTAAAATATCAGCAATACAGTTGACCTAGGTGGGATAACAAAATGACATGTAAAACACGTTGATATGATCCACTGGAAAGTGACATCAAAATTCAATCTATTTAGTTTTTATTCCAGGGAAGAACAATGTCATCATCATCTTTATAGCCTATCTCAGCTCTTTTTGCTTTGCACAGATCAGCATTACTTCAGTACACAGATGTTCATTTTATGCTACAAATTGTGTGGCAGTCAGTCAGGATTAGCAATAAACAACATTCACTAGCAAAGAAAATGTTCTTTCACTGAGAACTCATTTGAAAACATACAACTAGTCTAAAATCAAAGATCTTCAAATAGCATGTCTGTGCAGACAGGGCAATAGCACACAAGTACAGATTTGCCTATATAATGACATAGACCATACCCAGTAGCTTCCTGTGCATAATTTGCAAATGATTTTTGTGTATACTTATTGTTCCCATCACTATTACAAATATAACAAGCAAACTCCCCTAAGTCCAGATGTATGTAAGAAGGCTGTTATGTATAGATCTCTAACAATAAACCTTGTTGTGGAGGCTTAAGGCCATCATATAATTTCCTGAAGATATTCTGCCATGCATTCAGTAACTAAACCTGCTTCTGCTTTCCATCTCAGTCCTGAGAAGTCAGTATGTGCCCAGAGTTGTAGCTAAGTGTGGTGAGTTCACCTTGGTTGGTCAGACACCCACCCAGCTTGTGCTTTAAGCAAATGTATTAACGAAGTATTCATACTAACATAAGTTCTATAAAATTGTGGAGGGTTGACTGTGACCAGATGCCAGATCTCCACCCAACTGCTCTCTCACTCCCCCTCCTCAACAGCACAAGGCAGGAAATAAGATGGAAGAGCTCATGGGTCAAGATGAGGACAGGGAGATTACTGGTCAATTACCATCACTGACAAAATGGACTCGACTTGGAAAAAATTAGTTCTATTTATTGCCAATTAAAAATAGAGTTGGATGGTGAGAAACAAAGACAAAAAATAAAACATGTTCCCTCCATCCCCTCTTCTTCCCAAGCTCACTTTCAGACCTTCATCCCTGACTCCTCTCTCTCCTCCCCTCCAAGGGGATAGGGGCTGTGGGGCTGCGGCCATTCCGTGCCAGCTCCTGCGGCCGCTCCTTCCTCCGGAGGCTTTTCCCCGCTCCAGGCCGGGGCCTCTCCAGGGGCTGCAGGGAAACCCCCGCCCCAGCGGGGCCTCTGCCGGGGCCCAGGGGCCTCTGTGCCGGGGCGCCCGGAGCCCCTCCTGCCCTCCTGCCGCTCTCCCCTGGCAGGGGGCTCGCAGGGCTGTTTCTGCCCCTGTTTCCCTCGGGCCTGGCTGCCGGGCAGCGCTTTGCCCTTCCTTACCCAGGCTTTCCCCGAGGCGCCCGCCCGGGGCTGAGGGGCTCAGCTGTCCACCTGCGCTGGGGCCCTGGGAGCCGCCTGGAACCGGCTGTGTCCGGCGCGGGGCAGCCCCGGCCGCTCCCCCAGGGGCCCGCCCGCCACAGCCCGCGCTGCCGCCCGCAGGGGCACCGGCACCCCCTACAGTACGTATGTAGAAACTTGCCTTTGTTTACCATCTTCAAAAAATATTTGAAAGTGTATAAGCATTTTGCTTCTTCGTGTTATGTATGTGTACCTGTCACAGTGGAATATTCTACCAGGTTACTGAGAATGTAACATCTTTGCACGTAAAAAGCTAGAAGCACAGAGGTGCTCATTCTGCAGTATTGGTACTTGGTGATACAGAATAAATGAAATAAATGCTGAGAAGAACTGTTTCTGGCCTCCATTTATGTCAGATTCCCACTAGAGCTCATGATTAGTCCTGGAGGTTCAGTACAACATGTGCCACCAAGTACTATGAAAGGTATTAGAAGACTACTGTGAGGTGAAGTGTAGTTTCTTGATAATAATTACAGAAAGATTTCAAATCAGGAGCTTCTGATTATTTCTATTCATGTACCTCAACAGGTATTATGCTTTTTTATGTATTTATTTAAAAGCTAGATATAGTCATTAATGTACAGGGATAATAAAATTACTGAGCTTATGAAGCGTAAATGTTTTCCAGAAGCTATTTATTTGTAAGTCTTCTGAAACTACACTCTTGTTCTTAGAGAAACTGAGGAAAACCTGTGTAGCATTAATGACAAATTCAATTAAGAAAAAAAAAAATTCCTGTACAGAATACCAAATATGTCCTAGCTCTGTAGAATAAATATTACCTTAAATAATGTTTAGTTAAGCAGCATAACATTTTATGCTTTCATTACAGAAAGCCTACACTCAGGAAAGTTTATAAAAATAGTTAGAGCCTTAAAAGAAACAAGTACACTATTGAAGTTTTAATAATCAAAGAGGTGCTGGAGGTAAAGATAAGAGGGTAGTATATTTTTGATTATGATCAGTTCATTTTTTAAAATGAAAAATACCATAAATGTTTTATGTAGTCTGTTACTATATCAGTTCTTTGGTCTTATGTATTTTAAAAGTCACTGAGACTGGTACAAAAACCTTGACCTTACATTGTGAGTGAGGCTGAATGCTATGGTTAAATACAGTTTCCCACCCCCAAAAAAAGCTTTATAATACACAGGGAGTGAATTTCTTTATTTTTTAAAATTTGCTTGATTCTAGGCTTCTCTTGGGAATGACTCCATAGCAAAAGGCATGATCTACAGTTTGAGGTCTTTGTGACTGTCACTGTCCTCTAGAATAAAGTTGTGTGGGACAGTGTAGAGATATCCTTAATAACTCTAAAAAATTTATGTAGACAGCTATGTCTGGCTAAAGCAGGTTTTTGTCCAGCGGAATTACCTCTATGAACAGCTGTAGTTTATATCATCAAAAGTGCATCAAGACCTTTGTCAGTTCTCCACTGTAAAGAATTTCTAGCTCCTGTGTAGTTAAGGTCTACCGAGAAGAGCTGGTAGCTGGATGAGTTCTCTTGTAGCACCAGATGAATCTTTTGCGGCTCCACTCCATGTCTTCTAGTTTCCTTTAGCTCTGTGAACCTATCAGCTACTTACCATTTCCATGCCTAATGCCTGCCAGGTGGTAGAAGTAGAAGAGAGTGCCAGGGTCTGATAGTATTTGAGAAAGTTATGAGATACGTGTGGAATGGAGGACAAATTATTTGTTCCAGGTGGGTAACAATTCTTAGTGGTCTTGTATTCCAAACTTCAAAACATGCTTTCTCTTTCATTATAACAAAAATGGAAGTTGCCTGCCTATTACGTGATTTTAGGGTGTTGTACTGGTTTGGGCTAGGATGGAGTTACATTTCTTCACAGTAGCTAGTATCGGGCTGTGTTTGAATTTGTGCTGAAAATAGTGTTGATAACACAGGAATGTTTTAGTTCTTGCTGGGAGTGCTTACACAGAGTCAAGACCTTTTCTGCTCCTCAGACTGCCCTGTCAGTGATTCGGCTGGGGGTGCACAAGAAGTTGGTAGGGAACACAGTTGGGACAGCTGACTCCAACTGACCAAAGGGACATTGCGTGTCATATAACATCATGCTCAGCAATAAAAGTTTGGGTGAGGTTGGGGGAGCTGTTGTTCAGGGACTGGCTGGACATTGATTGGTTGGTTGGTGGTGAGCAGTTCTTTGTATTTGCATCACTTGTTTTTCCTAGGTTTTATTTTTCTCTCTCTTTGTTATTTTTACAAAAAAAAAAAAAACCCACAAAAAAACAAAACCACCTATTTTTATTTATTAAACATTTTATTCCAACCCATGAGTTTTCTCACTTTTGCCCTTCTGATTCTCTCCCCCATCCCACTGTGGGGGAGAGAGTGAGCGAGTGGCTGTGTGGTGCTTGGTTGCCAGCTGGAGTTTGTCTTTGTTGTTGCCAGATGTATTTCCAAGGATGATTTCAATATCCTTGTACTTTAGTCTTGAGTCCAGAACTCTTTCAAGATTAAATTGCAGTTTCAAGAGTATAATGTAGCTGTGATCAGATTCTTTGCAGTCAGGTTGGAGTATTAAATGGGTATTGCTCATATAAACTCAGTTAATACTTTTTTAGTTTACCATAAGGAACATAATTATGAGCACAATATATACCTTGGTTACTGGTCTAGTCCCAGACAGGCAAAAGACCTCATTTTATTAATCCAACTGTGGATATTTTACTGCTTCGTACATGGATATTTCAGTCAGCTTCTGTTAATTCCAGGTGTTGCTCAGATTTGGTGAGCTGTTAAGGTTATCATCTGAACAGTGTCAGCAGAGCTGGTAAAAATGTTCACAGCATCGTACTGTTGGAAGTAAAATACTTGAACATAGGAAAAGTAATAAAGATTTTTGGGATTTTGCTGGGGGGTTTTTAAGACGTAAGTAATAGAAAAAAAATCAATTCCTGTGTACTGGAAAAAAAAAAAAAGACAAAATTACATTGGGGCGGATATCAACTAAGTATATTATAAAATGCAGATACGTATAGCCACTGGGATTTTGAAAAGACACTTATCTGCCTCAGTGACAAAATACATTCATCTATATACAGAGTACCACATTTTAATCATGGTCGTATTTCAAACAGAGTATGTGATTACATAAAATTTGCTGTCTCAGATGTATGTCCCTCACATCATTAATATAACAGCTGCCATTCCGTTTTGACAAGATTAGTAGCAAAATTTAGAAGGAAGATAAACCTCATCACATCCTTGGAATATTTAATTTGGAGTAGCTTTGACCATCCTGCTGGCTCTTTTGTAAGTCAGTCCCTCTCATTTAGTTTGTTAGATATATGAGCTGTGGGCACAAATAACGAATATTTCATGGTGAACTAACTTAAGAATGAGATACTGCAATATGACCAGTTAACTCTTCATTTCCCTGTAGCTTGATGAATACAAAGAGGTGCACTGCTGCCCTCTAGGTCTTGCAAGATCTGGGTCTCAAATCTGCAATATATTTTTCAGTTATAGATCACTACCAAAATCAGGTTTCTAATCAACTAAGCAATAATAATAATAATAATAATTTTTAAAAGAGGAAGCAGACAATAATAAATAAATAAATAGTGAAAGTAACATGTATCCTTGTGTAAATAGACTGTCTTTAAACTTCCGTTTTGCTTTCACTTTAATCTGTGATCAAATAAGTTTTTTATCCTTGATTTAGCATTTTTTACTGTTATACTGTATGTTAGCCATTTAAGTGAAGTGCTTATGTTTTCTGTCACCTGATTTGTCTCACATTCAAACTATTGATACAAATAGTTGCATCATATTCAAAATGAATACACATATGCAATGCAAAAGCTTAATACATCTGAAAACAAACAAACAAACAAATCTGGTTTGGTTTAGCTTTTTAAGGATCTGCTAAATTAAGTCAAAATTCTCCATTTTGTTCTATACATGTTAAATATTCTTTGACATCAGATCTTTTGCAAAATTTTAGTTATACCATTCCTAATAGTCTCCAAAAGAGTCAGGAAGTAAAATTTATAAACAATTTGTCAAGATTAAGACCATTTTACTAAAACTTTTATCACTTAAAAAATAATATTTAAAATAAGATACAGCTTTTATTGGCTATAAAAAGCTTTAGGATCATCTCACATTTGTGATTATGGATATGAAGATTAGGAGGCAGCCTTGGCTGTAGTGAAAATGAGATGGTGGTGCTCAGGATCCTACAAGGAAGAAGTATGGCAAAAAGAAGGATCACAACCCTGGACTCTGGCAGAGCTGACTTTAGCCTTTTCAAACATCTGCCCGGAAGAATCCTATGGAATACAATCCTGAAGATAAAAAGGATCCAGGAGAACTGACTGATTTTAAAGGATCACCCCCTCCAACTCCAAGCTCAAGAATGGTCCATCACAGTGAGCAGGAAATCAAGCGAAGGCCTGCATGGGTGATCAAGGAGATCCTGACTGTATTCAAGGGTAAAAACCCAGCAGTAATACTGACTGACTGGCTGAGCATGTAGGGATGGCCTTAGGAAAGCCAAAGCTTACCTGGACTTAAACCTGGTGAGGAACATGAAGGGCAACAAGGAGGGCTTCAACAAGGACATCAGCAGCAAAAGAAAGACCTGGGAAAATGTGGGCTCACTGCTTAATGGGACAGGGGAACTGATTACAAAGAACATGTAAAAGGCTGAGGAACACATAGCCCTCTTTGCCTTGGCCTTTCCTGGTAAGGCTGGCCTTCAGGAATCTTGGGTCCCAGAGGCAAGAGAGAAAGTCAGCAGCAAGGAAGACTTAGCAGAAGGAAAATATTTAAGCAAACTGGACACAGAAGTTCATGTGTTCTGGAGGATCTGGCTGGTGTCATTACAATGCCACTCTTAGTTATCTTTGAAAGATCATGGGCATCATGGAAGGTTCCTGAGGACTAGAAGAAAGTAAATGTCACTCCTATCTTCAAGAAGGGCAATAAGGAGGATACAGGGCACTACAGGCCATCAGTCTGTGTCAGTTCCTCTGAAGGTGATGGAGCAAATAATCCTGGAAACCATCTCCAGACACAGGAAGGATGAAAAAATGATTGGCAGTATTCAGCGTGGATTTACAAAGGGGAGATTGTGCATGGTAGTTTTCTAAAGTGAGATGACTGGCTTGGTAGATAAGGGGAGAGTAGTGGATGTTACTCTGTATTTAGTCAGGCTTTTGACACTGTCTCCTGTAACATCTTCACAGACAAGCTGATAAAATACAGATCAAATACTGAGGTGAATCAAAAACTGACTGAACTTGCCAGGCTCAGAGGGCTGTGATTGGTGGCATAGAGTCCAGCTGGAGGCCAGTCCCTAGTAGTGTACCCCAAGGATCAATACTGGGTCCGACACTTTTTAACCTCTTTAAAATGAACTATATGATGGCACCGTGTGCACCCTCAGCAAGTTTGCATGTGATACAAAATTAGGAGTGGCTGATACACCAGATGGGTGTGCTGCCATTCAGAGGAACCTCAACAGGCTGGAGAAATGGGCAGACAGCAGCTTCATGGAGTTCAACAAAGGGAAGTGTGGGGTCCTGCACTTGGAGAGGAACAGGCCCCTGCACTAGTACATACTGGGGGCAATCAGCTGGAAAGCAGCTGTGCAGAGGACCTGTAGGTCCTAGTAGACAACAGGTTGAGCATGAGCCAGCAGCGTGCTCTGGTGGCAAAGGCAGCCAACAGCATTCTAGGCTGTTTCCTTTATATCTGATAGAAATATTCCATGTGAATACAAAAATAGAAGGGAGGTTATAGCAGTCATATAAAACTCAAAATCAGTTTTCTAAGGCTATTTTATCTAGGTCAAATTAAATAAAAAATAATTATACTGCAAGCCAGATTTTTCTCTCATACTAGTATACATTTGAAGCAACACTACTGTATTTAGAACAGTAGGTTAGGAGTTATTCTTGTTCTGCTCAACTAGAATCAGATTAACCTAATACTGCTGTGAATGATGGAAGTCCTGAAATATATTTTATACCAAGAGCAAAAATGCAATCACCTGATTTTTACCTTCTACAACTGTTCCATACCAAGCAGAAAAAATATGCTATTTGCTGTGTATTTTAGGTCTGTAGTAAAATGAATGTAAAATATTAAAATGCCTTATATTACAGTTCTTAATATATATTATTTTTAATGTTACTATACTGTTGGGAAGTTTTACTGGTTGATAATAATTTTATCAACCTGTATGAACATAGAAAAAGACCCCAGAATCTTTCTCAGATAGAGGTCTTACAGAAGACTACTGCCTCATTTAAAGGCTGGGTTTCATGATACCAGAAACAGGAATGTCTTTCAAAATTTAGACCACTGCCTTGTGTTTTCTTCCCATGTCCACTATAAACTACTAAGGACTGAGCTTTATTCTAGCCCTGTTATTAGTTGCATTTTTTGGAAACAGTCTGAATGCAGGCATAGATTTGCTCAAGGATAATCAATTAGTATATCATAAACAAGTGCTTTCTAGATTGCATACACAAACATCACAGAAGGTAGGAACAATCATAGTAAAATGCTCTTAGAAATTTATTGTGATGGAGGACAGTGATATCAGTTAATCTCTTGCCTTGTTAATTTCAAATGCAGTTTTCTGGCTATACAGAATTTAGTTGCAGGCGTTATTCAGGTACAAACAGAATACTCTGTAGAGAGCCACAGAATTTTATTAACAGAAGTTTTATTAGCCAGTCTAAAATAGGAGCTGAAAATAAATATCAATAAAATCCCCAGAAAACAGTACCAAACATAAAATAACAAACTCCGGCCGGAAAACTTTTAATTGTTAACTCTCTGGATTTCTAGGAAGTGTCTCATGTTGGCAAGTGTGACACAGTTAGCACAATAGCACTCATTATTTATCAGATTGTTCAGTACTTTCCATTACATTGCACCAAAGAAAAAAGGAAAGATGATAGATAAGTTTTTTAACTGAATTTTTTCCTCTCTAAAATAGTATATCCATGAAGTATATTATTTAACTTTCCACCTGCTGTGTCTTAGATTGTGAAGAATTAAGTGGTTTATATCAAATTTTAGAAAATTAAATTACCTAAATTGTAACTGCTTATTATTATGTGGTAAATAACTAGGATATTTTCTGAGAAGCCTCACAAAATGGAGTAAAAAATTGTATTAAAATAACTCTAATTTTTCAGTGGTATTTAATCAAAATATTCCTACTGGATCTTTAAACTTTATGTCCTGGAATTGTCTGTCAGACTCTAGTACTGTCATGTCACAAACATAAAGTTTGACAAGGACAGATATACATCTGGAGAGGAAAATCCTCTGTTAGATCTAGTCAGTCATTCCATATTCATGAATCCTGTTTACTTGCATTTTGGGACCCTTCTTCCATATTAATTTGCAATCACCTTCTCAGATGTCCACTTACTCACTTGCCATGTCCCCCAGATAATTTTCTCCCACTGTATGCCTTATCCATACCTGAGATGGTTGGTAGGACTTTTCTTCCTATGCTGATAACAAAATACCCATTTCACCCAAGCTAAAAAAGGTAAATGGAAACCATATACAATACAATTAGACTGTGACTAAGGTGGAATTCCACTCAAGAAATTCAGTACCACTAGGTAGAGTAAATAGATTTCTGACAAGAAAAATCCAATGTTAAATGCGTTGTGCAAAACCTGCATATCAAGCTGTAAGAGCTTTACATAGATTTTCCTCATATATATGGGTCTGGGACTAGCTCTTAACTGATTACATGAGCAGAGTTGCAAATTATATAACAAAATTAAGTGTATTTATACTTGGACCAGTCCTCTGTGAATTTGAATACAAGGTGTTCCAGTCACTGCGTAAAGAAATATTAGTCAGCTGTTACCTAAGGTGATTTAGTGACAGAATTGAACAATTGCAAGACTTATAAGACTGCTCCACTACTTTGAAAATGAATTAGCTTTTAATTTGTGTTTTCGTCTTTTGTGTTTGCTTTATGTGAACACCAAGTATTTTGTTTGCATAAATGTTCTCAGAAAAAGCACTTTAAGTTAATATACACAACTTCTCTGAATGCATAGTGTGTATCAACAACAATCCATCAATAAAATTGTGCCTAAAATGAAGCTAGTGCATAGGGATATGGTGTAGTTGGGAACTGTCAGTGTTAGGTTAATGGTTGGACTAGATGATCTTCAAGGTCCTTTCCAACCTAATTGATTCTGTGATTCTGTGAAGTGTTAGTAGATACTTGTGTTTGAGTTGTCTTTGTTTATTTGGCTATATATTATTTCTTGCAGAGCAATTAAAGTATGTAGAGTATTTTTCAAAGTATCCACATGCTTGGAGAAAGACAGGCAATCTAACTTCTTATGGGAATAGATCAAAGCTTTTTTTTTGTCATGATAGGTACATTTTTCATTTGAAGGCTTAGAATAGTAGAACAAACTATGCACATGTTAGTTTATCTCATAATCAATCTCAAACATTAAAAAAAAATATGATTTCTGAGAAGCACTGTGTACCCTAAGCCCGGTCTAGTAAAAGTAACACTTTAAAGAAATTACTGAGCTCCCCACAGCATGAACTTTTGTAAAAGCAACCATACGGAAGGATTGAATGCTGATACTCAGAAACAGATCAACATTTAATGCAATTTTCAAAAAATTCACAGTATTCTGAAGAAAAAATAATCATTAAACGCGACACATTTTCTCCTAAAATTGCTAATGCTGTTTAGATAATCTTTTTACTTTCAAAATAATATGCCTATATTATGGTTTAGTACAGAACATGCTAGACCTGCTACAGTTGCGGTATGTTGTAAGTCCGATTCTGCCATTGTTCTGTGTAATACCTGTTTGAAAAATAGTCATTGCTGGTAGGGGTGAAATTCTTACTGTCCAATTTAAGACATTTAGTGTGTATGTCTGAATTAGAAGCCTTATTAACATGACTCTTTGAATGGACATGGAATATAGGTTAGTGCCCCCGTCACACAGGCTGTATGCCTAAAGTTAGGCAGAGATGTGAGTATGTGTAACTGGAAAGCCTACTGGTTTACTATTAAGGACTTTGAGCTGCAAAATTTGGATAAAAGTAGGGATTTCGATTGTTTGAATGAAAAACACTGTAACTAGAAACAGTAATTTTTTTTGTTTTAATAGAAGGTGTGTACCCACAAACTTTTGATCCCCCCATGGGTTTGGATATCAAATACCCCTGAAGTTCTGAAGATCTAGAAATGTTTAACAGAGACAGCTCTTGCCCTTAAAAGTTTCTCTGTAAAGTTTTGCAGCTTCAAATATGATACAAATGTTCAGTGCCCATTTGCATTATTTTCTCTAGTAGATTTTTGCTACTGTAATAAAAAAGATCATGTGCTATCTTACATTATACCCCAAGTAAAACATTTGTTTCTCCCAGAGTAGCGAGGACACTGAAACACAACATTGAACATAAATTCTTTGGCTTTTTCTAGTTTGATAGCAAGATTTGATCTTGTTTTAAAGAATTTGACTGGAGATAAGCCAGCACTATAAACAAAGTAAAAAATAAGAGGTGAGAAAAATCATTTGAGGACTGAGAGATCATGCAGTTTATAAGTTCAAGGAACCTGTTTTATCTGGGTAGTGAGATGTTTGTGAAGGAAGCAGATACATAGAAAATTTTAAAAATTTCAGAAGCAAGTCTCAGTGTTGGGATTTGGAAGTTATTTAGACCCTGAAGAAAAATCAGATTTGCATTTGATGCAGTAATAAAAGGGAAAACAGGAGAGAACTCAGAAATACAATAGAAGGGAACATTTCTTTATCAGTGAAACAAATTATCTACATACCTTTAAATACAGTTATTGAAGCTTTTTGTCATGATGTTGGTACTCTTGGCAAGGATGCTCATGGTTTTTTTTGTTTGTTTGTTTGTTTGATTTTCAGTAAAGGGCTTAATTAGAATAGGCTCTTCCAGACTGTTCGGGACTGACTTTATTAGGGGACACGTGCCAGCTTCTGTAGCATGTAATGAAGAATGATAGAATGCTTTTGAGTGGAACTGAGTGGATCAGGCTTCGAGGTACACCTTCTACATAAAAATAAGTTATTTGATTAGAGAGTCACTAAATCAAACCTGAAAACACAGAATATGGAGACATATGTCCTGAACTGGTTTCTTTAAAATTAGACATGGATGTTTAAAAAGCTGTTTCAGTTTTGGAAAAAAATCCATTTTTGCTGATTGTTTCTGGGTGACTTACATAGTAATTAATGGTGTATAAATAGCACTGTTAAAGATGCATTTGGTACAATGTGAAGGGTTTGTAAATTCCAGAGATTTCCATCTCAAATAATCACAGACTACATGGATCCATTCTGAAAGCCTGCTCATGCCAATTCTGCTGACTTTTGGTGAGTCTTCTATTTGCATTCCAAAAGTAATAGTTATTTGTTACTCAAAAAAAAAAAAAACAACCCACACTAAAAAACCCCAGCAGATGCATTTGTTTACTTTCAGTGGAATAAGGATACTTCTAAAAACATTCAGAAATGCTGCCTGTATGTGTAATATTCTTTGTCCTTTCTTCAGCATCACTGTTCAGTCACTGATTCAGTTCAGAGATACTTGATAGGTTCAATGAACATTATATGAAGCAAAAATATCTTTTAACACAAATGTACTTCTAGATGTGTCAAAATTTAGTGTCTTCTCTTGACTAGGTATTAATCCTAGCTAATCCATCAAATTGTACACTTAATATTCTCTCCTGATTTACAGCCTTTTCTAACAATAACAGTAAATCTTTTATCCTCATACTGTTGGGCTTTCAAGGCATCAGCATAAATCAGAAGATAAATATTTGTGTGGTAGGTTCATCATTCCAGGTGATTATCTTAGCCTGTGATGGATGCAAATATACTGATTTTGAAAGAATACGTCTCTCTAAACATGAATTAAATTACCTGGTAACAGTGACTGGAAAAAAAACCTATTTTTTTTTTCAAGTGAAAATGTAACTCCTATTTTCTTTGCAAAAATGGTTGTCTTGAAACATCTGACTATTGTATTCAAACTTCTGTATTGTTCTATTTGCTTCAGTCAGACCAAAATGATGAAGAGATCACATAGTCTAGATTTAATTTCCTTATTCACTGAATCTGTATAATACTTACATTGTATAGCTGTATAAACTAACGTCAGGTGAGGGTAAAGCTGTCGCTCAGGTGCATATTAGAATGCGGATGAACATCTACAGAATCTGGTAAATAGTACTGGTTAAATAAAAAGGCTTGACCTGTATTAGGTGATTAGAACATTATTTCACTGCCAATATACATAATTTTCCCAAAGGATTCAATCTGACAGACTAATTTGGTAAGAGACAAAACAGGTACATTTGATTAGAGAAAATATTTTGGTGTGTGTCAGCCAAACAGTTAGTGACTTTTACCTCTTTCAGGGGATAAATTAATCTGTCACCTTCTTCAAAAGCCCTTAATTATTACTGGTTTCTGACTCTTGCTTTTGCTTAAGTTTTCTGAATTGTATTATGTACACTCCATAATCTGAAGCACTGAAAAAGCAAATGAAAGAAATTAGGGCCAGATACTCATACTCAAGCTGAGGAGCACTTTAGCCAAGATGCGGTTTCATCAGTTTCAGTGGAATTATTCATGGAATAAAGAACTAATGTCTTCTGAGAGCGAATACGAACATCCTCTAATAAATCTGTCTGTGATTTGCCAACAGCAATCTGTGACATCATTGTGCCTTACAGAACAACTAAAAAAATTAGTAAAGTGTATACCATAAAATTCTGCTACTAGAATAGAATATGTCCCTCCTAACATTACTTCCTGGTATAGGTAAGCAGTAATGGATGGAATGTGCAGAACAAATCAAATATCAGGTATTTGATGACTGTGATAATTGACACTTTTTGAATACATTCTGAAACATGGTACAATCTGAAAAGTTACCAAATGGGAGCCTATTTTTTTCTTAACAGCATGATTTACTCTGGGTGCAATTACAATATATATTTCCATACTTTCTGACAAACTGGTCCTTACAGTGCTGAGAGAGACATGAATTAGCAGATGCATGTAAGAGTATCTCCTCTGATCAGGTATTTGCTCTTCTGGTATTCTGCTTGACTGTACTTCATCAGAGCCTGCATGGAACCTCATTCCATAGGAATTAAGTTTTCTTCTGTTTCTTTAAAGTTTGTCCTTGGCAGACCAGGTAGGCTTTATGCTATTCAAGTTTAGGAAAATAGTCATTGTAGTATCAATTAGTGAAATAAGAAGGAAGCCAGTTCTAATTTAGGCAGCTCAAAAAAAAAAAAAAAAAGATATGTTGATCGAACACAATTACTTAAAGGTGACTTGGAGAAGAAAGTTGAGTCTGTGCCCCTTTTTTGATTCATTATGAAATATAACAAGGTCAGAAAGTTTGTAATTTGTCTTTAAATAAATGTTGCTTCTGTTTACATTAAAGATTAAAAATAAATAAATCTCTTTTTTGTGGAACAAACTGGTTAGTACCTCTGAGTAGCAGGCAGCTTATTTCAATGTCAAACATCATGTAACCAAGATTAAAAATTTTTCTTATGTCACTGACAGGAGTCATGCAGAGCTAGGAGTATTGTACAGTTATTACCCAGTACCCTTACCAACAAATCTCAACTTTTTCCATAACTCTTTCTACTCTGGTTGTTAAGCAGAATCTGGAATTCATATTGAACATGGCAATGAGACTGATACTGAATAAGGTGTATTTCATATGGGATCTTAGTTCAGGGTAGTGTGCTGACTCAGTCTGTCAGTCAAGTATAGTAAGCATAATCTGATGTAGCATTTTTACTACCATTAAGTTATTTTTTGTATTACACTATAGTATCTATAGTAGAACTCAAAGTTTATAAAAATCCAGGAAGTTTAGACCTGGTCATGGATACACATAGGATACACATAGCCACTCAGATTTGTACTATGTACATAAAATTTAAAAAAATATATCTAGTTTTATTTTCATAAGCAGTTGAAAAAAAAGGCACTAGATTATTAAGACATTTGTGCAGTTTTACAAAAACCTATATATAAAAGTTCTGAAGTTCTCCAAAAATTGAAATGAGACTTCAAATCCAAACTCCTTGTTTGATCATACTGCTGAAAACATCATTCAGTTATCAAGGACAAGTTAAAAAATCCAGGGATATGGATGGATGACCTTCTAGTGTTCTCAGCCTGCTTTGAAACTGGTCCATAACTGGTGTAATAATTTACATGCTTGCTTCTCAGCTAACCTGAAAGCATTTCCAATTGATTTTAGTGTGTTGAAATCTATGTCTTCATTATTCTCTGTGCTATCAACATCTACAGCATTTGTAGAGTAGGAGCAATAATGGTACCATTTCCATGCTTTATGAGGCAATAATAATGATTCTAGTGAAGTTAAAAAGAAGGGATATAATAAAAGGAAGGATATATGCCCAAGAGTGTAATCATGTCCATTTTTTTCCTTATCTTGACTGAAGGAATATCTCTTTATGAGCAGACAGATTTAGAAACTGCTCTTATGACAGGAGAAGGTAAAGAAAAGGGCAGTATGTGGTGACAACTACTCTGTAACTCCAAAGGGAAGATTCTCAGCTGGATGAAAAAAGGTGAAGATTACCATGTCATAAATTCTTAAAGACTCTCATTTTCTCCAGTGTTGTCACAAAGCTCTCTCTGTTTGTTGAAGAATAAAGAAATTACATCTTAAAGTAGCTGGAAGCTGTCACTGCCAGCAAGGATGCCAGTTATAGTTTTTGGAACACTCTCTTACTACACCATCTGGATGCCTTTAGTACAAGTCCAAATATGAAATCACATGAGACCACATTTGTAACAGGCGTGCTTATTTGAGAATAGGAAATATTTTGCAATATTTATGTAGTGCTTTTTTTCCTCTGTGCAGAAATGCTCTATTAAATCCTTAATAATATACAAATAAACTGGATTCATCATACTTTGATAGCTCAGCTGTCCACCTGCTCTTTCTTAGACATCTTTAAAAGTACATAGTGTGTATATGACAGAATGCTGCACTGTGGTTTTAACACTGTGTTAAACTGTGTTTAACACTGTGCAACATTGTGAGAGGCACAGAGAGACAGGGATCACTTACTTGATCTTTTACGTGAGCGCTATACTCGGCACACTGCAATCTTGCATATAATTCATGTTTGTATATACACTTTTCTTTGTAGAGATACATAAAGCAAATACAATATATTTTCAAAACTAGTATTAATTTCAGATGGAATCTTTTTATCAAATCTTACTAATTCTTTTCAAAGTGTCAACTATTGCTAATCATAGAATCATATAATAATAGGATGATTTGGGTTGGAAGGAACCTTAAGGAACATCTAGTTCCAAGCCCCCTGCCATGGGCAGGGACACCTTCCACTAGACAGGTTGCTCAAAGCCCCATCCAGCCTGGCCTTGAACACTTCCAGGGAGGGGACAGCCAAACTTCTCTGGGCAATCTTTATTCACACTAAAGAACTTCTTTATATATAATCTAGGCATACACCCTTTCGGTTTAAAACAATTATCCCTCATCCTGTCACTACACTCCCTGATAAAGAGTCTCTCCCCCTCTTTCCTGTAGCCCCCTTTAAGTACTGGAAGACTGCTCTAAGCTCTCCCTGGTCCCTTCTCTTCTCCAGGCTGAACCATCCCAACTCTTTCAACCTGTACTCATAGAGGAGGTGCTCCAGCCCCCTGACCATCTTTGTGTCCCTCCTCTGGACCCACTGGAGCAGCTCTATGTATTTCTTATTCTGGGAGCCTCAGAGCTGAACACAGTACTCCAGGTGGGGTCTCATGAGAGCAGAGTAGAAGGGGGAAAATCACCTCCCTCAACCTGATGGCCACACTTCTCTTGATGCAGTCTGGGGTACAGCTGGATTTCTGGACTGTGAGCGCACATTGCTGGCTCATAGTCAGTTATCCATCCACCAGTACTCCAAAATCCTTCTTCACAGGGCTGCTCTCAATACACTCTTTGCCCTGCCTGTACTAGTACTTTGGATGGCCCTGACCCATGTGCAGGACCTTGCACTTGGCCTTGTTGAATTTTATGAGGTTTGTATGGTCCCTCCCTCTGGATGGTATCCCTTTCCTCCAGTTTATCAACTGCACCACACAGCTTGGTGTCATCAGCAAATTTGCTGAGGGTGCATTCAATCCCACTGTCCATGTATCCAACAAAGATATTAAACAGTACCTATCTCAATATTGACCCTCGAGGACCACTCATTACTGGTCTCCACTCAGATATCGAGCTGTTGACTGCAACTCTTTGAGTGCAACCATCCAGCTGGTTTCTTATTCCTTAGTGGTCTACCCATCAAATTAATGTGTCTCCAATTTAGAGAGAGGATGTTATGCGGGACAGTGTCAGATGCTTTGCACAAGTCTGGGTAGATGATGTAATAAGAAACCTTTTCCTGTATGTGATTTTTTTTTTTCCAGGACTTAAGGAATTATATCCTATATATTGAATTATATCTTATGTAATTAATGATAAGTAAGTATCTGTGACTTCACAATATTGAAGACAGCAATCTTCAAAATATTTGAATACTTGAAGAATGAGGCTCATATTGGTCTGTTAAAATCGCATGTTGAAACAGCAGTTTTTGCAGTAACTTACACCTTGTGCAGATTCCCTGGTCAGAGTCTGTTCTGAAGTTAGGCTAAATAAGTGTGAGTGTTAATCCACTCTGATGGGGTATTACTTCTAAATTTTCAGTAATGCAAGCAGGATCACATTTTTTCTCAGCTCTGCCTTTTACCTCTAGTCTTTCCATATGCAAAAGCAAAAAGAATAAAATATGTTATACTTAGCTAGTATGTTTAATTTTATCTTCATTATAACTTCTAAATTGTCTCTCACTAAGGTAAATAGTTCCATTAGGAAGGGTTTAAAACAGCATAAAACTGAACAAACTGTAATTTTTTTTGTGTGGCTCTGTCACCTAACATATTTGGTGGTTAATATGAATGACTACAATTAGGCCTGCAAATAGAAGTCACTTCAACCTTATAGATGTTTTCATTGTTGTTACTAGAATCAAAGGATTATTTATATTTGAGATTTTTTTACTTGGAGATATACAATCTTAAAAATATATGAGGCTTTTAAGTAAGATATAATTCATTAATAAGACATATAAATAAAATCACATACGGGCTATCTTAAACCAGAAGACATTAGGCTTTCTGGAAAAGACTTATGAGCTCTGGGTTGTTTTCTGGTTATTTTAGTTTTTCTTGTTTTAAACAATCTAAAGTCAGTGCACAGCATGGTATGTCATTATTTGTACATACTTAATTGATTTGTGCAGTTGTGGTTCAAGCCTGTTTATAACAGAACATAATCTGTTCTTTGGTCAAGTCCTCAGTTCACTAAAGATAATACCTCAACCTGTGCATTATCTTAGATATAGTTTTGACATCAATGTACTTGTATTCATTTAGACCAACTGAATAACAAGTTTCTTACACAATAGGTGCAGTATCGATAAGGCAAAAGGAGAAATTGCTGAGCTACCTGTAGTTCAATATGACATCATGCTTTATGAAGCAATGGTATAAGCAATGTATTACTCATATATAGATATTTCTGTGTCTAATTCTGACAAAACCAGAAAAAAATTAGATTTGCAGATTTGTACTTTAACAGCAGTGTAATTTTATTTCAGAATCATAATACTGAATTGCCAGTGCATACTACATAATACTATGCAAGTAGAATTTCAGTTTTACTGGAACTGACTTAAGAAAAAAAATAGGAACCTGGAAAGTAAAGTTTGTATGCTTTACAACATTATTTATGGCTAGAAAAAAGGAGTAGAGGATTTTTTTATATACTTCCTGTCCAAGTATGGAACTTTAAACTGAGTATTTTGTGAAAAGAATGAAAAAGGTATTCTTGTCTTTCTTCTCCTCTAGCTCCTCCCATTGTCCTTTTGCATTAGATTGCATACCATCTCAGTTCATAAGAAACAATGGAGTAGTATATCTTTGCCTCATTTATCAACTATATTATGATGACTGAGCATCAGTGGAGTATCCAGATCTATCAGTTATCTAATAAGAATCAGATTATGTGATCAAGGTGTTTAAAATAAATGCAATATATTGTGAGAATGAGAGTAATTTACAATGGCACCTATAACAGATACTTTAGTTACAGGGATATCCTAATTTCCTAATTTCTAAGTCCTATACCTCAGGCACAAGCATTGCTTGCTATAGTGTATGAAACATTTCTTCTTGGACAGACAAGAAATCATGTTTTTCCAAATAGAAAAAGAAAAAGAGGAAAAGAAAAAAAAGAAGAAAATGATCCAGCTCCCTGTTTCTGACTTCTTCAGCAGCTATCAAAGTATCAACTGCCAGCTGGAAGTCAATAGATAAATTCTCTGGTACTTTCAATGTTTTCCATCCTCATAGTTAGGCAAAGTTAGCTTCCAAAATCTATATGGAAATTTCTCTAAAGTCAGGAAGTTTCTTACAAATGGCACTTTCAAAGTCCTTAAGTTATAGGAGAAAAATAATGACCTATGGTTTGCAATGCCAAATGAAATGAACGTGTAGGAGAGTCAGATGCTATGTGCTTCTGAAAAATCAGTCTATCAATCTCTCTGTGAATTGGCTTTCAGAGATGTAAACCAGAAATAACAGAAACTCCCTACAGTGTTGGTGGACTGAGGCATAATTCACTGATGTTTCTAATCATTATGGTGATGAATATTCATAGCTACAATGATAAATGATAGAAGTAAGCTGAAATAATTATTAATTTCTGTGATAGCCTCTTTTCACTTCTCTCTGTTGAAAAGGACTAAAAATTAGGTGACTATAAACAGTGAAATAACTGGTATTTTTGTTCTGGAAAAATGCAGTTATACAGAGTTTAAAAGCTGATTTTAAAGTATTAATGACTATGTCAAAAAATTTTAAATTTTTCATCATTAATGTGTAGACAACTTTAATAGTAGATAGCTGTGAATTTCAATTATTAAGATGTACATCAACAAAATGAATGTATACAATTCATTAGTTTTTACTTTTCATTTTAGTCTAACTAAATGTTGCATTAAAGGCAGAAGATTAAAAGATTTATCTCTGGTTTATTCATTATTTAAATAATATGTGTAGCATCAACTCAAAATCTTCCTGTGGGTCAAATATATGATGTTATTTGGAAGACAGCCTCTCAGTAGTTTCACTTTTTATGCTGCCTTTCCATATTCTTCAGTGAAAACTGTTTTAAAAGAATTATAACATGAAAGATTAGAGTTCCCCTCTCCACCAAAAAAAGGCAATGAAATAGCATGCTGTCACTGAATAGTAACAAGGTAGACTTAGAAAGAAGGTATGTCTATAATATATAGGACATACTCAAACAAAATGTCCCAGTCCTGGAGTAAACTAATAAATACTTGGGTGAGAGATGTGACACAGAAAGCTTTTGTCCTTCTTCACCTCTTCTGCATCAAATGCCACTTCATATTTTGTACTAGTCACAAAAGCAGTGTCCTTGCTTCTTACACTTCTCTTTCTTCCTTTCTTGAGTATCCTTCATCCTTCCTATTGAGTACTATGTAGACATGTCTCACAGCCTCAGACAAATTAACTCGTCTTACCTGTAACAACACAGGCGATTTGCACTGACTGGAAATTGAATTAATCAGATTGCTAGGGCAGTTCTAGTTGTCTTTCACACCATTCAGTTTCTTCTCTCCTCTCATGGTATGACTGGCCATTAATTATCTTTTCTCTGGGACTAATAAGTTAACATTGAACCAAAAGTGCAGAATTCTCTGACTACATAGTCTGCCAACAGCTTCAATGTTTTAGTGCAAAAGGTCAGATATTCTTCATTCTGGAGTGTGCTGCACTTCTGTGATGTTATATTTGGCTTCAGTTACATCTGGCTTCCTTTTTTTGTGGCAGATTATATCAAATTTATAGCACTTAAGTTGTTTTGTAACTACATTATTACTGATCATGTAAATTATGTGACTATTCTCTCACTATTTCTGTGCATAATGAAGGAACAAAGATGTCAGCAAATGTGCTGTTTAGTATAGTAGCCATCGTTCTGTTAAGAGATGTTTGCAAACCTAAGTAATTTTAAAGCAACTATAATATGTGAAAAGACCTTAGTTTTTACTTGTGGAAAAGATATTCAAATGTTTAACTCTGCTCATTCTGAACCTCTAGTCTTCAGTATGGAATGTTTTCTATGTGAATGACATTTTTCTTGTGAGTCTGCTTCTATCCATATCTCAGTAATCGAGATCATTAAATGGTGGGCCACTTAGCATTTGGTTTGGTGGGTTGATTCCACCTAATGGAACCACTTACTCACTCCCTTCTCTTGTAGGTTGGGGAGGAAAAAAAAAAAAAAGATGGGAGATAAGATCTGTGGACTGAGATAAAAGCAGCTTAATAGGTGAAACAAAAGCTACATATGAAAGCAAAGCAAAGAGGAAATATCTACTGCTTCCCATCAGCAGGCAGACGTTTAGGCACCTCATGTAAAGCCAGGCCTCAGCATGCATAACAGTTACTTGGGAAGAAAACACTGTAACCATCAATATCCCTGCTTCTGTCTCCTTTCCTTGAGCTTTTATTGCAGGGCACAAGGTCATATGATATGGAATATTCCTTTGACCAGTTGGGGTCACCTGTTAGGTCCCCTCCTAATCTCCTGCTCACCCTCAGCCTACTTGCTGGGGAAGAAGAGTAGGAGAAAGAGAAAGTCTTGATTCTGTGCAAGTACTGTTCAACAATAGCCAGAACTTTGGTGTGTTACTGTTTTAGTCACAGATCCAAAGCATAGCACTATATGGGCTGTGGTTGATGAAAGTTCTCCATCACAGCCAGATCCAGTAGAGCTGATAATCTGCAGAAGGCTAGAAGGCTCTCTCTTCTTTCTCTTTCCATATGACTTCTTTTGGTTCGATGCTTATTGCATTAAAAGGCAGATGGGACATGTAGAATATTTTTGTAGGACTTTGCTATTTCAGTGCCTTCTGTTAGGAAAATAATTTTATTTCATCATGAGGCCTGCAGTATTGTGAATGGCAAGGGAGAATTTCGTAAAATGGTATCTTCAGTAAGTACTGTGTGCTCTCTGAAATGGTTTGAAAGGATAGTTGTTGTGTATAATGTCACTGAACATAAGTAACTACTGTATAAGTAACAGTAGAATTTTCATGTTTTCCGTTCTCTGTGTATCATTAAATATATATACAAGCTAGGAACATTCATTAAAGAACAGTGGCACTTCCCCCTCGTCCCAGCACAGGGCCAGGTCTGCATTTCACAAGCAGGGACAGGAGAGGGTGAGGGAGGCTGGGCTGGAGACTCTCAGACACAAGAGATATTATTCTATCACAGCAAGGTGTGATCTGCTCTCTTGCCCTTTAGTTACTGAGTATGTCTTGTCTACAGCATGACATAAAATATCAGAAATTTTAAATGTACTTTCTCTAGCACAATGGCTGCTGCAAATTTAAATTAAAAAAAAAAAAAAAAAAAAAAAAAAAAAAAAAAAAAAAAAAAAGGTGGAAAACCTAGGTGAAAACTAAAACTATAATTGATACAAACATTTTTGTTGGATCTGCATTAAGTACCTTGGAACTTTTAATCTGTCTAGATATTCTAATAACAAATACAGTGTTTGTTGTTTGTATTTACTGCTAACAATTTCATTGTCACAGTTTGTAAAATTTAAAGTTAGATTGGTCCCTAAACATACCATTGTTAAGCACTTTCTTCTTGTATCTCTCTTCCTCTGTTTGTCTCCCAAATCCAAACCTTATTTCACTTCTTCCAAAAGAATTAACTACTAACAAGAGCTCTTAGGTTTGTCAGTTATACTTCCCAAACGATTTAACAAGCTACTTATTACAAATCTTCTTAGAGAAAATCTTGTTTAAAATTACATAGCTTGCATTTGAATTTATAATGCTGAAGTAATTTTAGTTTACAGGTTTATAGAAAGAATAATTAAAAAAAAAAAAAAAAAAAGTAAGCTGTGTAAGGAACATCCCTTCACTTTGTCTGAAGAAAAAGCTGCAGTTTAGAGATCAACTGTCTACAGAAACATGGTCTCTGATCAAACAGCTGGAGGAAATTCTGAATTAAAGGGTGTCTCTTGCTAAGCATCTTATAAGAAATATGTATACACTTGCATAGCTAATCCAAATAACCAATCTTCAAAAAGACATGACAACACATGGCCTGTAACTTGTTAAAATGTCCATAAATCATTATGATGTGAATAATAAACTCAGCTGAATGCATGGTTGTCAATACTATAGGATTAGCAAATTCATTTGAAGGGTTTAATTTAAAGGGTTCATATAAATATCCCTAAGGCCTGGCATCAATGCACAAGTTACTCTGAAAATATGCTTTTTAAATTGCTAATGACAGCAAAAATAGATTTATTTTTTTTTCCCCTGTGGATAAAACCTTTATACAAATGACATAAGGCCTACATGCAGTAAGGACTAAGACTAGGTCTAATGAAGAACTTAATCACGTACAGTTTAGGTGCCACGGTATCATAATGGTTAGCACCTCCTCACTAGAAAAATAAAATCCAGAAAGAGTTACTGGTTTTTGTTTTGTTGGTTTTTTTGTTTTTTTTGTTTTTTTAAATAGGGCATTCAGATTCCACAGCATTGTCGTTTGAAAGTCTAGATGTTCATCAGGCAATTTTAGAGCTGTAGAAAAAATGTCATTAGTTTTCATTCACTCTGAAATCACAGGATCATAGGAAAACTGCTGAGATTTGTTTGCTTAGGGCTTTATCCAGTTAAGGCTTAAAAATCTTCAAGGATGGGCACTTCATGGCCTCTCTGGGCTATCTCTTCCACTGCTTGGCTGACCTCAGGGTGATAAAGATTCTCATTTCTAGTCTTGTTTTTCCTTATATTTGCTCTCTCTCATTTCCCCACTGTGCACCACTGCAAAGAGTCTGACTCCATCTTGTCCATAAAATATTCACAGGTACCAGCAGGCTGCATTTTGTTCCCCCATTTCTCCCAAGGCCATTTCTCCCTCAGGCTGAACAAGCCCTGGTGCCTCAGCCTCTGCTCACAGGGCAAGTGCTCCAGACCAGCTTGACCACCCTCCCTCCTTCCTTCCTGTGCTGGGAGGAGCCCAAAACTCAGAGTATCCAGATGGGATCTCGCGAGTGCCAAGCAGAGTGGGACCACCCATCCCCTCCATGTCCTGGCTGTGTTCTTGTGATCACTTCCCAGGGTGCTGTTGGCCATGTCTGCAGACAAAGCACACTGGTGACTCAAGCTCAGCTGGTGTCTTCCAAGGCCTCCAGGTCCCTTCCACCAGCCTGTGTCCTTGCAGCAATGCTTCCTGACCAAGGGCAGCACTGCCTTTGTCTTTGTGAAATGTGCAAAGTTCAGACAAGTATTCCTAGTACTTTGAACTGACCAAAACAGTACACTTAGTATTATTTCTCAAAAGACTGAGAATGAAAAAAAAAGCTAATTTAAAAAACCAGATGAATCAGCAATCCATCATTGCTAGATGTTCTGGAGTATTGAACTGTGGTCACATACTTTCTGCATTTTTAGTGTAGTGCCTTAATTCTGTTTAAATCCCATTTTAGATTAATACATCTTTTACTAAATTGTCAATGACGACCTCTAAACATACCCTTTTATAGAAAAACATTTGATAGACCCAATGTTCAAACCAATTCCAGCACTACACTGTTCTTTAAGTCAAGTTTTTTTCAGATATTTTATTTGTTGTTTCTTTATGGTTTTCTTTTGTCTAGCAGTGTTGGTTTTCCTCAGATAGTTTCCTGGCAAGGCATACCACACTGGTCAACCTGAACTATCAATAAACTAGGGTGAAACATTTCTGCATCCATCATAAAAGCAAAGTACACTGTCAGGATTTAGCCTTACACAAGAAATTTATTTCTGGAGTTATCCAGAAACAAATGTATAAATATGCTGCCACTGCTCAAAGTAATGAATTTTCATAGCTGGTTTTAAAGCAAAGATGAGAAACAAGATAGCCTTTCAAAAGGAATCTAAAATGCCTCTCTGCTGTAATTAAAATCATCTGGCTGTCATTGTGTGGTCAAAGAGAGTATAATGTAAGTTAAAATAAAATTCTCTAAATCCATAGCCAGCTGGCAGTAAAAATTGTATTTCTATACTCTAGTGGTTAATAGAACATTGAATGTGACTTTGTTAGGCATTTCAATAATGTTTACTCTAAGTTGTCTTTAGAGTTTGGAGGTGTTTTTAACTTAAAAGCTCACTTGGGAGCTGTAACAACATTCCATTAAATTATTAAAAAAAAAAAAAAAAAAAAAAAAAAAAAAAAAAAAAGTAAATGTTTAAAGATCTTCTCTGAGAGAAATTTATAAAGGAAAGGAAGATGGACTAAAATAAAGAAAATGTTATAATGGAGTCCTTTTTTCATTATTTTTAACAGTTTTTTCCTTCTTTTTCCACCTTCTGCTGAAAAATGCTGGATTTTTTAGGTTTTGTGTTTTACTTAATACTGAAAATACCTCAGTTAGTGAACTTTCTATTTTGTGTTATGTTATGCTATTCTGGACTTTGTAATTGAGCTTAGTACAAGACATATCTCTGTAGTATTGCTCCTCTGGATGGTTCAAAATGCCTATGGAAAACCAAGATAAGCAGACTTAACTGTGTGTCACAGATTGATTTATATTTTTTTTAATGTATCAAGATCACAGTAGAATTTTTGCAGCAGACACTTCTGTGCTTACAGAGAGCTTTTTCTTTCTAGAAGTGGCCTTAAATGTTTGTGTGCAAGCATCTGCTATGTAGAAGTAATGCTTAACCATTTCAGTTATAAGTTAAGGATAGACTTGGAGTATGCTTTAAGTGTGTTCTGATTTTGTAGTAGTATAATATTTGTTATCTAATATGATAACTTTTTGTTATATCCATTGTATAGCCTTGTCTTAGGTTTTTCCCAGAAGTATATATTTGTATGTATAATCTGTGTATAGTGTTATCCCATTCATTAGAATATTCATTCTTCCAGTGCATCCAGATTCTTGTATGTATTTAAATGGTCATACAGTATGCAGCTGTATTTCAAGGCACTCCTAATATATTAGCTTTGCTGCTTCTATATTTTCATAATAATATTGCTCAGTTTACCAACTTTAATAGTAATAGTACATAAATAATAAATCACAAAATCCAAAAGGATGAATGAAAAAGGGTCCCACAGTTTTCTAGCAAAATAGACATTTCAATACTTGCCTTCTTTCTGTCAAAAAATATCTCTTTTTTATTGATGGTATCTGACAATTCCTAAAATCATGCTACTAAATGTAAGCAATTGAAACATAAGCAAAGTCTTTGGGACATTTGTAGAAATGTTATAAAGAATGGCCAACTTTTTTCCTTACTACTTCCATAATGAGATTTTGGTTACAGAACTGGAATTGTAAAATCAGTATAATGTGGAATACTCAAACATGGTAGTGTCATATGAAGAAAAATTATAAACAAAGGAAGTGGACTTAAGATCTTCAAATAAAAGGAACCCAGTAAGTTATTAAGTGAATGTCATATGCAAATCAAAAAGGAGACAAAGGATGAAAGGAAAAACCTTCCAAGTTACAGTGGTCTTAAATGTTTTTAAAAAGTAGTCCAAGAGAGTATTTTTACAGAAGTATTCGATACTATTGTAACCTAGTACAAAAAACATTGAAATATTTATTCAACTTCTGATACCAAGTCCCTCATGATCACATCTTATTATTTTTATGGTACTTTCTAAGTGTGGTTATTTAAATAGAAAATTCAGTTTCTAAATATCTTACATTTTTCCAGTTGTTTCCTAGACACATAAACAACCAGGTTTTATTCACCTATGTCTTGGATTTGACATATATTGTTGATATAAAAGTTGAACTTTCTTTTTCGGTTTGTGAAAATGTAGGAAGAAATATTTTAATGTATTTTTGTTACAGAAGTTTTGTTACAGAAGTCTTAGTTTCTAATTTGTGACACTTTTATTTGCTTATCTATGTTCCTTTAAGAAAAATTGGGCAACGGTTTTGGGATTTTTTTCCCTAATTCAAATTCTTGTCAAATTACAATTTCTTAATTGCATTAAAATATCCAAATATGGTATTATTCTCCTTGCTCTCCTACTAAATTTATCATGGAAGTTTTATGCTTAAGAGCAAAACTGGTTTACTAAGGTCTTTCATGAGTATTTTGAATAGAAATTCATTATTTGTTCAATAGTTCTATTTATCATGAGAATTTGAAGGAACAATTTCAGGGGAAAAAAAACCCCAAAAACAACACAATAAAAAAACCCCAACAACAACAACAAAACTAACAATTTAAAGATAGAGGTAATTTAAGAAATAGAGACAATGTCATAGCTTATATCACACAATGGTACAGGCAAAAGTATTGTCCAAACTATTCAACACTAAGTCCAGTATTTAGGCAAAAACTTTTAGAAATATTGATCTTGTTGTCATCATGGAGATGTGGAATGGCTCCTGTGACTGGACTGTATTGTTTGAATGGAAGGATACAGGCTCTTTAGGAAGGACAGGCAGGGGAGACAAGAAGTGGGGGTCACCCTCTATGTCAATGACCAGCTGGAGTGCATGGAGCTCTGCCTGGGAATGGACAGGGAGCTGACTGAAAGCTTATGGGACAGGATTAAAGGGAAGGCAGGGACAGGAGATGTTATAGTGGGGTCTGCTACAGGTCACCCAACCAGGAAGACAGATCAGATAAAGCCTTCTATGGACAGATAGGAGCAGCCTCACATTCACAAGCCCTGGCCCTCATGGGGGACCTCAACCACCATGATATCTGTTGGAAGGACAACACAGCAGGGCATAAGCAATCCATGAGGTTCCTGAAATGCGTAGATGATAACTTCCTTCTCCAAGTGATAGAGGAGCCAATGAGGAGAGATGCTATGCTGGGCCTTGTTCTCACCAACAAGGAGGGATTGGTGGGGAGTGTGAAGCTCAAGATGTCACATCCCAATTTCTCAGGAAATTACTCAAATTCACCAATTCCCAGGTCAGGATTAAGGTGAAATGACACTAGGGATTCTTCAATTCACAAAATTCCATTTTTATTCATGCACAACAAATACTGGCATGAAACTTTGTCAGTAAGCCTTGCAACCTCTGCAACAAGTGATAAACCTCACAACATATACCGACAAACCACAAATCTTACAACATATACCAACAAGTGGCAGATCTTATAATGTACCCTGACAAGGGGCAGACATACTCCAACAAGCCGTAAACATGCCCCAACAAACCTTGCCTTATATGCAGGATACAGAATAAAAAAAAAAAAAAAAAAAAAAAAAAGCATAAAAAAAAAAAGTGTGAGAGAGGCGGGGAGGGTGAGAGAAAGACAAAACCAAAAGATTTCCCCAGTCGTGATTCCAGCATTGATCCAACCATCCTAAGGGTCCAGTTCCAGAGGGGCGCCACGACCTGGGGCTTTGACTCATGTCCTCCTATAAATCCTTGTCTCTCCTCCACGTGGGCACTTGGACTCATTAGGTTAATTAGGCATCACATGCATTCTGTGTTTTTAGAATTCTCCTTGCTTTGGTACATGCATAATTTGTACCTTCAGGTTCTTCTGGAAACGAGTCACTGGACTTGGGGATCATTAGGGAGTTACTCCCTGCTCCCTGCAGGTATGATCATTGTCTGACCTTTCTTCTTGGCACATGCATCGTGAAAACAGCTTCTCTGTTGGCCCTTTAGGGAGTCACTCAAGATAGGGAAGTTCAGTTTCCAAAAAGCGTGGTCCCACCTCTGTCGGATCCCGTTCTCTTGCTGGTTCTTCATGTAATTAACTGCGCAACCCCAGCATTTCCATAGAAACCATTTCCTTTACCAAAGTTCTTTATCAGATGTTTGAGACATTAACTATGGTTTCATTGGACCATCACAAAAGGGCAGACTTGGCTGCAGACCATGAATTAGTGGAGTTCAAGATATTTAAGGTGCAAAAAGAGCACACAGCAAGCTCACTACCCTGAACTTCAGAAGAACAGACTTTGGCCTCTTCAGGGATCTCCTTGTCAGAGTAACATGGGATAAAGACCTGGAGGGAAGAGGGGCCCAGGAAATTTGGTTAATATTCAAGGATCATCGTCTCCATACTGAGACTGATGTATCCCAACAAAGAGGAAGTCAAGTAGGAACACCAGGAGGCCTGCATTGATGAACAAGGAGCTCCTGGACAAGCTCAAACACAAAAAAAGAAGCCTACAGAGGACCCAAGGACAGGTAGCCTGGGAGGAATACAGAGAAACTATCCAATCAGCCAGGATCAGGTTAAGAAGGCCAAATCCCTGACAGAATTAAACCTGTTCAGGGACATCAAGGGTAACAAAAAAAAAGTTTTTACAGGTGTGTTGGTGATAAAAGGAAGACTAGGGAAAATGTGGGTCCTCTCCAGAAGGAAATGAAAGACCTTGTTACCTGGGATATGAAGAAGGCTGAGGTAATCAACAACTTTTTTTGCCATAGTCTTCACAGGCGAATGCTCCAGCCACACTGCCCAAGACTCAGAAGGTAAAGGCAGGGAGTGGAAGAATGAAGAACTGTAGGAGAAGATGTGGCTTTGATGTATGGACCACTTGTTGGATAAGGAATTGGCTGGATGGTCACACTCAGAATATTGCAGTCAATGGCTCAATATACAAAAAGAGAGCAGTGATGAGTGGCATTCCTCAGTCATTATTTGGTCGGTGTGGGGACCAGTGCTGTTTAACATCTTTGTAGGTGACTTGGACAGTGGGACTGAGTGCACCCTCAGCAAGTTTGCCAATGACACTAAGTTGTGTTGTACAGTCCACACGCTGGAAGGAAGGGATGCCATCCAGAGGGACCTGGACAGACTTGAGGCGTGGGCCTGTGCAAACCTCATGAAGTTCAACAAGGCCAAGTGCAAGGTCCTGCACATGGGTCAGGGCAATCACATGAACAAATACAGGCTGGGAAAAGGGTGTATTGACAGCAGCTCTGTGGAGAAGGTCTTGTGGGTAGTAGTACATGGAAAACTGACTACAAGCCAGCAATGTGTACTTGCTGTCCAGAAACCCAGCTGTACCCCGGGCTGCATCAAGAGAAGTGTGGCCAGCAGGTCGAGGGAGGGGATTCTCCCCCTCTACTGTGCTCTCATGAGACCTCTCCTGGAGTACTGCGTTCAGCTCTGGGGCTCTCAGCAGAAGAAGCACATGGAGCTGCTGTAGTGGGCCCAGAGGAGGGACACAAAGATGATCAGAGGGATGGAACTCCTGCGCTATGAGGACAGGCTAAGAGAGTTGGCATTGTTCAGCCTATAGAAGAGAAGGCTTCGGTGAGGTCTTATAACAGCCTTCCAGTACTTAAAGGGAACCTACAGGAAAGAGGGGGAAAGGCTTTTTATCAGGGAGTGTAGTGGTAGGATGAGGGGTAGTGCTTTTAAACTGAAAGTGCATAGATTTAGATTATATATAAAGAAGTTCTTTACTGTGAAGATGGTGAGACACTGGCACAGGTTGCCCAGAGAAGCTGTGGCTGCCCCCTCCCTGGCAGTGTTCAAGGCCAGGTTGGACGGGGCTTTGAGCAACCTGGGCTAGTGGAAGGTGTCCCCGCCCATGGCAGGGGGGTTGGAACTAGGTGATCTTTACAGTCCCTTCCAACCCAAACCATTCTATGATTCTATGATTTAAAAGTTGCTTTTTCTCTTTCATGTTAAAGCAACATTTTAGTGCTCTGGCAGTTATTGGGAAGAAACAATTTTAATTTAGTTTTTAACTGTGCTACTGCAGCTTGGAATCTCCAACATATATTAAAAATATACTGTGATGTCTCTGTCTGTTTTCCAGTCTCTGACTGTTTTCCAGTAATGCTGCAAAGAAAAATTTTTCTTAATGAAGATATGCTGTGACTTTTTAGATGTGGCGTTCTGCCATTAGTTTCTTGGAAACACTGGTGTTTGCTTGAATATATGATGGATTAACAGACAGACAACAGATTAATGACAAGACTGTGGGTGATCAAGAGTATGAGAATGTAAGACAAGCTATTCAAATTAGGAGCAATAATATTCTTTTTATAGTCTCATTAAAACTGATAAAAAAGAGGGGGCTTCACTGGATTCACACGCCACCAGCTGTTACTTTTCATTGACTCAAAACTTGTGGACAGCTGTTGCATCTACTTAATCTCATGAACTTTTATTTTGCTACTATATATGAATTTAGTTGTATTTTTTTCTTAAATCTTATATCCACACTCTGTTTATCATGGAGACCTGTCATGAAACCTTTAAAAAGCATTTAATTTTCTTTTTATTCAGTGTAGTGACTGAGATACCCTTTTAGTTTCATTAGATTTTGACAAGAATTTAAACTGTTTCCAATTAATCCAACGCCTATATTCTGCATAGATACTGCAAGTATCTATGCAATAATACTTTTAAATTTAAATGGTATTTAATGATATTTTAATACAAAGTTGTTATCAAAAAATGGTGATGTCTTTTTTCCTTAATATCCTGAGGTACAGTGTTCTTACCTTCATCAGTATAATAAGGATGATTCTGACACTTATTAATTCTTCACTTATACAGATAGTCAAATATTTAAATGTCTGCCATATAAGTAATCAATTATTTCAATTAGTTATTGTCATATTTGTATGTACAGTAACCTGCACTGACATCACACAGTAGCTATATAAGTAACAGAATATAAATATACTGAATGAAAGAGTCAATCATTCTGATCACTTGAAAGTCAGTAGAATTCTATCTGTAGAAAGAAAATATAGACTATCTTGTTTAAGAAGTTTTCCAAATGGAAAATTTAATTAATTTTATAACTAAAGATTGTTATAAAAACAAACAACAAATAAAAAAAGCCCCAATAAATTAGTTTTCTTTGTGAGGTTTTTAAAAAATGCTGTTAAGGTCAAACTTGGTGCATTAGACTTTCTCCTGAACCACTGAATCATGTAACCATATACATAAGCATATGGTTAGTCCTACTGAATCACTAGGTTTTTTCAGGGAATAAAAGATTGTACAAATGAAGTTTAGTTGGCTACAGCTTTATTAGCTTCATTATTATGTTAATTCTTCTTAAAAAGTGTCATTCAGATTTTTTTCTGCAGTGTCAGATACTTTGACAGGACTGCTAGAAACCTTTTCCTCCCTTTTTACACAGTAGCAGAATCATTATGGGATCTCTAGAAATCTATGACGAAAAAGGAAGTCATTCTCCAGTGAATGACACATGAGAGGTCTGACATCCCCTGTGAAGGAATGCATCCTAATTCCATTTCCTGTTCTGGGCAGTTAATGAGGAAAGACGAACCCTTTTTTTTAAGATGAAGCAGATCATCCAAGTTAACAGTATAATTTATTCTAACAAGTAGGTCTTCTCCTGCCACCCACCTCCAAAAGATACACAAACAAACTCTTTTCTTTTAGTTCACGGAGAAAAAAAAAACAAACAAAACAAAACAGGTTGGTATGTTTGTACATGACATTCAGGTGAAATGAGTATATATATCATCATAGACAGTCATATAGACTGACAGCAGTAGGATGAAAAGTAGTCAATACCTGTATTTCCCTACATGACACAGTTTTATACGTTTATGATTCCAAGGATTTCTTGTTAGTACAGTTTTTCTGTCATCAGTCACCTTTCCTACTACCATTTTTTTCCATCATCCAAATTATACATGTTATTCTCATTACAGCTGGCCTTTATACTTGCTTCTTATAGTGTTTATTTGTCTAATACTAGATTAAGCCTTACATGTTTGTCAGCCAAATCATTTTCATAATTTCAGAAATTATTTCTTTGTATGAATGGCTCCCTGAAGTGAACAGGAGAAATGAGTAGAATTTCTGAAGATATGGAATGTTTCCTACATTTGATAAATGTATTTATTTGTTCTGAATTTTTATGTCACAGAATTTGTTCTGAATTTTTATGTCACAGAGAAAGATACTAAATCCTTTTTGTCCTCATGCTGGCTATCTATACTCAAACCACTCATTTTACATGTTGTGTTGTCATTGCTGAGTCTATTAAATATGAATTTAGTAAGGAGGATTATTTTGGGGGGTATAAATTATTAGAATGCCTGTAGTCAGTGCTTCTGGGAATGTTCACAAAAGTAATTTTTAAAACTCACCAAATTTTTAGTTCTGCCAGTCTCCCACTTTTCCATTCATGATATGGTGAAGTTTATTCCTGAGTTCTGTAACTCAGAGGTTGAACTACAGATCAGATTATGTAGGCATTATTGCAAAGAATATGTGCATCTCAAATACCTTAAAGTACATCATCCAGGAATAACTGAGAAAGTATCACATTAAGGAAGTGTCATGTTAAGGAAGATGTGATTATATTCAGAACTATCTCCACATTGCGAGCCAAAGTTTCTCAATATATATTAGGCTGCATAATACTAATGTGTCAGAAAATTTCTTATGTTTCTATTCTTTGAAATGTCCAATTTTTTCAGTGCTGCTAATCTAAGGATCAAACGGATAATGGCCCAGTGTTTTGCCAGCCAGGTGTCTACTGTCCTGTTCTCCAACACCATGTCATTAGCAGTAGGGTTAGTGCTTCCTACAGTCTTTCAATCAGGTACATCTCCAGAGAGGCTCTGCAAATGTCCAAGTGGCTTTAGTTAGCCAGATCACCTCTTTGGGGTGCTATCAAACTGCAGAGACCTGAGAATTACCAATATTTTGCAGACACATCTCCATGTGCTTACTAGGAATGTACTAGCAAAAAGATTGTTTAGAAAAAGTCTCACTTAAGAAAATATTCGAAATGCACATTCCAAGCTCATTAAAAAAAATTTCCCTGTTTAAGCACAGTGTTTGTGGGCAAAGCTGAGGTTTGGGAGACACTGTTCTGTCAAATGATCTGCACTATAGAAGAGGAACAAGAAAGTTATCTGTAGCTGCAGGCTGACAGGCTGCATAGACAGTCCTAGCTACCCTGGTATTTTAGTACAGCACTGTGTGCTGATATGACTGAAATGAGAAGAACTGATAAAAAAACCAATAATATAAATTTATTTGCTATTTTAAATTCAGTAATTTAATTCTATATAATATAAACCTATTTGTTGTTTTTAATGCAGTAATTTAAGTCTGTATACACATCGGCACACTTGGTTTTATAGGAATTTACTGTGTGAGCATTTATTATGCTTCAAGATGAGATCCCACACCAGCCAGAGAGTTGAGGTAGAACTTTGTATTTTCTTAAAAGTAGAGACACCAGGAGACATCAAAAAGCTTTTCATATTCAATGATGTTATATTACAACACAGTCTGTATTGAAATTACATTAAGGAAAACTCAGTTTTTCTTGTAGATAAATGTTCTGGAAGTTATTTCCTCCATCTGACTCAACCCTGCATGTTGTCATCAGCCAAGTTATCACCTTCAAACTTGCTCTCATTTATCAAGTGTCAAGGGCATCCTAGGCTGGTAAAGCTGGTAAAGCAGCTTCTCCTAACTAAAATGCATTGCTAAAAATTATAATCAATTGAAATTTTTTTTTAATAAAAGTTTAAAAATAAAAATCCCTGTACATGCACTGTCATGTTTGCTCTACATACCCCACAACTAATTCAGTCTTGATTTTCTTTTGGGCATTGTTATTCTCTTGGGTATCAAGCAATAACTTCTTTATTATATTTCTTGGCTATCTGAGTCCATGTCAGACTACATATGTTGGCAGCTTTCAGATTGTCCTCATCATGAGACAAACCTTAGATGCTCAGTTTTTGTAAACCACGTCTTTTTTGTGTTGGAGTTCATAGTAACAAACCTGATTAAGATATTTATATGTAAATAAATATTTTGAGCTTTTCTGCCATGATAATTAATCAAAAATAATATCCATGCAATATGCATAATATTTAGAAAAAATATATCCTTGCTTACCAGACCTTTCTTTCACCAGTTTGTTCATCTCCTATTCAAAAATGAATTGTGAAATGACGTGTGTTTTTTACCAGAGAATTCCCGATGGAAACTGATTCCAAGCCTCTTAGGGAAGTGGGAGATAATAGCAGTGAATTTTTGTCAGACACTCAAATATTCTAAACTATACTTTAGGCTAGACTAAAATAATAAAGTCCTCTTCTGTACTTCTTTGCTTTCCTGCAGTTATCAAAGACTAAATGTAGGACTTTCAAAGAGAGAAACAGAAAATAGTCTCACAAAATTCATCTCTGAATTTTGTCCTCAAAACCATTCCCCTGTACTTGGTCTAGCTGAGTCTGGCCACATCCCTTTATTCTGGATGTCTACTTTAGCTCTTTAGCTCCTGCAGATGGTACAAGCCAGGCAAAATAATATTGAAATTTACAATCTGCAAATGTTGAAACACATTGTTGTATATTCCATAATTGAAACTGTTACTATGTCCTGTATATCCTGCAATCTTTTTGTACATGCAGCCATAGTTATCCATTTTCTGTAAAATATTATTCACAAAGGTTCAGAAAGTTTCATTAGGGTTGCTATAAAAGTCAGCTAAATCATGTTTTATGTGTTCTCTTAAGTTGAAGTATCTTGCACCTAATAGAAAACACTTTGTAGACCACTTACTAAATGAGTGTGTAGCAGACAAACAGTATAGGTGATTCATTTTTATATGGAGGGATGGTATTAGAAGACTTAGAAGCTAATACATCTTTAGCTAATGATTTTTCCTTTGTTTTCAGCACATGAAACATTATTTCATGCATATTTTTGTCTCTGCAAAGCATCACAATCTTCATTCAGACTGCAGTTATTTTTATTGAACAAGTGAAATGCAGTCTTCCATGCACGAGTTTTTTGAAGAACAATGGAGATAGATTGCAAATTAAAAATTTGGAGATAACAAACACTTAGCTCAGTGATATTTTCCCCCCATACATCAGACAAAGAGCCTAACAGGTAGGCTATACTTTGCAGAGGGGAAAAATAGTGCTGGATAATTGAGATCGGTCATTAGATGTACAATCCCATGAGATATACAGCAACATGTTTTTCTTTTCTAGGGTAGATAGTATGGGCCGATCAGATGTAAGAGGAGTCTGGCTCACTTTTGCGAGTTAAATTGCAATACAGATTACCTGTGAAATGTTCCCATTAAGATTTTTAGTCACAGGCAGGGCAAAAGCAGTGGGATTTTGATCCTGCTGTAATTCCTGCTTTTGTGAGTGTTGAAACCACTTAAACTTTCTCTTGCCCTGCTCTGTGTGATACTCCAGTATATTATATTAAATGAACTACCACTACTTGGGTGATAAATTATAAAGTCAGAGTCCTTCTAATATATATATATATATATTATTTTTTTTTAAGCACTAATAAAAAAATTTCATATATGACAGTGGGAAGGGGAGGAAGAGGAAACTACACACAAGAAAAACATTTCAAAAACTTAGAGCAAAAAGTAGCACTAGACAGACACTTTGAAATTACAGTTCACAGGTTCATACAGAGACATTGACTCCTATATAGTATGATCTCCCCCTTGGCTACTATAGTTTGTTTTGTTGGGTTTTTTTTAAAGTCTGTGGCAGTACACTGATCAGTTTTACAACAGAAACAGTACTGCATGCACTGATACTTATTGAAAACCCCATCCTATTCAGTCAAATAACTTCTTTAATTTCTTGTGGTTACAGGCCCAATAGATAAATTAATACACTTCTTTCTTGTTGAAATATAATGATGAAATTTGTGATTCCCATTAAACAAAAACTTCCATTTTACTCAAAAATGCAAATGTGTCTTTTGACGAGGTGTACATTTGAAAGAATGTTGAAGAAAAGAAAGGAGTAAATTTTTTTAAAAACTTCATTTCACAAATGATACAAGAAGATGTGATGTACCTTGTTGTTGGGTTTTGGGTTTTGGCTTTTTTTTCTGAAAATTCATTACTATGGATATATTCAATTTTTTCTTGTGCTGAAATCTTACAGATCCCGGATCTAATATCTTCATGCCTGTATATTCTGGATCAGTAGGAAAGTTTACTGCCTCTTCCAGCGTTGCTCCTTCAATTTATGTAAAATAGTTAGGATAGTCCCATAGCAAAAATTAGAATACGTCCTAGTTTTTAGCCTAAGACACTCCCCTGGGAGGTAGGACCTTAGACTCTGCTACAGTTAATGTTTGTTCATTCATGGAGTATGGAGCTTCAGTAATAAGATTTTATTTTAAAAATCTTTCCTTTAGCCAAAATACCTGGCAATCCTGAGACTATGACTTCAAATATCAACAGGTGGATGAGGAAACTGAATTTAGATGTCCTGCAGTAAAGCCCTAATCTTTCAGCTTTTGATCAAAAAGGAAATAATGTTTTAATAATACAGGCCTTTTTTGGCCCACATAGAACTTTTTAAACAAACCTTACATCTAATTTCAAGATCAGCAATGCCAGGATATGCATTTATTATTAAATATTTTGTTTATTGAAAAATGTGCCCAGCTCCAATCTTAAAGGAGTTATATTTTGTTAGCAAAGAGTTTTCCAGTGAATCAGTTTAATCCTGTAAATCCTTAATAGAGACAGGGCCTATTGCAGCACAAGTACACACTGCTGTGTTAGCACTGTTGCAGTGAAAGCGATTTTAGGTAAAGCAAATAACATCCTTAGGGCAGCAAAAAAACCCAGAGTAATAAAATAATTTTCCAAATGTTCCTGAACATAGGTATGGAAACCCTTTCAAAGAGCTTTTCATTTCTCAGCTGCCACCCTGTGTCAAAAACTTTAATTTTGCTTAGGGGTAATATGTAATTTGGCACCAAATGACCTTATCAAATTTTATCAAAAGGAAAAGCAGTACAACTGTATTCCCTCAAGTAATTTCTTTGAAGAACTTTTAATATAATGTTCAACCAAGGATTTTTTTTTTATCACTTTCTTATAGTACAACTTTAGCTGGGACCATGTTAAATTGATTCTAGCACACTTTCATCTACCACAGCTAAAGCATTCAGTTGTTCACTTAAACATGTCGTGTTCTGTTTTAAAGAAACCTTTAGAAACATATATGTAGAACATTTCTGCTATTTGTACACTTTCTCTGATTTGTATAAAGAAGTAGCTGAAAACAGACTGATGAATACATGAAGATAGTAAGCTGCAACTTAGATTCTTCTTTGTTTACTCAAAGAGTTTCATTCAGGCTCTGAATTTTCTTTTCCCTTCTTCCTGGAAAGGATGCAGAAAATTTAGTCTTTGAAGACTTCAGAACCAGCACTTCTGCCACTATTATGAAGAGAGATCCAACATAAAATTTTGAGGCCTTTAATTCTGAAAGCTGACTGTTGACTTCACATTTATGCTGAAAGTGGACAAAAACTCTGACAAACTTGAGCATTCAGATAAGCTTGGTGACTTATATCCTAATGATCTAAAATTTGGTTATAACCAAATAACCATAGCTCTGTTATCTGTAATAAAAGTAAAAAAGAAGACAACTCTGAATTTGTATCCATATGTATAAACAAATATATCTATATATGCATGTGCATGCATGTACGTTGACAATTTAATAGGGAAGACTTTCTTTCAGTCCTGAGATAGGGTCAGTCAGACTACTGAGGGAAAGATGTCATAGAGAATATGAAACTTCAAACACCTTGACAACTTCATAATGTTAAGGAAGAAAGACTTGCAAATTAAAAAAAAAAAAAAATAATAGCAGGAAGGATCTGTCCTATGTACCTCTGTACAAGCTATGTTAAAAGGTTTGTCCATTAAAGAGCAGATGAATTTGTTTTGTTTAATACTACATTGGCTTATTTTCGTTGCCCTTTCCATAGAGCTCTTGGTGATAAGCTTATATTGTTAACTTGTACTTCAGTTAATCTATTCATCATTTCAGCCAATAGAACATAATTCCTTGTATGTTTTCGGGTTTTTTCCAGGTGGAGTGGTGATATGGGAATAACTTGTACTTGAGTAAATTTTCATTTTAGTGGAAATGGAACTAGATGTGTAACAGTGGGA
>NW_020799095.1:69651729-69658640 GCF_003259725.1 Athene cunicularia
TGGGGGGTGGGGGGGAGGTGGGGGGTGCCTAACTAACTCTTTTAAAGGAAAGACTGGTGAATCTTGTACACTATGAATTCTGTAAAGACAATATTACTAAGAAAAATTTTGTGTATCTATGAACCCATTTTATAACTGCTATTGAATAGTCTTTTCTATAAAGATTGTGGTAAGATTAGCTGAGGATCTTGCTTTCTGAATATTTCCATGTTACTTGTTTTTAAATAATTCTAAAATAGAATGTTACACAGAAATAATTTTCATACAATTCTTTAAAAACTATACACCAACATGATTTATACAACATTCAAAGAATGTAGCTTATCAGTTTAGAATCTGCATTTTTAAAACTGGAGACTATTACACATTTTTAGTCTGTTGTCTTCTGTACATTCTTCTGTGTATTTTTCTGGAGTTTAAACTTCAGTGATATTTACTGTATTACAAAGAAATACTTCATCACAGTTTTGGATCAAGGGCGCTCTCTGGAATGTTTCTTTCATTAAATAACCTATCATATTTGTTGAGATCTGATGTAGCACTGCATTCTGTATTGGCGTCAGAAGTCAAATACCAAAACAAATGCAGGAAAAGTTATTACTGTATAAATTTTCTTATGTTTAGGTACCCACACTCAAAGAGTGACACTCTTTACAGCCAAGTATTCGGTCAAAACCCTTTACACTAGAAGTAAAACTCAAATGCTTGTAGAGTCTTAGATAAAATGTTGTCTTTCACAAGAACACTGTAAAATGGAAGAGTGACTTACACTGACAGCTGAGAAGAAATTCAAATGTAAATAAAATGAACATCTGACAAGCACAGCACTTATTGAAATAATTTCGGGGAAAAAATTACGCCTATCAATCTAGTTTGGACTCAGAGTATTTCAGTCTTAACATCTTGGAAGTAAATAAATAAGGAGAACAGGACAATAAAACAAACCTGAGCAGGTGCTTATGTGATGAATCTTTGCTGATGAGTAGAAGAATGAATCTTTGCTGATAAGTAGAAGACAACATATAACAATATTTCTTAATGCCATGTCTGGCTCATAGCAAGAGAATAACTCTTGGATGAAAAACTCCCAACTCATAGACATTTAATGCTAACATTCTCTATGGGAGTTTTCTTTGTTGCTGCTGAAAAAGTCTTCTGATTTTGAAAAGCTTTTGTTAAAAAAAAAAAAAAATAACTTTAAGAATGACATTTTGAAAAAAAGAAACATTAGTGCTTGAAATATTTTTTTCTTTTTTTGTTGTTTTGTTTTTAGAAAGAATTTTTGAGGAAAATTGTATGTTCACTCACAGTTGGAGAATTCCTTAGCAACGTATACTTTTACTGTGAGCCTGGCTTTATAGGCAATAACGTCTAGGTAAATGTCAAACTATTTGACATTCCAGGTTGAGTATTTGGTGTTGGAATGTTTTCATTTACAGTGTTTAATAACCTAAATCCCATGTATATTGTAACTACAAGGATCTTAACTTTGTAGAAAAGAATAATTACCTTTCCAAGTAAGTTCAGATAAGAAGGCAGATTTTAAAAAGCTTTAAGGGCTGGTTGAAACAAACCAAACAAAATTAAAAACTTTTAATGACATTTCTCTTGGTCTGTTGAATCTGTAAATTCCAATTTTATTTTGTAGATTTATTCACATATGAATAGTTTAATTCATTCTTAAACTTGTGTTTCAAGAAAGAAGACATAAAACCTGATCATAGACCCCTGTTGCTCTCTAAAATTAAATGGAAAAAATAATCTTAGTGATGTTACGAAGAACACACAAAACCACAGACTGTACTTCTGTTGCTCACTGGAAGATACTTTCAGACAGAACTTGTAGATCATACTTCCATCAATATTTATAAATCTAATCAATATAGAAAGTAAGTCTGCATACACGAATTCAAGTTATGTGTATGTTTATATTGGGAGAAAAGCCCACCCACACTGATTGTAGAAGCAGTGAAAAATTCTGGCAACAGAATGGATGCATCTTTTGCACACAGTTTGTATACAAATACACATATATAAGTATATATACACTTGTATTTATGTATATATGCATGTAAATATATATATGAGTATATGTACATATAAGCCACCATAGCTTCAATGTCCTAGTTAACCCTGATGCTAAGTCCTAATAATATTTTAAACACTTTTGTTAACTTTATTTTCAGGTCTGTTTGAACAGATTGTAATTTCTTAAATATTTATTTAAAAATTTTACACATATATAATTATTTAAACTAAGTAAAGTGATCTCATGTCACTTGATCTGACATGATAGTTTCCTATTTTTGACATGGCCTCAGTGAGCAAGCTACAGGTTATAAGTCTAGGTCTGTGATTTTTGTCATGAGTCGAGGCATGAATTATCAAGAATATAATTCATATGTAAACATATGAAAGAAAGTCCAGATTTTCAGCATTGGAGACATAATTTGAAAAAAAATCCGTCAACATACTACTGCTGATGTTTGATTTAATATCTGTAATGATAATGTAAAGAAAATAAAAATCTCATCCATTATTTTAATTTATTTATAAAACACGAGCACTGATAACTAATAAAAATATATTCCAAGGAATAATTATAGGAAATTTCTTTCTCCTTAAATATTCATCCTCTTCAGTGGTACTGTTTATTTTACATCAGTTCCAAAGACAGAATTTTTGTGCTCCAGCCATCTGATTATGTATGTTAAATTCATTCTGAAGGAATGAAGCTGATGTATTTCCTGGCTTTTTCAGAACAAAAAAAATTGGACAAATATTTACATATCATTTGTGGTAACTGATATGTCCCAGAATCATTCAGTAATCATATTTCCTTGTAAGAATATGTCAATTGTTTAAAAGTGAGTAAAATTCTAAGTTAGCAGATATCTGATTCCATAAGACATATAAAAAACCCTGTAAAAGACATTAATGTTTCTTATTGTTTCATCTGGTCAAGTTAAAATTTTAGACAAATAATTAAACATAATTTAATTATACAAAGTGAATATTTGATACATTGAGAAATTAATGTTTGTACTTGTATTTTTTACTAGCAATTCCTTGAGAAGCAAGTATTTTGGACAGCATCACTTCAAAAACCCTTTATTTTAATAATATATGGGGTTTGACATTCCTGCTTGTTTAATCTCTGACTCCTTATATATTTTTCTTAGTTCTGTTACTAATGGGACAGCTCTTTCCTTATTCCTCTCAAAACTGCAGTTACATTAAGTTCAGTGCAGATGATTTAATGTTCAGAGGAATACCTAGGCTCATTTAGGGATGTGGCAAGAAATATTAGCCTCCATCTAACACCGTAATATCCTGTGTCTCACCAAATAGACATTCAAAGTGTAAGAAAAGGTAAAAAAAAAAAAAAAATGACTGAATAAAGAAAAATTAACACTATTATCAAAATAATAAATTAATTCTATTAGACAATTTAGTTTAATTCCGAGACAATTACGTGTAGAGGTATGAGTAGTTTTTATGCTTATTAGTCTATGCACTAGCATTTACATTTATTAAGAAATTTATATGCAAGAAAAAAGTGTATCTGTAAATCAAAAGAACGTTAAGAAAGTAAAAACACAGTATCATCTAGGTTGGAAAAGACCTTGAAGATTATCCAGTCCAACCATTGACCTAACACTGACAGTTCCCAACTACACCATATTCCTCAGCGCTCTGTCGACCCAACTCTTAAACACTCCCAGGAATGGGGACTCCACCACCTGCCTGGGCAGCCCATTCCAACGCCTAACAACCCCTTCTGGAAAGAAATGCTTCCTAATATCCAGTCTAAACCTTCCCTGACGCAACTTGAGGCGGTTCCCTCTTCTCCTATCGCTTGTTTCTTGGTTAAAGAGACTCATCCCCAGCTCTCTGCACCCTCCTTTCAGGTAGCTGTAGAGGGCGATGAGGTCTCCCCTCAGCCTCCTCTTCTCCAGACTAAACACCCCCAGTTCCCTCAGCCGCTCCCCGTACGACCTGTGCTCCAGACCCTGCACCAGCTCCGTTGCCCTTCTCTGGACACGCTCGAGTCATTCAATGTCCTTTTTGTAGTGAGGGGCCCAAAACTGAACACAGGAATCGAGGGGCGGCCTCACCAGTGCCGAGTACAGGGGTCAGATCCCTTCCCTGTCCCTGCTGGCCACGCTATTGCTGACACAAGCCAGGATGCCATTGGCCTTCTTGGCCCCCTGGGCACACTGCTGGCTCCTGTTCATCCAGCTGTCAATCAGCACCCCCAGGTCCCTCTCTGACTGGCAGCTCTCCAGCCACTCCTCCCCAAGCCTGTAGCGCTGCTGGGGGTTGTTGTGGCCAAAGTGTAGCACCCAGCATTTAATTAAGTATACAATTAAGTATACTATAGATAGAAAACATGACAATCAAAATGTAAATGCCAGAAAGAACGGAGAGGATTACATAGGAGAATTAATGAGAAAGTAAAAAAGAGACAATGAAGGAAGAAAATAAGTCTGGCATTTACTGTAGTTCATATCATTTGATTAACCTTGTAAGGTAAAATCCTAGCTTGACTAGAATTAAGGCAAAGCTCCCTCTCTAACAGAATCAAAATTCCACCCCTTATGCTTGCATCTATACTATGTCATTCAGACATGATGTGACAGATTTTATCCCTGATATAATTCAAGTGAAAAAAAGGAACTATGTATGGGATGCATTTTCTTCTTATCTTTGCTAGTTCCTTACAACATGAATACAGGTATTCAATATTATGAAACTGTATTAAGATCAATCTCATTCACTTGTGAAATTGTGATGAAAGAAGGCTAAGACACTTTTATCAGGTTTTTCTTCCTTGAATGTTCATACTTCAGATTTACAAAATATGAGTAAGATTATTAAATCAAGAAAACATTAACATTAATATTTTCTAATGTCCAATAAAATATGTCTGGCCTAATAATTAATTAGATTATAAACCGAATACCCTGTGAGATTGGTACTCAGATGAAAGTGATCATGTTGCTGAGAATACGTGGGAGCAAAAGTGTGACATATAAGGGAAAGATCTAAAAATGACTCTTAATGAGAGGAAAGTTAATAGCTCATTATAGAAACAATGCAGGAGGGACTGGGTTACAATATAACTATTGTATGAGGCAAATGGTGTGAATAAATTGGAACTGTCAGTAGGTGACCATAACAGAATAGCAGTTAATATTACTAAGTAAAATTTAAGTTTTAATTCATGTAGTGAAATATAGCAAGAGGAAATTACAATTATTTGGAAGATTTATCTTTGCCCATCGTAGTAAAACTTTATAGAAGGTAGAGTACTGCTATTAAGATCAAAGTAAGTAATTTTTGTCTTTTTGAATGGCTGATGATTATAAGAGAGTTCTAAGCAACAGGATTCCTTTTGTGGCTTTGTTTCACATAACAGCTGTGGTAACTAATATTCTGAAAATATTAATTACTTTAGTAGTCTAATAAGAAGATGAATCCTGTGGCACATTCAAGTTATGGTTAATCTAGTCTGTCTGTTTGGGTTTTTTAAATAATGAATACAACTCTTTTAAAAGCAATACTCATTATACTATACATGTGCAATCTTTGTCCATGAAATACTGCCTGAGATAGTCTTTATTCAAAGGTCAAAATTTGATAGTTTACCACAGAATTCACTCAGATATTGTAAAGGGTTCTGGCCAGAAAGCTGAATTGAATTTTTAAAATTTGAAATTTGAATTTTCTTTCAAAAATTTTCTTTAATGAAAAAATGCATTTTTCTTAAAGTATACCTTCTCTGTTTCTGATATGTGCTAAAAATTACTGCTTGGGAACAGTTATTTGAGAGGGATGTAGTCTGATAAACCAGATTTCTTAGGGCAATTTGTAGCACATAAAAATAAGAGCAATTTCATTTACATTTAAAAAATAATATTTATTAAATTTATGCTAGGTATTTTCAAATCTGAGTATTGGCCTATTTCTGACAGAATTATCTTTAATAAGGTACCTGCACCCTACTCCTAAACTAAGCCATTCTTCTCTACACCTATACAACTCCTTCCTTAAAATACAGAATAAAAGAGTAAATGAAAATTATATTCTTTTTTCTTTGAAGTAATTAAAAACAAACCCCACCTGATTGAGATTTTTTAACTCTCCCTGTTTTGCTTTGTTTTGTTTTGTTTTTAAATTCTGAAAACTACAGAACTCCACAAAGATTACTAAAATAAGCATAACTCCTCTATTAACTCATAATATATGGTTTTGGATATATCATTGTTAATTACTTAGCCTCAAATATTTCCCTTAATCTCAATGGCCAGTTTTACTGTGGATTCATACCTATTTCTCTCACATCTTTTCAGTGTGCAAATTAATTCAGTAATGTTAGAATGTTTCATAGATTTTTTTTTTCCTAAGGCCTTTTTACCTTAAATTCTTTCATTTTTGTAGGCAGGTGTTAAAATCCATCATACATATGTCACAAACAGAATTGAGAGCACTTTATAATATCATGCAGAATAACTTACTTCTAAAAATGCTACAAGAAGATCAGCATGAGAACTATTAATAAGGTATAGACCTTCTTTAATCTCTCAAAAGGGATGAAATAGGTCATTGTGGAATTTTTAATCAAATATAATGTATTTACTTCTGCCAGTCTGTCAAAGTACTTGTATTTTACTAGCAATTTATACTGAGAAAAATGGTTTCACTGAGTATTTTAATACATACAAATTCAACATGCTGTAGGTGAAGTAAGAAGTCGTGGCTGCTAAGGAATTTTTTTATTACCTTCCTGATTATCTCAGGTTCCAGCATGTGTTTTTCTCTGCAATAAGTATTCTCCCTATAGACAGAACATCCTTTATTTTTCTCTGAGTTTATAGGGTCTTTTTTTTAATTAAAAAAAAAAAAAA
>NW_020799095.1:69658690-69767076 GCF_003259725.1 Athene cunicularia
AGACTAAACACCCCCAGTTCCCTCAGCCGCTCCCCGTACGACCTGTGCTCCAGACCCTGCACCAGCTTCGTTGCCCTTCTCTGGACACGCTCGAGTCATTCCATGTCCTTTTTGTAGTGAGGGGCCCAAAACTGAACACAGGAATCGAGGGGCAGCCTCACCAGTGCCGAGTCCAGGGGTCAGATCCCTTCCCTGTCCCTGCTGGCCACGCTATTGCTGACACAAGCCAGGATGCCATTGGCCTTCTTGGCCCCCTGGGCACACTGCTGGCTCCTGTTCAGCCGGCTGTCAACCAGCACCCCCAGGTCGTTCTCTGACTGGCAGCTCTCCAGCCACTCCTCCCCAAGCCTGTAGCACTGCTGGGGGTTGTTGTGGCCCAAGGGCAGCCCCCGGCATTTGGCCTTATGGAAACTCCTCCAGTTGGCCTCAGCCCATGGCTCCAGCCTGTCCAGGTCTCTCTGCAGAGCCTCCCTACCCTCGAGCAGATCAACACTCCCACCCAACCTGGTGTCATCTGCAAACTGACTGAGGATGCACTCGATCCCCTCGTCTTGATCATCAATAAAGATGTTAAACAGGAGTGGCCCCAAAACCGAGCCCTGGGGGACACCACTCATGACCGGCCGCCAGCTGGGTTTAACTCCATTCACCACAACTCTTTGGGCCCGGCCATCCAGACAGTTTTTTACCCAGCAAAGCGTGTGCCCATCCAAGCCAAAAGCAGCCAGTTTTGCCAGGATAATGCTGTGGGAAATGGTGTCAAAGGCCTTACTAAAGTCAAGGTAGACAACATCCACAGCCTTTCCCTTATCCAATAAGCAGGTCGCCCTTTTGTAGAAGGAGATCAGGTTTGTCAGGCAGGACCTGCCTTTCATAAACCCATGCTGACTGGGCCTGAGCATCTGGTTGTCCCACATGTGTTGTGTGATGGCACTCAGGATGAGCTGCTCCTTCAGCTTCCTAGGCCCTGAAGTCAATCTGACAGTCCTGTAATTTCCCAGATCTTCCTTCCAACCCTTCTTATACATGGGTGTCATATTGGCCAAATTCCACTCTGTTGATACCTCCCCGGTCAGCCAGGACTGCTGGTCAGTGATGGAAAGTAGCTTGGAATTAGAGTGTCTTTATCTCAACCCTTGAGTTTTCTCACTTTTAGCCTTCCAATTTTCTCTCCCATCCCACTGTGGGAAGTCAGCAAGTGGCTGTGTGATGCTTAGTTGACAGCTGGGGTTAAACCATGACATTACCTTACAGCACTTTGATGTACAAAGGTACCTAAACAGATGAGTGCAAGTAGTCCTACTCTTACTCCTATGCCATGAACCAACTATCTATGAAGAGCATTAGTTCTTATAGCTATCTAGCCTGATTAGCTCAGTAATGAAGCTGAAGAAGGGTGTTTTATGGTCTCAAGTGTGGTACCACAGTAGTGTAGTTTGACATCTACCAGACACAGCTGGCTGAGAGAAAGTCCCCTTTCAAATAATAGGCCTGTTTTGCTACAAGTTAATGTTTTTGTCTGAAGACAAAAATACCAAGTTTCACACTTTTTTTTTCCTTATTTTTTTTCTTTCCCTTGTAGAGATATTTATGTATTTTATAATTACACTTGAAAAATACGTTGCTAGAACATTCAAAAGCTAAGTCTTGCTAATAATCAAAATAACTCAAAAGATAATTACTTGCTATACATCTACATCTATAATATGTGAAGAAATGGGACAAATTATGGGATAAACTATGTGTTCATATACTATTTTTTCTTTAGCTGTGGACATCCACACAGCTTACTGAATGAAACAGAGATTAAATAGAATAGGATTCATTACAGACTGTAATATTACATATAATATTTTGTAATGAATAAGCAATAGAGAATTAAAGGGAGATTGCACATCCCACCTTTACTGGAACATAAGCACATAAAAGTAATCATATCAGTTCAAACTAGATGTGCAACAAGCCCTGACTCCTATTTTCAAGGGTGGGTGTTAAATAGATACTGAGGAAGAAGCACTAGGACAATTAAATTATATAAGGACACTCTTTCAGTCACCAGTGATTTTCAGCTTAGAAACTTCTTGAGCCAGAGCTGCTATCTATGTATAAATAATCCTTGATTTTATTTATTTTTTTTAATTATTATATGGATTTATCTAATTGCTTTTGCAGTCCTTCAGTATTCATAATAAATCATGGTAGAGAGTTTCATAGGTTAATTAGATCCTGTGTCAAGAACCACATCCTTCAGTGTGTTTTGAATGTCACTTCTTGGATTCATGTAATATTCTCTGGTGGTTTTATTATTAGAGGTGGAAAATGTTACCTGCAGTTCTCACATTTTTCTAGACTGCTATCTCTTTCTACCTTAGACATCCTTTTTTTCTTCTAAATAGAGAACTCTAGCCTATCCACTCCACAAACATCAGCTATTTCACACCTATGATCCTCATTTTACTTTCTTTGAGCATATCCTAGTTTTAGTATATTCTTTTTGAGCTGGAAGCACCAAAACTACAAGAGCTGTTCAAGATGAAAGTTGATGCTCAATTGTAAGATGGCATTGTTTTCTCTTTTGTCTTCCATTCCTTGTGGATGATGTCTAACATTCTTTCACTTTCTGCCCAAGGTTTCCTTTCTGACTGATATTCACCAGCTCAGAGCCAATCTTCTGTTACATAAAATTAGGGTTTTCATTTTGGAGGTATGGCATTTCACATCTACCTATGTAAAAATGATTTGCCATTTTATTAATGAATTTTCCGTATTATGAGATCACTTTGCAAATTCATCATGTTTGGGTAACATCTTTCCTACCTTAAATTCAGTACTGTCAGCAAACATTATAATCTCAGTAATTCTAATAGTTTCAGTCTATTCCTACTGATGTACTTAGTACAGACATTTGATTTAATGGTCTGGAGTGTCATAAAGCTGCCTAGAATATTTTTTGATAATTGACAACTCATCAGCTGCCTTACTGTAGAACAGCACTGGGCAGTTTCAAGAGAAATTTTATATGAAGTCAGTATTTCAGTTTTGTCCTCTGGGAGTTTTTTCTGATTATCTTCTGATACTCATTATTTATTACAGTTCTCACTAGCTCCCATTGAATATACTTTATCAGTAAGTTTTTAATTTAAGACAGAAGTTCCCATGGGCCACTTGTGTTCCTATATGATTCTGATATGATACTTCCCTTTCTTCTCCTCTTATACTGTAAAAAGATTTTTTACTATTTTTGAAAGATTTGGAAGTTGGTCTTTGGGTTTTTTTGTTCATGTTTATCTTTTCTGTATTTTTTATATGGACACAGTCTTTAGTATGAGACTTAAATAACATAAAAATATTAAAGTAGTATTTCTTAAATGTACTTTGTTAGCTTTAATTTTTCTTTTGTCTTATGACAAAATGTTCTGTAGCTAACTGGCTTTCCTTACCCTCTCAATTTCTCACAACCCTTCTCAGACTACCAAGTCTAGCCTGCTTCTAGGCACCTAGTCTTCTTCAGAAAGGCTCATACCCTTTACTATAACTCTTGGTCGTAGGTTTAACCCACCAAATTTTACCTGAAGACTTTTCTGCTGACCTGTGATCTGATATGCATTGTCTGTGTATCCAAATGTTTTTCTTACACTGACCAAAAAAAAAAAAAACCAAAAAGTTGGTGAGGTTGGTGAGGTGAGTTTGTAAACAATTGGAAATATGATCTTTTCATGGTATCTGCTGGCCAACAATAGAAGGTGAAGACAATTTGCTTATAAAAAGGTAATGTTTCTTAAGGGAAAGCATAAATAGATTAAATAACAAAATATCTCATTAATATTTATGTAAAGCTGTTAAATCCATTATGTAAGCATACTAATACATGCTAACTAGATACCTTAATTGTGAAATGGAGCTTTAAATGAAAAAAACCCTTCATTTTCCCTACTTAATATCCATCGTGGAGAATAAATAAATAAATAAATAAATAAATAAATAAAGTAATTTAAAATCCCATTACAGTTTTCTGGATTGCTTGCAAACTTTATATTGTGAAGTGTGAATGACATAGATTAGAAATCTGATCATAATATGCATCTTTTTATTACTGGCTAAACATGAATCTACGGTTTATCTTTCTGGCAGAAATGTCTGTTTTGACTTTGAATTTTTTTTACAGAAATCTTTCATGATATTCCTGTCAACAAAATTTCTTCATTAGAATAATTCCAGAAAGTGATCAAACTGAGGATCACACACACTTCAAATTAGGTTATTAAAAAAATATATAATCACTGTTTTCCTAGCTGCAAATAAAGTATCTTATTTACACTTCTTTCTTCATCCCTTAATCCATCCACAGCTGCCAGAATGAAAACTGGACCCCTTATGATAGTGCAAATTAAGATAAAATTATGGACAAATTAATATCTAATGTTAATTATAACTTTTGGCTTTAGGGATATTTAGGAGTTTTGAGTTGCACTATCATGCTTACATGTTTATGTTGTTACTTTTATTTAAATTGTATACATGAGATATAAGTGAAGATATTAATTTATTTCTTACCTTTACCTCTTGATAGCATATTTGCCAAACCTTTCCTTTGGAAAAAGGGATCATAAATCTCTTGGGGATTTCTTAGATGAAATGTATCTAACATTTTTGCTTCTTATTTTCTTAATTATTACAGTTTTACATTAGAGTTATTGCTGTACCAGTTCTCACAGACACCGAATTTTGTCGATGAACTGTAATGACCTCCTAGCAGAGTCTGCTTATGCATCAAAAAGAAGCATTTTTTTAATGGACTGTTTTTTATGTATTGAATGCTCTTTGTTCAGCTACTTACAAGAGAAAACTGTGTAGTACACATAGAACTAGAACAAGGACAGAAAAACATTTGGGATACAGTACCTAGCATATTTGTAGGAGAAGCAGAAAGGAAGAAAGAGTAATAAGTGTCTTAAAGGAGAGCAGTGATATTTTTAGTTTTGATGTATTTATCTTGATGTATTTGACTTGGCTAAGGGAAAGATTATTTGAACTTGTATTTCAGAACTTAGTTCTTTATAAATGAGATGAATATTGTGTGAAATTAAGAAAGAAGCTGATACAAGGAATTACATTCCCACATTAGGCCAGTGAGTGAGAGGTGAGGACAAATGGAAACAAAAGAGGCCTTCAAGTGCCCAATCTGCCATCACTAATGGATCATGTCATCTATTTAGGTAAAGATACACAGCCTCTCTGCAGTTAAGTAGATGAAGTATGATATTAGTTACTTGCATCAACATTTGCTTCTATCGCTGTTCATTAACAGCTGTTATACACATAATACATATATATTTATGTATAGTTATTAAATACAATTTTTTTTTCCATTGGATCATATAATTCAACAGCCAGCACCTCTTAATCTAGTATTACTAGTATTTCTCTCTACTATATTCCACATATATAGCTTAATCAGATTTTTTTAAAAAAATAAATAAATAATGAAGAGAGCAGCTCCTGTCCATTTTAGCTAAATTTACTTATTTAGGGGAAATCCACAGCTTGGCATCTTCATGTAAAACTTTATTGTGGTAGATTATTATTCAGATTATTACTGCAGACACATTAAGAGAGATGTTGGTGACAGGGAAAGACCAGAAGGAAATAGGGAAATTCTTGAAGGGAATGGAAAAATAAGACATCTTATAAAACAATATAGGGCTAGGAGGCTGGAACACTTTAATCTCTGCTCTCCTTTTGCCAGCGATAAGAGGAGGCTAAGGAAGCTGGTGTGTAGGTGCCCATAGCTGAGGTTTATGTAGTCTGTTAATACTCTGGAAAATTTCAACTAAGCTTTTCCCTGAAGAATACATGGGCTTGTTTGTTTTTTTCTTTAAACTATAAAGGTATTTTAAAATCTGCTTCATGTGTTTTGTTATTATTATTAAAAAAAAAAAAAAATAATTATGTGTAATAGAAATTAGAAACTAATATAAATCTGTAAAACATATAACTGATTATTGAGGGACACAGTCACATTAATACAGGCAGATAATGAAAATACAGTAGAACAAATATTTCTTGGTTACAGACTAGATTTTTAATTTAAAATGCCATTATTCCTTCTTTCATGTATGTAGGCAAACATTGAACAGCATCCTTTGTTTTTCCTCTGCTCATGTCAGTATAATTGTGGTTAACATCACTGTCTCCTTTCTCCATAAACACGGCAAAAAGAGCAATGCTACTGGTTCTAATTGCATAATTTTGGTAGCGATAATGACTGGTTTTCTTCAGGGAGAACTGTCAAGTCTCTGTAAATTATTAACAAACACAATTCTGTATTATTAATAAGACATTGCAAATATGGCTTAATGATAATTTAAAATGATGGGTTTAGAAAAAAATTTGTTTCTTTATGGTTCTTATTGACAAAAATAATTTGTCATCTTTCTATCGGGGAATATTTCACAGAATATCAAAGAAAAGCACTATTTTAATAGCATCTTGATATGATTTTTTTTGACATAGCACTTAGGGATATGGTGCAGTTGAGGACTGCCAATGTTAGATTAAGGGTTGGACGAGGTGATCTTCAAAGTCTTTTCTAACCTAGATGATTCTGTGATTCTCTGATTTTTGTGTTTACCTCAATATTTTCTACCTTTCTATAAAGTTAAATTTGATAGTAACAGATGGGAAAAGTCTGAGGAGAGAGTAGAGATTCACTTAGGGTGAAATTAGCTTTTCTGTGAATGTGGCTATAATGTATTTTTCAGCATCTGCAATTTAATCATATTAAATTGTTCCCTCTTGATGAAAATCATAAGGAATATGCACATATGTGAATACTATCTTTTAAGTTCTAAAAAAATCTAGGGAGTACTATGCTAATGTTTAGGTGGTTCACAAGAGAGGGAATGCTAAAAACACTCTCCTTTTCTGATGAATATCAGAGATAAAGGATGGTCTCATAGTCAAGAACAGCCTCTTCCAGGGATACCCGCTCTGAGCTTGGACAAGTAAATCACCCTCTTCATGCCTCTGTTTCCAGTTTTAAATTAATGGTGTTGATGACTTCCCTGTATATATAAAGTGATGTCAATCTATATTTACTGATTGTATGGCACTGTTTTCAAATTAAAAGGAGCACTGAAGTAGTATTTTCAGTGGAGCAATGTGACTTTCATCTGGTGCAAGGATGTTTGCATGAGCTTTTTTAACAGAATTGGCAATAAATTCATGGTAAAGAGAATCAAAGGTTATATCATCTTAAAAAACTTTTCTTCTTCAATTAAGCTGCTTACTTTACTCAGATTTCTTTGAAATTTTAATAACTCCTCAGAATTCTTTTTCCTGCTTGTGTGTGTGTGCCATATGCTCTCAAGACTTCCTTAGTTAGAGAGCTGCAATTACACTGTTAGCTCTGATAAACTCTGATAGCAATCAGGTGAGATATCTTAATTTTAAGACATAAACCCAAGACATTTTGTTATTACCTGGCTTGTTGGACATTGTGTAGGGTGTAATTATTTAGAGGAAACAGGTGTTAATGTAATTATTTCTTTAGATACAATTTTGATTATGAATCATCTTCCATAGTTTGAACTTTGTATACAATAATAACTGAAGGGTATATATAGTGAAAATAAATATTTAGTGGCATTAAGCTTTATTTTTAAAAGTTGGTCTCACTTGCATCTTTCTCTTCATTAATGGACATTGGAAGCTGAAGAGAAAATTTTTCTTTGACAAGCTATAAAAATATGAAGTTCTGTTTTGTTAATCAGCAATCTGTTTTGAAATACATATTTATTATTTGTCGACCAAAATTTTGGTTTTGAAGGGAATCTTTATGATTTCATGAAGCAATATCAGCTTTTTCCTCAAAACTATTTGGTTTTAATTAACACTCAGGTAGCTGCTGTGAAGCTAACATAGGAAATTCCTCTTTACTTCAGCTGCATGAAAAAAAATTGTCCAGACTCTTTGTATTACTTTCCTTCTTTTGTTACTATTTCTGCAAAACTTATAGAGGTATTTGGTCAAATTAATGGGCTAGTATAGACAGCATTGACAGTGATACAAGGAGATAACATCCTTTAACCAGATTGTGCCTGTTGCGGATCTGGGCAGTGTAGACAAAGGGTTTATAGTAGTAGCCTTATTTCCATCCATCTGTACATATTTTTTTTCAGGGCTGACTTTGTACATGAAAGAATATGGCCAGAGTCCAGAATTTTGTGACAATTTTCTGGCGTGGGTTTTCGAGAAGCAGAGCATGTTATGACATTCTTCTGGCTATATGTCTTACGCTTGGAGCAGAGGTATAAAAATACTCCGAAAACAAGCAGCAATTTAAAAACATAATGCTACTTTGCTGCCTTATGTCATACTTCATTCTTATTTCCCATGCAAGGACACAATACATGAAAGCCAGAACAGCTGGTCAGAACCATTAGTCAAATACTTGTAAGCATTTCTGCTGGTTTTCCCTTCCTTCCATTAGACAAGTTATTCAAAAGAGTTTGAGAAGAAAAAGTGAACTTTCTCTTTAAAACAGCATTTCATACATTTTCACGTAGAACTGAATGAGGTTTATAGGCAATTGAAAAAGATATATACAAATGATGATACTGACTTTTTTTAATACTAATGAGGTGAATGTAGCTGTAAGAGAAGCTAATAAAAATATTTTTAATCCATTTGCTTGAAAGGTAATAAAAATTTCTGTTCCTTGGTGGAATAAAAGTGTAATACAGCTATTAAAGATACTGCAGGGAGAGGGAGATCTAAATAAAGCTGAGACGTCACATTTAGCTTAATGGAATATAAGAGGCTTAAAAGGTTATAAGGCTGAGAGAAAGTATATATTGGCATAAGTTTTATTCAAGTGTCAGATGAAATACAGTGTCATCAAAACTGAGATGAAGAAAAGATCTACAATGCTAGGATAAGTAGAGAAGATAATTACATAAAATATGTATTACTATATGAAATTTAAACTGTGATCATATATAATGGAAGGCTTTGTTATACAATGCATCTGTGGCGCCTTCTGATGCATTAGCACAAGAGAAGCATAAGGAATGCTTTGAGCAGCCAAAGAAGACACTCTAGTAAGAACATATACATCTCTATATTAAAAATAGCTGCTACCTTTGGTTCATTAAAACTCACCACTTTGGAGGGGAATGATATATGAAACATTTCACTTACAGGCATCTCTGAGTCTAGCTTTATGAGAGTCAGAAGCTGAATGTAAATATTTTCCTTTAAAGGTGATCCTTCCAGTAAGGGGAGATGTCCCTCAGCAGAGCAATGCAAGAGGACATACACCTCTACTTGCCACGTTCTGTCTGAAAATCATGTGGCTTTTCCTTCCACTTTGAGTGCATCTGTATTAGCGTTTTGGTTTTGATTAAACATCATCTTTTGCTGTGAACCTCCCGATTCACACCCGCTTAGATTATTTTGATTTTAAAATTGGGTGATCTTGGAGCTCATTAACTATTTCTCTTGAATGATGCTAAACCACAGATATGCTTTAGGAACACACCTGGCACACTGCATCCACTAATGGACATTCAGGCCATGGGAACAATCCAGAGTCAGTATTATGCACCCCCTGCTCTCTCATATTGTGTGGACGTTGGTCCTCGATGTCAACTGTTTTCCTTTATAAATTTCCTCTTACTGGTACATGCTCGTTACTGAGATAGACGTAGCCTTGGTGTTGAGTACTCTTCATGCCATGATTTTAGGACATGACAAAGAAAAGGCTTTAAAAGTATTGGAATTAAGTAAATAATTAGACATAGTTACAGGAAATGGCTATAAAATATTTATGTTTATCATTAAATGTTAGAGATTTCTGATTCATTCAAAGTTTTTCTTAGTTAATATCTGGGGAAAAAAATTGGCATTGAGTATGTCCTGGAAACTTTTGACAAAAAAGGCTTATTTCATTAATAAAACCCCATTTTTTATCCTCCCTCTATATTTAACAAATAAGCACACATTATCAAACATTACTGGAGCTGTAAACAATCTGTCTGCCTAACAGAAGGAATGCCTGTGCAATTTATCCTAAGCTTTTAGTAGTGATTTTATTTGCTAAACCCATTCAGTCATTTGTTGTAAGTCTACTTAAAACATACTATATTGAACTAAGTGAAAAGATGTAATTTGCATTAATTTAGTGTATTAGGGTAAACAGGACATGAAGACCCTCCAGGAAGCACTTGCTATAAATTGCATAACTGATTAACCTGTAGTAGATGGTAGAGCATGTTTTGGCTCAGCAAACACTTCTGAAGGACAATTAAATACCAAGTCAAAAGTGATGTTTGAATGACTTGTTCACTTGACCTTTATACATATTTTATCTTGTTTGAGGAAAAAATTAAGAGCAAAGACAACTTTTCATACAGGAAAATTGTCATCACTATTTTATTTTTTTTTATTCCCCTGAGGTAAATATTTTCTATTTATCCTGTTGAGGGAAATTAAGGAGCTATGAAGTTTTAAAATGGGTCAAACCCTATGAGCCATATGGGAAGCAAAATTCTCCCTAGTTATAGAAATGGTCTTAGAAAAAATAATTGCAAATAAGTTACTTGCAGGAAACACAGATTAGTGAATCACCCAAGATAGAGAATATATAATTTTCCATAACAGTATTACTAAATCTTATGATAAAAACATAATGTGAACTCATAATATAAATCTTATGATTCATCATAAAAAAATTTCCCAAACAGTTCTATCAGACTCTTCAAATTGTCTCAAATTTCTTGATTTATGGAGACCTCTTTAAAATCCTGACTATGATGCTGTAGAAAGTAGAAGATGACCAAGTAATTTAGTAAATGCTTTAATGCAGTATTCATACTAACATAAATTCTGACGAACTGTGGTGGGCTGACCCTGGCCAGATGCCAGATCCCCACCCAGAATCTTTCTCACTCTCCCTCCTCAACAGAACAATGCAGAGATAAGATGGAAAAGCTCATGGGTCAAGATAAAGACAGGGAGATCACTGACCAGTTGTTTTGCTGATTGAGGATAACAAACTCAGACACCAGAGTGAAAAAAGCAGGTGTATTTTGGGGATGAGTATATAATGTAACAAATACAGAAGACATGCAGTAAGAAAAGGCAGAATAGTGCACCTAAAGCAACAAACAGGAAAATACAGAGTAATGCATCAAATCATTACTACAAGAGAGAAAGAAGAGTGATTAAGAAAGATCCATCACCACTTGCATACGTTCCCACCACCCAGACCCGCAGTGGCTGGGCAGCCCCGGTTACAGCGAGGGTTTGCAGAGCCTGTTCCAGCAAGGGGGAAATCCTACGCGGTGCGTCCACCCATAGGTGAGGCACCCAAAGTCGCTGTGAGCGGGTCCAGCCTTACATACCAGAGTTCAACAAGCCAGAAGATCTGGCACCTTTTTTTTTGAGCAGAAAATTTCTGGTTTCATTCTCCTGTTGGATTCCACCCAAAGCCTGGCCAGGGCTCAGGGGGAGAGACCAAGGGAGTTTCAAACAAGGCCAAATACATGGGTTCTCAGCCTTGAACAAGCCTTGAACAAGGCTGAGAAAGAAGAATTGGATAAATTCTCTCAGCATTTCATCCTCACTACTGATTATATTCTAGGCCGCATCTTTCACTAGCGAGTTTACATACTTTGTTAATGATCACAGACTAAGTTAGCAGCTTCGGCTTGGGGGCTGTTGTTCAGGCTTCAGTATTTCAATGCTTCAGCCCTTTTTACATCAGCATAAGGGGGTTGTTATAACTTAGTACAATACTTACTAAGCACAATGGTTATCAGTTATAAGATATACAGGATTCATCTATAGGTCAAATCTGGCTTGGGCCTGTTGTCCAAGCCTTAGCACTTCACCAATTATCATCATGGGCAAAACAGACTCTACTTGGGAAAAAGTAGTTTCATTATTGCTGACTAAATATTGAGTTGGATGGTAAGAAATAAAGACAATACCAAAAAAGAACCTTCCTCCAACCCTTCCCTTCCCTTCCCTTCCTCCTTCTTATTCCCCATTCTTACCTCTCTGAGAGGGTGAAGGTATAGCAGAAAGCAGCAGCATTTTCTCCTTCCCTACACATTACACTCTTACGTAGGAGGTTTACACAAAGCAGAGCTGCAGATTATCTTTCACCAGCTTTCCCACTAGAGAAAGAGAACCACCAACTTACCTGCACATACTTGCCACAGTGAACTACTCTGACATATGAAGTCAGAGCTAGAAGTGATCAGAATTTTCTAAGGGAAAGTTTTTTTCATTGATACTGTTACTGGAGTTTATTACAAAAGCAAGTGTGCTGGTTCCTGAGTTGTAGATTTCTAATCAAAGTAATAGAGGCCTCCATTCTGAATACACAATAAATAGTGTATTGGGTTTATCATTAGGAAGTTTGGGGTAAGTTTGAATTCAGGAAAATAATTTACCATACTACTGTAGTAATAATGACCATGTATAACCTACTTTTTGGGGAATGTCAGACGTATTTTGGACTGGTTATATTCTCTTTGTAGGATGAAGAAGGTCAAAATAATCTGAGAACAGGTCTGTATTAGGAAGTCACAAAGCCCATGTATTATATGACAAGGTTCTTTTGTTCTTTCCATGCTAAATAGTATTTTTTTAATCTATAGATAAAATAGAAAATTGGTCAAAATAGGTATATACATACTTATCTAGGTGAATGCTTGCAGGTTTGTTGTATAAGCTTGTAGAGCAAGACTTTTACTTTAGTGTTAAATCTTGCCTTGAAGACGACCCAGTTATTGTATCCATTTCCATTCACATATGCCAACATTATTTTTTTTTTCAATGTAAGTAATCATTACTAGGCATAAAAATATTAGGAGAAACAAATCTAGCTGTACTTCTTAGTATCAAGTTTTATTGTGTTTATAGACTTCTTGGCCCTTTACAGATATATTAAAAGACAACTTTTCAGCTGATTATCACTAAAGAAGCTATAGTTGACCTAACACTTCTGATGAAAACTTTTACAAGTTATTGCTGAATCTTATTTGCTACTAAAAAGGCTACATAAACTTTTTTTCTAAGAGCTGAATGCACACTGTTCTTATTTGAGAAGCTCAAACTTTCATTATCTCTGTGCTTTTAGGTTCACTTTCTCACTACCCTTATTTCATTTGAAGTAATCAGATTTAGCAAGCTGCTACTACCCTTAGGTATTATGCTTTACTCCTCCACTCATTTTGCCTTCTGTATTTTATTATGCTAGTATTTCTATTCACTGCCCTGGAGGATTTCTTTTTCATTATTGTGACCAGAATTTGCTTATGTGTCTGTATTTGTATTAAAAATTTATGTGTAAAATATTTGTAAATAAGAACAGACCATATAGGTCATCTCAGGAATCAGCACAGCAACACTCTGCACATACACTGAAACATAAGAGACATAAAAATGAGCATTTAATGTGGTCACTGGTATAAAGGAATGCATGGGATTAATTGGCAAAAAAAACCACCTGGAGAATTATTTAATATAGAAAGGAGAAGGCCCTAACACATCACAGCTGTTCTGGGAAAACTTACCAGGATACAGAAGTCCGTCAGAACAATAATGGAGTATGCTAAGTACCAAGACAAACAGCCAGCCCTTCCCAAACCATACATGACTTTTAAAAAGCTTTTAAGTCCTGGACAAAAGTACTTTCAAAAGTGTCATTTTTCAAGCCCAGCCAGCAGCTAAGTACCATACAGCTACTCGCTCCCTCCTCTGCTGCCTGGTAGGAGAAAAAGAAGAATTGGAAGAAAAATGTAAAAACTTGTGTGCTAAGGACAGTTTAATAGGACAACATAAGGAGAGAAGGAATAATAATAGCAATAATATTAATAAAAGAATCTATATATTGAGTGATGCACAATGAAATTTCTCACCACCCAGAACCAGCCTTGGCTCAGCCCATTTCCAAGCCACAATCCCTCCCCCTGCAGCCAGCTCCTCCAATTTATATACAGAGAAAGACGTCACATGGTATCGAATATCCTCTTGGCTGGTTTGGGTCAGCTATCCTGGCTGTGTCCCCTCCCAGCTTCTTGTGTAAATTAACTCTACCCCAGCTGAACCCAGGACAAGAAGGTATGGTGCTCCACCCAGAAAGGCAGAAAATCACTATCCACACACAAAGGAGATAGAAGTATGATAGTTTGGCTATTGCTCATTTTCTTCTTATATATATTCAATTTTCCGCTCAACATTTTACATATCAGTTAAGTTCCTTGATTGGAGATTAGAAAAATAAACATTAAATCATTTTCTTTCTCTTATATATCCTGCATATTTATCACTCCATCTTTTATTGCAACTCATCTTCATTGTCAGTATTTTCCTTTGGCTTCTTCTTGCATATGTTACTCTTTCTTCTCATCTTTGTTTTTCCTTAGGCCTTCATATAAATTTCTTAAACTATATAATGCTTAACAATCCTTGAATTCTTAGAAACTGTTGCTCAGGAGCCAAAGGAGGCCAGGCAAAGGTGCCCTTCTCATTTGATCTTTGATTGCAAGGTAAACACACACTGCAGAGTGCCTGCAGGCAAGCAGTTCCACAGCTGGACACCTAAACCCTGATTATAAGGCAGGCATGCGGCATAAAGGCCTCCAAGACCATCAGAAAGGGTGCCGTCAACTAATTTCTGAGCCACCATTGTGGGAGCTCCACTAAGAATGTTTCCCGTGGAGCATAACGCCATTGATGTCTGCACCAGTTGCATCAGACCCAGACCCATGTTACTGGGTCATCTCATGGCTCCTACTTCAAAAGAGTTCCCTCCTCCCCAGCACACATTACTTCCACCCTGGTCCCTCTGAGTTGGGTAGGACGTACCAAAGGAGTAGGATGGAAAGAGACCATGTGGGCAGAGAGCATGCCCACAGAGGGGCAGGTTCCAGGGTGCCCATGGGGATGAGGCACTGGGTTGCCCACTGTGACAGGAGGACAGGCTGCTTTGGAAAAGGAGGGGGCTCAGGAGCAACAGGGAATGCTTATCTGCTGCCGAACCTGGGGGGAAAATATTTCTTGATCCTCTTTGCTTCTCACCATTCTGTGTCCTGACTCCTACTGACTTGCAGTCCCTTTGATAATTTATTTAATTCGAATTGGGGTTAAAAGCAAAAGAGTAATTCTGCACAGATTTCAGTGCAACTGCTATAATCCAGACCCCAGTGTTAACAATGCCAGCAAGTGCCTAAGACTCTTGGGAAGCAGTCACTGAAAACTCCTTTGTGTCAGCTCAGTACTGTGCAGGGGAGCAATGAGCTTCCTGAACAAGAAGAAAAAAATTTGTATGGATGCTCCTACATAATTTAGATTGTAAAAAAACCCCGATCCTTTCTTAGTTCATTCCCCTTTTTATTCTGAGGTCCAGAAGAGACCAGTGTGATTGCATGTACTATACAACCTTTTTCCATGCTGAATTTCTGTAAATCTATGACTAGATCCCTGATCCCATTTTGTCAATCTCATCCCATGCTACTTTTTATACAACTATTTAGCATTAGCAATATTTCTGAGGAATACAATAGGCTCACTATGGTATTTCAACAAAAGTAAAAAATCCCAAGTTTGGGGAATAACTGCTTTCTTGTTATTTGATGATTTCTGTTTCTTTGTTCATTTGTCTATGGCATATTCAAACTAAACAATGGGCTGAGACTCACAGAGAGAAGGAAAATAGGTGACAGGGCAGGGTGAAGGGTAGAAATGGCCACTTAAACACTAAAGAACTACTTTATCTGACAAAGCTAAGAGTACCAGCAATGATCTCCAGGATGTTCTTTATATGAGGTCCACCCTGCTGTGTGGTAATTACGTTACTGAGACTTGGTCTTGAGACTCTTGTACAATATGGGAGAAAAATACAAGCAAGTACCAGCAATCTCAAGTCCTGTTCCTTGTCACCCCAAGCTTCCCTTTCTCGCCCTGTAGGAAGGCATGATAATTGAAGACAGGGGAGGCCTTCCAAGAGAGGCTTATAGCATACATTGGGTAGAGAAGGAAAGATCATGAAAGCAAAATCTTGTCTGTGTGCACAGCTGACTGACTTGACAAAGAATTATTCCTGTTGCTTGCACCAGTAGGACTCTGAAGTTCATCAGCAGGCCTTTGGGCTGGAGTAACCATGTTTCTGTATCATCAGAACATGTAAGAGCAGCATGATCATTACCATAATGCATGATCATCCAAACCCTATATATTGACCTAAGAAGTTGCCACAGAGGGAGCTAAAAGATGACATCACATGTGATTGTGTAATTGTTAACAGAAACTTTAAGATTATACAGACACTGGGGTTGCCGTGGGAGAACAGAGTGTGTCTGGACAGGGAAAATGCCTGTGATTGATAGACAGCCCTCTCTCTCCCTGGGCACAAACACTTACCCAGTTGGTGCCCAGATCCTCTATGAGGGGCAGCTCACTTTTCCTTGATATCATCATGATGTATTGACACTTGGTCTGCAGTTACATCAAAGCAGATTATGAATGGCAGCCTGTAGCTCTGTAGAAAGCAGGGCTTCATCATGCATTACAGTTACATGGGAAGAGAAATTTGTAACTCTGAACATCCCCCCCTTCATCCTTCTTTCCCCGGTTTTTATTGCTGAACATAATGTCACATGATCTGGAACATCCTTTTGGTCAGTTGGGGTCAGCTGTCCCAGCTGTGTCCCCTCCCAGTTCTTGTGCACCCCCAGCCTACTCGCTAGTGGGCAATATGAGAAGCAGAAAAGGCCTTAACTTTGTGTAACATAACCATCCTGTATTATCAACACTGTTTTCAACACAAATCAAAAAAATAGCCCTATAATGTGAAGAAAATTAACTCTATGCTAGCCAAACCTGGTACACGAGTGCATATGTTGAAATGCTGGGGTTTCAACCCCAAGCCCCAAATTAAGGTTGACATATGGGAGATTCCTACAGCCCTTCCCAAAGGGGGGGTGAGTTTGCCTTTAGGCTTCCCTCCAGGGTGGGGCCGGCCTGGCAGGGAGAGCCATTGGGTAAATGAGCCCCAGGTGTCGGCATTAAGTAACCAAAGGTCAGGTGTCCCACTGAGGGATAAAAGCTGGGACCCCTTACAGGCAGGGGCAGTGTCTGTCTGTGAGGTGGATGCCCTGTGCAGAGTTTCCTGTTGGGGAAGGACCTCCTGCCTCCCTGGGACTGGGCTCCAGTCAGGTCTGGCCTTTGTGAATGTGGGCTGTGTAGAGATTCAGTGTGTGGCTTCCTTGGTCTGATGTGTTTGATTTGTTGACTCAGTTGTCTCCCATCCCTTCTATGAAAGACTGCATATCACCATTTGTTCCACCCATTGTTGGTTGTGTGGTGGTGCTGTTGGGGTCAGTGGGATTGATGTCATTTATGTATAATCTGACTGACTTGTTTGTACCCCCAGTGCTCACACATGTACTGACCCTTTTGTGTTAAATACAATTTGGTTATTGGTTCATCTTTATGCTGGCTGTATCCTTTATGCTAGGCATAATAATTGGCAAAGCATATGCAGGCAACCCAAGATGCTAGCAGGCCACACAAATTGCAAAAGTTGTGGGCAATACTTGGCCTGTACAGGCCTGCTATAGAAGTGCTAAATTTAAACTAACTGCTAGTAGAAATGAAGTGCATTATCAAATTGTAGGCAAAAACCCAACCCTCCATCCCAATTCACTGTGCACCAAAATAACTTCATTGTGCAAAATTAGAATGATTTACAAGACATCATCTTAAACATGAATGTTTGAAGCACATCAGAATTTTGGCTATATATATATATATTTGAATATATGTGATTCCTCTGTTCAGCAGCCTTTGCTCTCCCTTTTTCAAACTGTCCCTCACTTCAATGTTATGTGACTCAAACTTGTAAGCTGGAGGCCAACCTTGCTATAAAAATCAGGCCTCACACACAATCTGATCTCCTGAATGGATTTTTTCGTTCTTTCAATATACTGCAAAGGAACAAAAATAATCAATTAAAAAGGGAAAGTTAACAGCTAACTGCTGGCTTCAGTTGATTTGGAGTAGCGAAGAAGAGGAGGGTCTGTATTTTAAGATCATAAAAAATTGCATATCTTCAGAAAACAAGATTAAAGATATATGAACTATAGTGTAGCAGTTACTTTTGCATAACATAAGAAGAAAGCATGATGACTGTTAAGCTTCTCTTTTTATACAGCTTTATTGTCTTTTTTCTCATTTGGTCAAAGACAGAACTGACCTCCTGGGTTGAGAAGTAATAGTATTAATTATATGAATTTAATGTGTAATGTTTGAAATGTTATTGAGTAGAGATTCATTGCTTATTTCATAAATTCCAATCAGAATTCTATAATACTGAAAAAGATACATCTTGTGAATGTAAGTTTTTAATGGCTACGTAGTTTTCCTGCAATAATTGCATTTGAACAAGCTTCAATGAAATATAAGAAATTGCTAAAGCTCTCTCAGGCTTCAGATTTGTCAGAGTCCTCTTCATTCGGTGTAAGAGCACAAGATGAATGAGCTGTAAGCCATTTAAGTCCACACAGAAGGTAAAATGAAACTACCACTTTGAAAAACTCACCTACAACTAACTTTCACACTAACTAAATTGTACCACATGGCAATGTCAGATTTGGTCTTATAAAATCCAATAAAAACCACACACAGATACTGACCTACATTTTTCAACAATTCAAACTGAGTCAATACAGCTGTCTCAGACCTTATCTAAAAATCAGTAGTTACAAAAGTACTTAATTTTTGTTAGAATCAGGCTTTAACAATCAATGAATATTTTTGTTTAATTTTCGTAGTATAGGTGAGCATCTGTAAATACACAAAATACAGAGTAGATGGCAACTTAGATCAATGCCAGTTAGAAAACACCGACACAATAGATGCTCTTGCAGTGACCGTATGGTGTGATTTTGTTGACATGCCAGTGAAAGGTGGGGCTTCAAAGGTGGGAAGTATGAGAATGCTTTATGCACTCATTTCCCACCTGCTTTCTGAAAGTATGCAACAAGCAGTTTTATTACTTTGGATGTTAAAAAAAAAAAAAAAAAAGCCATTTTGAGTGGGTGCCTTTGTAAATGTGTTCAGACATGCCTTTTAAATACTAAGTTTCAAATCTTCAAAGCCTCACATTGAACAGGCTATGAAGAAAGGGCAAGGATTGAGTCTCAGAAATTGAACGGAAGACCTACTTCCTGCCCTTCCTACCAAAATGTGAATGCATAACTAGGGAGGACAGTTCTATAGTCAATTTACAGGGACATCTGTTCTTTGCAGGCCTTATGGAGGGCCAGAGACTGGGCATGGATGGCTGGGGAGAGTGTGGGCAAAGTCCTGGAAGAATAAACCTGCTCCTGGCACAGACCACTACTTGAACAAAGCTGGCAAAAGCATTCCATACCCAAGGCACCAAAGGAAATATCAAAGCAAAGTAGGAGAACAAACATCACTATCAACATTCATAGATTTTTTGTGTGTTCTTATTTGTGGTAATCTCTAAAAGAGATTTTGCTAGTCATTTGTTGACTTGGCTTAGAAATGATCCCAAAGTTAGTATGGCAAATTTGTAGTGAACTCTGCTACACTGATCTGTAAACCAAATTATAATTTGTGTAATCTAAATAAATACACTTAAATTTCATTTGTTTTCATCAAAAGCATAAGGTCAGGTAAAAAACCCCAGCCTGAACCCAACAACTCTAAACCAAAAATTCCCCAAATCCCCAAACATTAAAAACAGTTACCCTTTAAAGGAATTGTTCTGAGATAGGCCCATCAATTAATAAAAATTCTTTTGAGTGTGAATTGAAGCCTTCTATTTACCTTCTACACTGTGGGCTAGCTCATGAGTCGGGATATGCACAACTTAAACAATTTCCTGTTTAATAATTGCGAAACTCTTTAATTCAAAAGACATTCCGTTACCCACTAAAATAATAAGTATTAAATATAGTTCCATGGTAGTGCTAATAGTTTTTTGTTGCCTGTCCACATTAAATTCCTGGTAAGAGTGAAATTTGTACTAAAAGATTACTTCCCCTGACACTTAGCAACTTGTTTGCTTCTTCCACTACTTATCACAGCTGATTTGCCTCTACAAATAAGTTTGGAACAGGAACAAAAAGAATGTGAGAGAAAGAGTGACTTAATCATTTTAGGAAGGTTTTATAATTCCCCCTTTCATTAATTAATGAGAAAGAAGAGTATGCTTTCTCATGGAGCTATCTGCTATTACAGCTGAATGAACATCTTCCATCAAAAGATCTCATTCCCAAATTCTGGCTTGCAGATATTTCCTAGTCTGTGTCCTGTAACACTTCTGACGCTTCTCTGAACATATAGTAGTAAATTAAATTTGCTAAATTGGCAACGAAACAAGCACCCACTCCTTAAAACAGAAAAGCACTTTTTCCTGGGTTAGTTTACTGCCAATTTACTGAGTTGATCAGATAAGCTTCAGGTCAGGATGAAACCAGAATAGGGTAAGTGAACATATGATTTCTGTCTTTCAGAAGCAAGCTGTTAATTTGTTTCAAGTCATAAGAAGAAATCTCCATTGCTTTTCAAAATACCTAACTTCAGCAATCAATATGTAGTCAGGTTAATAACTACACAGTATATACATACTTGCTACTATTTTCAGTATCAATTTCTTTTCCTAATATTTTGCTTTTTTGTTTTGTGTGTTTGCTAAGATTTCTGTTTCTTAACAGGAGTTGGAACTCCTCACTAAGTAATTCTAGAAGGACTTGTTTAATAACCCCCACCACTGTGGAGATTGATTTTTTTTTTTCCTTACTTAATTTCTAATAAATTAAAATGACAAAAATGAGATGTATTAATTTATTTCGAAGAACTTTTCAAATTCGTTATTTTGTTTTCTATTAGCTAGTTAAGGAAACTGATTAAGCATTGATACTTAAATAATTACCTTAATTAGTAGCAGTATTTTTCCATGTTGGTGTGTCCTATTAGTAGTAATCAGATTGATGCATTAAATAGAAGCTACTTCATTTTCTAATAACTTACTAATCTAAATAATTATTGTTAGAAATATTTGCATTAAGTATATGATATCTATAATCACACACTTTAAAAGGTGTTTGTCATCTCTTATAACTGCTAGTATGCTCTTGGACATGTATCTGACAGAACATCTTCTGAAATTTCCCCAGTTATGTGTTTCGATTAAGATTTGAAGGTTATTTTAAGTGTTTGTAGGAAAAACCCTAAACACTTAATATTAGAAAAACTTTAGCCTGATTTCACTGCTCTCCTTTAAAGGGACAGAGTGGAGAAAAAAAATGTTCCTTTAGTAACATGGCTTACAACTCTGACAATGCATACTTCCTAAACAGAAAATGTCCATTCAAGAGATGTGCAGTCTCTTTTAAAGAACTCTTCAAACCATATTTGTCTTACAATGACTGTTTTGTAGAGATAAAGATTATGTCTGTGCTAAACTGCTTTGGGTTTTTATTCTTCTTCAAGGAGTCTTCTCTTGAAGAAGATGCACATATTGATTGCTTGGGTGCTGACAAAATAATTTATGTCTTTACAATCTTCTGATTTTTATACATTCGTAATGTATATATATCAGTTAAAAACCTATTAGATGTTTTACCCAAAGAACAAATGCAAAACATTAAAAATAAAACAAAAAAAAAAAAACAAAAAACACCAAAACCAAACTTTGACAGTTGTTATAAAAGTTCCACTGCAGAGTGCTTATAAAACTTCTGTTGTTTTATAGCCATGGATGTTATCTCTGTTAATAGCTGAGACTCAGTCTAGTGTTGCAGAAAGGAAAAACTGTCACAGAATTCCTCTGAATAGCTGTAACATATCATTTGATCAGATTACCAGTCAAAACATTAATATATGGTTTTCTTCAAATGTTTGGCGTACAAAGATCATTTCCAGTGTGACAGAATGAATGACCGGATATGTTTACCATTATGTTTAACATTATTACAGTCTGACTTTCAGTTATGCTGATCATGAAAAATTCTTCTTGTTTTAGTGGGACCAGAAATGCTCCACAGTTCCCTTAACAAGATAATCTGACTACCACTTACCAGTGCTGAGGAGTCCAAAAAGAATGATCATGTGGAAATTGAGGCAATGAATTTCTTTTCGTCCTCTTTTATTATGGGTAGTACAAGTATTTCCCAGGGAATTTACAAGGTCCTATTAATTAAATCTTATTAATCTATTTAAAATCCTTGAAGAAGAGTTATCATGGAGTTGCAAAATATTACCATTCCTTCTTCAAATTATGAGCTTCATTCCTCATTTTACAAGTGAAGCATTTAGTCTGCTTTTCTGCTGGCTAATAGCCAAAGTGGGAAGCCTTTTAATTACCTGCTAGAGTGACAAGGGCTATTAGGCACTTTAGGGTGTGGTTTCTCTCTGAGAAACTGGTGCTTCCAGTCTACAGAGTATTATGTGTGCCATCTACTGCACATGAGTCAATAATTTGAAATTTCAGCTAAAGGGAAGGATGAGCTGTGATGACATTATGTTAATTGATTCTTGTAGTTGTAATGAAGTGAATGATAGCAATAGAATTAGTTTCAATCAGATGGATTGAAAATATTTGATGAGTACCATTTCTTGTAAAGATCATTTTGTATATCTAACCTCTGAATAATGATTTTTAAAGTGTTACCATTTCCTAGCATGTATTGATTACATTAATTAGTATCTCAGCAAGAGCACAGAAAATACATTTGTCTGAGCATGTTTCTTGTGTAAACAGAAACCTTATTCACCATGATACCCATATTGACAATTATCTCTGCTAATATCCTAGAGCATATGATTTGTTTTACCATTTCCTACTATACCAAAACTATCTATATGTGATTCCAAACAGAACTCTTTTAAGAGGTACATATATATATATATATATATATATATATATATATATTTGTTCTATTTGACTTGCTCTTTACTTAATATTCACCAGTACTCAAGAAAGGAGAGAAATAAGGAATCCTTTTCTTACTTGTGGTTTTGGCTACTTTCCCTATAATTTTTTTTCACAGTGACTCAAACACTAAATTTAGACATGTAGTATTATAAAGAAATTAAAAATTCAGAAAATGTGATCTTCTAAAGGTTGAATAATATTTACTGTCTGGCCTGGCTGTATGGATTCTCATGGAATCTTCTTGTACCTATTTTACTCATAGGTGAGGCTTTCTGGTTAAACAGCAACTCCCCTGATTACCTGCCATTCAGATATTCCAGTACACACTGTTATCAAGGTGAGAGAATGGGGTATATGATGGATAAATGAGTACTATGTGGGACCTGGGCATGACATATATGGTATGGAATAAGGGGTGGAGACTGTACCGGGTCTGGCTGAGCTGGAATTGGTTTTCCCCTATAGCAGCCCTCACGGTGCTGTTTTATGCTGGGAACCAGCAGGGTGTTGATAGCACCCTGGTGTTGTGGCTACTGCTGAGCAGTGCTTACACAGCACCAAGGCTCTTTCTGATATTTCCCCCAGTGGGACGGGGTGAGCAAGATCTTGGGAGGGGACACAGCCAGGACAGCTGACCCAAACCGACCAAAGGGATATTCCATATGGTATGACGTCTGCTCAGTATAAAGCTGGGAGGAAGGGGGTAGGGTCACCCCGGTCCTCCGAGGCAACCAGTATGCATATGAGAGCTCTGATTCCTGGGAAGGCCCCACATTGCCTCTTCATGGGAAGTAGAGAATAAATCTTTCTTTGTGCTTTTGTGCACGGACCTTGCTTTGCTTATATTAAAACTGCTTTTGATTTCCCACATGGGTTGGTTTTTTTCCCATCTTATTTTCTTTCCCCCTTTTTGCCCTGTTGAGGAAAAAAAAAGAAAGGGGGGTGTGTGGGTAGGGGGAAGTGATAGAGTGACTTGGTGGGTACCTGGCATTTAGGCAAGGTCAAACCACCACAGTATTTCATCAGGAATGTAAACTACAGAGCAGGTTGAACCCATGACTGCCAGAAACCACTGTCCTGAAGTAATTATTCCTAGCTATTTTCTACTGTGGTGCTGCCTTTCTGGAACCTGCAGCAAAAGGCAGGAGCTTCCACTGCCAAGGACTGCTTCTGCAGGATGAGTACTGCTCCTTTCCCTTTTGCCCCAGTGCAGCCCTCTTCATCCCTTGGTCCTGCCTCCATGGCCTCTTTTTGTCTGCATGTTCTGTTCCTTTCGTCTGATTGTTCATGTTCCCACTTTCTTTCAACCCTGGGATGCTTCTCAGTAGGCTGAATCTCCAGTAAAAGAGCTCTTCAGCAGGAGAAAGGGGCTTTTCAGAGTGGTACAAGGTGGAGGTTGTGGAAAAGAAATCTCTGACCTAGTTTCTCTGACCTAGCTATTTAAGAAAGAGTATTGCTTGTCAGAGCAATATCGACAAAGCATGATGTTAGTCTTTGATTGGAGCTTGTACCTATTAATAGGACAAAATACAATTTGTCACAGCTCAATTTATATGATGCAGTCACTCTCTGATATGAGGAAGAAGTAAAGCAAAGGGCCTTTTTCTTTCTGCTCTTTCTTTTCTTTTTCTTTTAACTTTGCTACACAGTTTTTAGGAGCTCTATAAGTAATTCTGATATTTCTGGTATAGCTGGAAGTGTCTACTCCAAGATTAACTTATATTTGAAGGATAGAACACTGCTGTTATAGATTAATGTAACACACTTGGCCCAGTTGCACTTTGATTTCAATGGAACATGGTAGGGTATTCAGTAGGAATATTCTTGTTATTTTTGGAGGAAACTAACCAGTCAACCTGGTTGCATAAAATAACCACACATCAGAATTATTATTAGGATTTTACACTGACTGGTTATGTTATTTCTTAAAATCCAAGGTATAAATTCTTATCTCCTGCTCCCAATTGAGAGATTGAAGAGTTATTTAAATTTCACCTCTTCCTCTTGTAACAGCTGGGAATGTTCACATTGCAGCTCACCTGCTTGGATTGGATTTGATTGGCACGAGTCATTTTCACCTCAAACTGTACAGGGTGATGGAGGAAGAGATGCTCTAGCCATGCAATTGGAGATACTGCGTAGGGTCACTTTTCATTCACACAGTCAAGGTGTTTCAGTGTGCATCATGACCATGATTTCTCAGAATAAGAACAGAACTGAGTGAAGGCTCCTGACTCTCCAGGGTAGGGAATGGGAGACTGTTGTGGAAGAGAGGAGTCCTCCATTATAAAACATGTCCTCTGCTATCTGTGTGTCTTATGAAAACTCTTAAATGAAAAATGTTTAAGCAGACTCTAAAATACTTTTTTTCCAAGCAGAAAAAGGGAGTGCTCGTTGCTGAAATAGGGATCCTGGCAACTCTTGCCTGTACTATCTGCATGCTATTAATCCTGCATTACAAGACTCAGATTGTAAAATAAGCTTGAATTTTGTAAAATAACACTTCCTTTTGGTTTAGTCTAATAATCCTGATTATTGATTTAGTGGTGTGTCAGAAATTATGAAATGGGAACAATCTTGTCTTGTTCAGGTATATTTAACAAATCATAAGTGATCTTCCTATTCTGGACATGCCATCATATATATTTTCAAGATGGATAGTGTTAGCATCCCACTGATCATCAGATATGTCCTTAAGCCAGCCGATACCAGTTAAAGGATAGAAGCAGGAGGAAGCTCTACAGGTAAGATTTGTCTGATTTGTGCTGACTTGGATGCAGTATGTGTGTGTGTGGAAAGCTTGTTTGGTTGTATGCTTGGGGATTTTTGTTGTTTTTTAACCTCGGGCAGCTGTTTGCCTTTGAAAGTACATTTGCAGGTCAACTTTGTCTACCTAGTTTCACTGTCGCCAATCTCCACAGTCAGTGAGTCCCATCTGGATCTCAGTAGGAGATCTAAATGTTTTATTTTATATTGTTTTCTTGAATCACAAATGATCTTACTTCTGTGGTGAGTCAATATTTGTATCACTGCCCTTTCCTGCCTCCTGTGTCCCTGGAATATCCTTTACGAAATGTTTTAAATTCAGCTTCACCTTTCATTCTATTATCCTAATTTTGCTTCTTACAAGGAGTAGTGAGAAATTCTGCAACAAGTTGGCAAATGGTATCTGAATCAAGGCAGAAATGAGATTTCAGTGGGTAGATAGATTTCTGTGAGATAGAAAAGAAATAAGAATGAAGGAACTTTTTTTTCATTCCCATCTGTTTTGAAATAAAATACATGCAGCCTTTGTAAGTGCAGGAGAGAAGTGACTGTAAAGGCCATACTGTATTTCTGACCAAAAAAAAAAATTGATTTTTTTTTTTTTTTCCCCCCCACAGGAGCTGTTAATGGCAATTGTTAGCACCTACATAGAATTCTATTTTTCTTCTTTTCAGGCACACTGAGCTACATTTCAACAGGAAATAAATAGCATACTACTTTCTGGGTCAGGAAATAGCGAATATCTAGATTGTTGACTGGGGAGATAAGGCTTCTCTATATATGGAAAGACATTACTTATGTGTCATTATTAATTCAGTTCTATCTGTATTAAATTATTTTAGAAGTGTTTAATTAAGAGGGAGGCTGCTTTTTTCCAGATATTTTTATGATGGAAGGCCTTTCTTTTGCAATGGAATTAACTTGGTACTCTTCTAAAGGAATCTCATTTTGCAAAAGTTAACTAGTACCAAATCTGCCTCTAACTGCCAAGTCAGTTATGTATGAGTTAGGTGTGAAAATGAGAACGTAAACCTTTTTGTTAAAAGGGTAGATAGATGAAGTGAGTGATCCACTTCCCCAATACCTTAGCTCTTGAATATTTCTACTAGTATAAGCAAGAACACAGGTTACATCCCGTTAGCCCTATGAATCATGAAAGAAAAACTGGGAGTGGGTAGTCTACCAAAGTTGTCAAGACTGGGTCAGAGATGGCTACTCAGAAACAGTGTCAGACAGCCTAAAAGTATTGTGAGAGGATTATATAGCTGGAAGGAATGGAAAATAAATACTGGATTCAACAGAATGTGTAAAAAAAAAAAAAAAATATATATATATATCTATATATATATATATATATATAGGAAGGAGTAGATGGTGGCAGCAGAGAGGATGGAAAAGAACAAGAGATGCAGAGCTACAAAAAGTACTGAACTCAGATGCATGGAATTCGGTCATTTTTCATTTGGTTGAGGTTGCTGAAGATGCTGTTCCTTCCAACCACTGGCTGGGAAATAGGCAAAACTTTCACACAAAAAATAGTCAAATCATGTTGCATAAAACTTTCATTGTCAAGACAGTTTTCCACCAAGGCGCTGCAAGATTAATAAGACATTTTGCCAAGCCACTTATAATATATATCATTACTATACTACTGGTTATAAAATATTATTTTCTGAAGTTTAAAAAAGCCCCTCAGACACTGCAGAGAGCATGTTGTGATACTGCATTGGTATTTTCTAACAATACTACATATATGTCATAATAAAAGCACAAAAAAAATAGAAGACAAATATCTTTGTAGTCAATAGAATGCATCACTGCATGTTTAACTATTGAAATGCATTAAACAATCTGTCCTGAAAATAATATAATTTTTGCTATAGACAAATAATGCTCACTGAATTATAAAACATTATATATATATATATAATTTTATGCAGAGCATTTGCATTGAATTTATATTCTTTAGGCTTCTTTTGATATGATGCAGTCATGTTTGGGATTGGTGTAATTAGAACATTCAAGACCCTGTTTTAAACGGGCATTTTGACACTGTCTCATCATGACAGCAAAAACTGAAGTGCTAGATATGGACAAAATGCAGCAATATATTTCAGTTTAGAAATACTGTAATTTGTTAGCCTATGTTTTTCTGCTGCCATTGGAATATTTAAATGTTTTGCTGATCTATGTGGCCCACACTCACTCATGCACGCAGAAGCCATTAAAGATTTTCTTGAGCCATATTTTTTGCTGACCTTGTCAAACACCTGTTTTGTGCATATGGCAGAACAGGCCCTATCAGGATTAGTGTTTCCTAGTGGTTATTATCATTTAACTCCTTCTCTCCCCAGACAAAAAAAATCCCACAGATTTATTTAAATGTTTACATGTGGGATTAAAGTAATTTGTAGGCTTCTTTACCTACTCTTTTCTTCTAAAATTTCATATAATATTTAGAGCCATTCTTTGCAGCAATTGATAAATCCACATTTTCCCAAGAAGTGAGGTTTAAAAAGTCTATCCTAAAAGATCTGATTTTTACAGTGCTCCAGAGTAGTTCTTAGTGTTCTTTACCTACCTATGTTCCTCGTGAATTTTTAATTTCACTCTAACATTTACATGGGTTCTTAGCTTTCATAATTTCTTTCAATGTTGAAGATTATTTACATGAAAAATAAAGATTTAAATGAGGTTAAAAAGACCTTCCTTAACTGGACTGATCTTTTTAGCTTTGCAGATCTCAGCTTATCTAGTAGCGTGTTGCTACTTGTACCTCAGCCCTCTCTTGTAGCATGCTGGGACCTACAACTAATCACTTAATTGCCATATGTGCAGTAAGCCAATTGCTTCCTGACATTTCTGGATTTACACAGCAAGGTCTGCATGCAGGCTGCAGTGTGTCTTGGTTTGAGAAATGCTTGGGAAAAAGCTCACGGTGTGCAACTGCTGCCTTGAGCACTTCAAGCAGTCCACTGGAGCCAGACTTAAATGAGCAGTTCAGGTAGTTGCTAAGGTCACAGCAATGTCTCCTTGAGCCTTACACGAACCTTCCTCTGCAGCTAGAAGATGTGTTTGGAGCATCTGGGAAATGGAGGAAAGCCTGAACTAAATAGGTACTTTGTGTAAACATCTTCAGGTTAAATTAACTATCTGTTGTGATGATAAAACATTAACCATATAGGCTATTTCTATCACAGGGTATAAAGAAGAAATAATAGCTCATGTGTAGATATAAATGTAGCACTTGAGAGAGTTACAAAGGTTATAAGGTAAGGTGGTGCCAGCCTTATTTTTCAACTGTACACAAAAAATCCAGTCAGAGCCCAAGAGAATTATTTTGAACTTCTTTTTTTAGCACAAAAGGGCCATAAGATTACCCTTGACAGGTAGCTAAGGCTTCCTTACGCTTAGTCTTAATGACAGTACCATGACCTCCAGTATGTGAAGTTTATTGGGGTTGAATCTGACAAATACTGCTCAGGCTAAAAGCGGGGGAAAAAGTCAGATAGCTCTTCTCTGAAGGCCTTTGCCTAGTAAACCATGCCCAGGAGACCAGGTAAACTGCAACAGGCCCAGGCAATCCTAATGGTGATGCAGAGCAAAAAGGAGTATGTAAGAGCACTGGACTCTGATCCATTGGAATGCTTATGCGTGACTCATGCTTTCTTGTGGAGGGACAGAAAAAAGGCTAGTACGTTATAAATAACTCAGACTCTTGTGTGACGCTGCTTTTAGGTGGTAATGTATTGATTGAAAAAAAAAATCTAGTTGTAAAGCAGCAGACTTTAATGAAGGTTCTGTCTTAAATCACAGTATGCTATGAAATTGCTTCATATACTTTGCTAAGAAACTTTGCACGGGTTGTTACTGAGTTCATAGCTATGGGATATATCACTTGGTACTAAACCATAAATTACCTAGAGCTAAAAGTGTAAAGAGGTAATATTGGAATTACATTATTGGACTACTGCAGGCATTATTAACACTAACCAGAGTAACAGGAACATTATCTCCATCCTTGATTAACAACCTAGCTTAATAGAGTCATAGACATTTCCAACAAAGCTCATCTATCATGTGAATTCAGAATTATAGTGGTCCTGTTGCTGCAGATAACTAGAACACTGCCCATGCATGGTATTGCCCTAGCTGTATCATTTATGAGCATGACAGGGTTTAGAACATTTTTTCACAGTTACGGTGATGTACCAAGGTCTCAGATGGCTGTAATCATTGGAAAAGCGACTAAAAAATGTGGTCAGCAAAGAAGGCATGGTGCATCTCTTTCATCTGATATTCAGTTCTGAGAAAGCAGAGGTACAAATAGCAAGACTAAAGAATTAATTGTCCTTATTTGTGGAACTAACATACACTTCCCTTTGCCCCTTCAACCTTGAAGAAGGAATGAAAAGAAAATGAGCCAGTCTTTCATGGATAAAGCCCCTGACCCCACAGTGTTCTGGGACACAGGGTCTGGGGCCTGTAGGACCAGCCTGGTCCTGGTTTGGGTGGTGCCAGCTGCCCTGACTGCCTGGGTGTGAGTGACTTTAACCTCCCTGGGGTGAGCTGGGGTTGTGTGATACTCTGCCCTAAAGACATCCCTGGTCATCACAGAGAGACAAATCCCAGCCCTGGGTGTCCCTAGGATTGGGGACAGCCAGTGAGTGCTGGCTGCCTGGAGAGGATGCTGAGGTGTGCTGAGGAAACATAAAAATTAAGTCCATGTAGACCCTACTATAATATTAAGGAGAAAGAAACTTCTACCATGAACGTCAGATTCTTCTTGACAAAGACCTCAGGATACTGATGGTTACAAAAAAGCCAGTGTCAATCAATAAATGCTTGCCATCTAAGTAGCTGCACAGAAATGAAGACATAAGAGCCTGAATATAATTTTTCTTCTCTAATTTTGGTGAGCTCTGTATTCTGTCTCTGCTCATCAGTATACCTAACCCGTGCTTTTGCTTAATTATTAATAACTAGTTCCCATATAAACAACATTTCTCATCAAAGCAGTTTTCAAAAGAGGTCAGTGTCATTAACTTCACTTTTCAGTCAGTGAAACTGGAACCCTGAAGGTGATTGCTGTGACCCTAGTCTTCTGGGGTCACAACTAATCCATACTACTTAATCATTTAGCTACATGTTGTATAAAAACATAAAAAATAAAAAATCTTCGTGCAAAAAGCAAAAGCTTTTTTAAAAAAAAAAAAATAAATTAATGATTGACATGTTTGGTAAGAATCATGTGCTGTTTACTACCTAAACTTAGTAAACCAACTCTGAAACTAGAAAGGCATAATAAAATCCAGAAGCTTTCTTAAGTACCACAAGTGCTATTCAGCCTTAACATTTGTATTTGGCAAACAACAAATCTTCAAGAAAAAAAATCACTAATTAATATTAAGTTTTCTGTCAGTCATTCTGAGTGCTAGCTAACTACTAAAAACCAAAGACTCAAAGTTGATTCAGCCTACAAAAAAAAAAAAAAAAAAAAAAAAGTACAATTAACTTTGAATCTGAATTGCATACAGAAGCCAGAGCAATTTTCTTCTGAATGTTATAGAATATATTACTTCATAGCTTGGCTTGCTCTATAGCCAACCTTGCCCATTGTACTTTTTTAAAAGATAATTTGTTCATAGTGTTGAAACATTCATGATTTCTGGATTTAAGGAGGGAAATATTTTTTCTCATTGCTTATTCCAAATTCATCTGAGTAAGGGAAGAATGTTAGTGGGGGAATGACTTCAGATTTTTTTTTAGGGAATTCCTTTATAAAGAAAGAAAATATTTTCTTTTTCCATCTTTATAGCAGTTTCCAAGAAGTTTGTTGGGTTTGTTTTGTTTTGGTTTTTTTTTTTCCTTTTTTTCTAATTTCACCTTTGAGAGTGGGAAGTTAATTTGGCATATGCCTTAAGGGTGGGCAGCCAAATGATCATCACTGTGACTTTTAGATAGAACATTGCATTTTTCCCACAAAATTGATTCCCCCTCCCCCCCCCCAGAAAGTCAGATTTATTTCAGCTAGAGCATGTAGTTTATTATGCCTTTGGGGGAATGAAGAAATTTTAGGTTAGGAAACAACAGCTTCAGAAACTGGAGGAAAAAAAGAAAATACTCTTGTGCAGGAATCTGGAGATGCTACTAAGAGATGGAGTGTTTCAAAGATGTTATCACAACAGGTGACAAACTGAAGGTGCTCCAATTGCTGAACCTAAACTAGATGCAGTAAGTCCTGCTTTTTTTTTTCCTTTTCCAGTTCATGGGTTTGTAGACATTCTGCTGGAGGGTTTTTTTGTGTTAGCTTAGACCAAGCTTTCTGGTTCCAAGCTTATATTTTAAAGTATCCTCAAACTGATATACAGGCTTATTATTGTGTCTGTGATTTTTTTTTTTTATTATTATTAAATTTTAATAGCAACTCTTTCAACTGTTCATGTAGGCCTGTTTTGTATGGATAGTGTTAAGTCTTTGTCAACTGAACACATTTTCTTCTATTCCTTAGTGGCAGAGTGTACTGGGTCTGGCTGAGCTGGAATTGTTTTTCCATTAGTAGCCCTCACAGTGCTGTGTTTTATGCTGGGAGCTGGCAGGGTGTTGGTAGCACCCTGGTGTTGTGGCTACTGCTGAGTGGTGCTTACACAGCACCAAGGCTCTTTCCAACATTTCCCCACAGTGGGACGGGGTGGGCAAGATCTTGGGAGGGGACACAGCCAGGACAGCTGACCAGAACTGCCCAAAGGGATATTCCATACCGTATGACATCTGCTCAGTATAAAGCTGGGAGAAAGGAGGAAGGGGGTGGGATCACCCCTGGTCCTCTGAGGCAACCACTACGTGTATGGGAGCCCTGATTCCTGAGAAGGCCCGAGAGCACCTCTTCATGGGAAGCAGAGAATAAATCTGGTTTCTTTTTTTTTTTGCTTTCACACATGGACCTTTGTTTTGCTTTGCCTGTATTAAAACTGCTTTTGTTTTACCCACAAGGGTTGGGGTTTTTTTCCTATCTTGTTGTTTTTGTTTTTTTTTTTTTTCCCCTCTTTGCCCTGTTGAGAAAAAGGAAGTGATAGAGTGACTTGGTTGGTACCTGTAATTTAGCCAATGTCAAACCATCACACAGAGACAGCTGATCAACTGAAAAATAGTTATCTGGATAGAAAAAGGAACAAAATTGTGGAAAAGTGACTGATTTATTTAATTGCACTTTCAGGTAAATAAAGAGAAAAGCAGTTCAGTGATTAGGACTTTAGCTTTAGTCTTTACATTACATCTGTGGAAGACTGTTCCATGTTAAGTATGGCATTTAATTACTTTTTCTTAAATTCTGTTTTTAAAGTAGAAACACTAACATTTGTCTACATCAGATACTATTAGAGAAATCCATAACCATTGATATATTACTATCCATATGATATTTATACCACTGTTTTCCTATATTTATGTACTACTACAATTATATATCACTATTGAGTCCCATAGAAGCATCAAAAGACATATAGGTATGTATACACATGTAGAAACAAACACCACTCATTGTGTCTCTTCCTTCTTACCAAAAGTAACACTTACATGTGGGTAGAATTAATAGGAAGACTGTTTTATAAAAAATTTCTATGCTTTTCATTCCCTTATTCTTTTTTTTTTCCTCCCTTCTGTAGACACAAACCTGACATACAAAAGCAATCACATTAGTGTTTAGAATATAAGCTTCTTGCGTGTGTGCACAAAAATTCATTAAATGGCTTTCCAAACAGTTTCTAGGCATTATCACAGAAAAAAAAAATCAGTTTATGTATAATTATGCATTTTTCCACACATAATTTGTTAACAAACAGAAAAGCATTTTGTATTCAAATGTGGTTACAATTTTATGTAAAATGTTATAACTCTATCCATTTCTACCCCTGATGTGTGCACCTGTAAATCCATGGGAAGTGTCTTTAAACTCAGTGCAGAACTGCTTGCATATATAACTAAGTGCTGGTTACAAAATTGTATTTCTCATCTTCTCTTTTCTCTTTTTGCAACTTTGAGCGTAATTTAGAAAGACAGCATTTTTATTTTACCCTCTTATTAGCTTTTTTTTTAAAACTACTATAAGTTGTGATTTTTTCTTTCTTTCAGACTAGCGTAAACTATAAACTGAGATCGATTTTTCTCAGCATGACCAATGAGTACCATGGCTGAGACTCTCAGAAAGTGGTGTCCTGCATTGACATGCTTTTTGGAAACATCAAGGTAATCTGTACCATTTCAGAGTAGCCTGCAGGGAGGAACATCATAGACCCAGTGAAGTGCATCACGTGACAGTTACTTGTACTTGTAGAGCAACAGATTAATCCCAGATAACATGCGTTAGACGCACATGCCATATTATTAAACCAGCCATAGAGAACAATCAGATAAGGTCAAAGAGACTCCAATAAAGTGGAAATAGTGAAAAAGTTAACAAGAAGTAAGGATTAAGCTAACTGCTGGCATCTGCTCATTCCTTTATACTACAGTACCATTTTTGTCTCTTCCTCTGGTGTTGGAGGAAAGAGCTTGAAACATCACTGTGTTAATCCTAGCCTAAAATTAGAGTAATGCAGAGATGGTGTGAAGCACAAATCTGTTATATCCTTGCACCTTAGTATTTTTCCACAAGCTTATGTTACCTTATTTTTATGTTTTCAAAGTTACATTAGGTATGGACTTACAAAAACTGCTGGAAGGGATTTTTCATCTTCACCTTTCTGGACTAGTCTGTAATCTTGCATTGTGTGCCATTGTCATAGCTACATACCTTCACCCATTCAGGTAGAGGCTGTATCCATTGCTGTTTATTGTGTGATAGTGTGATGTGACAAAGTGTAAGTTGTCAGTCTATGAATATATATGCAAAGGGAACAAAATTTAACCCCCAGATGCATAATATCTTGATAGGAAAACTCCAGAAAATAAAGAGAAATATTTATCTCCATGTTGATATATTTCAAAAGATCTATGAAATAGAAGGTAAATGGAATCCTTACCAAATTCTCTACGGCCGTTGCTTTAATGGCACAGGTGTGTGTGAGGGGAAGTAGTACATGTCAGTGATGATGTAAAAAAAAAAAAATAGACACTGATAAACTCCCAAATTTTAATCTAATTTCAGTAATCTAGTAATTGGACTAGATTTTGAACCACAGCTATTAGTCTTACTATATCAATTGAGGTTCTGAAGAATAGAGGTCTTAATTTTCCCAGGGTTTAAGCAGCAGCATGATCTATGTGCTCTTCCCAGAAACTGAAGAAAGAAAAGAAGTCAAAACAGAAGCATAAAATAAATACAAATATGAAAAGCTACTTCTCGCAGCAAGCCAAATCTTGGTTTATCAGGACTTTGGCCCAAGCAGAGTCAGAAGCAAGCAAGCACGTGGCAGTCTTGTTTTGCCTGACAGTAAATCACTGTGTGATGTAACTCAAGTGTGTATTTTCCCTAAGGCAAGGGATTGCCTTCAAGTGTTGATTCATGCATGGACTTTATCTGAAACATAAATATTAAGAAAATTTAATTTTAAAGTTTTGGTATCATTTTGTGATATTTTGTTCAGCTGACAGTTTTGTAAGTAATATAACCGCTTTTCCCTTCTTTTTGATTATTTTTTTTTAATGAAGAATCTGTAAACATACACCCAAACCTCCTTCTACCCATTGTATAAATTACACTGATTTCTTAAAGTTGTGTTTTTTGTGTTTGTGTGGTTTGTTTTTTTTCTAAATAGTTTAATTTATTTTCACTGAATTAACAAATAAATAAATATTGAAAATTATCTAAAAATAACTTTTATATCTGAATAGATAAGGAAAACTAGAGAAACTTTTTTTTTTTGGATCATGTCTTTGCATTGGAAATCTCTAACCATAAATATCAGAGGTAAGCTAATGCTGTGGGTTTTACTCTTTATTCCTTCACCTGCAGTGTTCATCCTTTTGATTCATGTTGCACTAATCTCATTTCTTTAAATTCAACCCAATTTCTCTGAACCTCAAATTGAAATCTTCAATCCACCTCAAAGGAAGCTGCAACTACCTACTAGGTAATCTGATCTCAACACTTACTGAAAAAAGGCTCCAAAACTGTTGGACTAATTGTATAAGACTTTCCACAGAGAGTCTATGAAACTTCCCAGAAACACTGTTCTGTGCCTTGTTTAATTTCCCTCTTGCCTCATAAAGTATGTGAAACTGATTGGGAATTTGAAGGAAGAAAAGAAATAAAGATGACAGTGCAAAGATGGCCTCTAGCCATCTATGATTTCATCACGTGAATGAATTTAAGTGTGATCAGGGACTTCTAAGTAAAGCCTCAATTCAATAATCCCTATTCTACATTGGGAAAATAATCTGTCTAGGTAAAACATTACTTTCAAGAAATCTTTGACCTAAAATGGAGTGTGACAGAAGCAGCTAAATGGCTTTCTCCATTCTATTCTATGTATTAGTTAATATGCTCTGGCTGTCATCTCTACTACTTAAGAGTGGCTGTAAAACTTTTTCTGAGAAGAAGGAAAAAAGTAAATGGCAAAGTAATTTTTCCTGCAAAAAAAATATTCCTGTATCTCAACTTTTTAATGTGCTTGTTCAACTGCCTGTAACTGTTTCTTCAATTTTACATCGTGTTTCAATTCCTATTGTTACTTCCAAAGTCTTCTAAATAAAATAGGCTGAAAGATAGTGCTTTAAGCACACCTGATTTTATCTCTTTTGGTTTTGCTGTCTGCTAGTCTGTGGTTTGATTAGGGAACTGATGCTGTAAGACACTTTTCATGATCTATGATATGGACCAGCCTTCTGCAAAGTGATTATGTTGATAGTATAATACAAGTTAGCTGCTTTACAAGAAGGTCTGGATCAATAAATTAAAAACCAAACCTGGAAGTATGATACAGGAAAGAGTTTTCTCATCAAAAATTCTCATCATGATTTGTTTATCAATTACTCCTGTAGTAAGCAGTGATCATATACTTGGTAAAGTCCAAAAAAGAAAAACGGTCATTCCTTGAAAGGGCCCATAATCCAAAAATCAAGGAGAAGAAAACTACATGTATTGGTAAGCCTGGAAGCAGGACTCTAAATTCACGGATTGGTATTCATTAGCAAAAGTCGGGCAGTCTTTAGCAGCGAATTACATATGAAGAAGTAGATCACTTAGAATTTCAGGACTAGAGGCAGAAATAAAAAGGATGCTAGTCCAATGTAACTGAACAAAATATGTGCAGAATTAGAAAAGATACTGAGTTGCATCTATACATGCCCTGATTTTTCATAGCTTTTTGATAATTGGCTACCCAGTGTCAGAGCCAGTTTACTGGATTAGATGGATCTCTAGGCTCACCCATTTGTGTGCCCTAACTTGAGGCTGAGGTTGACAGTGTATATATATTTCTAAGTGGCATATGCTTTAATTTCTAACACATAATATTTTAAGTATTCATATATGAAAAATATAACTGTAACTGTTAACTCTCAATTTCACTTAAAGAAAATGTCTAAATAATGGCAACAAGAAGACCCAGGTTTGTCCTCTGCTTTAGGCAGTGTAGGGATCAAGAGGAACTGAAAGGACTGCTCCACATGTACAAAAAAATTGACATGACTTGGTATTCCACTATAAAATTTTTTTTGAAGGGTAATCTACAATGGACAGGAGTACTTCCTTCAAAAGAATGGTTATAGACAACTTTATTTTGACTTTTGTAGACAGTGCACTTGTCAGACAATATAAGGAGAGGCTAAGGCATGTAATTAGACAGGTTATTGGTGTGGGAGACAGTCACCCAGCAGAAGCTCTTTTAGGGGACAGCCATGCAGTCATTTATAAGAAGATTTCCTGTCTGAAGTCAATAGGAGGTCTGAGTCCATCAGGGATTCAGGACAAGCTCATAGTAGGAAAGAGAAAAGACAGGAAGTCAAATGTCTGTTGTTTACTCACTAGGAAAGACCTAAGGGCAAGGAAGATCAATACAACTGGAGAACTGGAGTTAAGAGGAGGATTTAAGAATTATTTCTCAGACTCTTCTCTGAAAGAAGAGAGAGAAAGCAAGTGTCTAATTTTCTTGTCTCAAGGCTTTTTTTTTTTCTTCTGGCAAATATCAAGCATGTAGGTAGGTATTTTATTGATGCTTAAGTTAAGAAATGGAAGAATTTTCAGAGGTATAGTTTTACTAAGATCTTTAATCTCTCATCTTTTTTTTTTTTTCTCATACTAGCTTAAGGTCAAAAACCTAATCACATCTTCTTCTTCCCAGTCTAATTTAAACCTAGGGATTCTTTCAAGGATCATTAAATATAAAAATTCCCCACATTTTTTTATAATTATACAGACTTATTCACTATATTAAAAATAAACATAGGTGAACTTCCCTAAACACATCTTCAACACCTGAAGTGCAATAGGTAGGCATCCTGTATTTATATATATATATATATATGTCTCGTGAATGTGTGTGTGTATACATGTGTGTATTTAAAGACATAAATGTTTCTGATATCCTTTGGTTATTTGAGCTACCCTATAAGTATAAGATATTAGTAAATTTAACATATTTTTAAAACATGTCAAGCTCTTTAATTGACAAAAAAAAAAAAAAATCTATTTTCAGTGAGTTTTAGACTTCCAAGGTGAGAGTATTTTACTCTACATTTAGCATCTACATGTCCTCAGTAGAAATAAGTAGATACATACTCTGTAAAGGCCTGTTTTCCTTTATTGTCTGTAGGGGGAGCTTAGATGAATAGCTTAGACAAAACACTTAAATTTTATAGGTGATGTTAGTTCTTTTGCAGTTGCATTCATCTTGAAAATGGTACTACACTTTTTAAAAATATGACATAATTATTTATAACATTAGTATTGATATAGGCAATAAAACATGCTCTGTTATGAGTTACAAAATAATAGCTTTCCTTTGTACATTGTTTTTTGTTTATGCATTATCTCTACAATTGTAAACTCACATTTTATGTTACGTACCACTTGTCATGTAAGGAAAAGAGAAGAGGAAGAAAAATAAATCTCAGACAAAAGAAGAAATGCCAAAGAAAGGGGTGATGGAAAAGTCCTTCAAAAATCTCTTCATTTATGAAATAGTGGAGATTCACAGACAAAAGATATTATTTCACTGTAATTAATACATCTGTAGTATGCTATCAGTAGAAGAAACAGCAATAGAAATTAACATTGAACATACTAATTTATATATGAATTTACTAATTTATAAATAAATAAGAAGGAGAGGAATCAATTATTATAGAAGCAAGTTTCCTTACATTGTTAAAAGTCATTCCCCCTCCCTCATTAATAGAGGGGTTCCTTACAGTTAGTTTTATGCAGCTCAATGAAACTGCTGTCCTAAGCATGTTTTAAAGTAAGGCATGCTTTGCACATACTGAATTGCACTATTTTTAAGCAGAACAATATTTCACACAGTTTTAATGTTCCTCTTATTCTATTTTTAAAGTTAAAATAATAATCCCATTTTATGTCATAAACATACATCCTTATGTTTAGGCATTTATTTCCTTTATGAAAGTTCACCATATAAGAAAATAATCTGATAGCTATATGGTAACATATGGTTCTGCTCTCCTTGAAAGCCAAGTTTACCTCCATTTTCTTTTCATGGCTATACCCACCCTTTTATGCACACTTTAAGTAAAGGATTATCTGAAGCAATGTCTCTTTTGGGAAGCACCTGTTGAAGCTGGTTGCAGCTGTGAAGGCACAATTCCTGTCTTTTGTCTCTAGTTTCTTCTGGCAGTGGTGCTAAATTGATGTTGCCTTACAAAGGTGTTTTACCTGGGTTCCTCAAGTTGTCATGTCCCAATTCACAAACAGGATGTAGTGGGAAGAGTAAAATGACAAAAATTCAGCTGATATGCAGTATCTTGCAAACAGGGAAACTGCATTTGGTTGTTGCCTCTGTCTGATTTTGTTTATTTGTTTGTTTGTTTTAATTAAACTGACTGAAATCTCCATGCATAATAAACTCTTCTAGCTTCTTCAACCCACAGTGAGCAGGAGTATTTGTAATCTGGACTGTGATTATGACAATGATAATTTAAAATTAAGAGATCAGGACAGAACAAAGTTTTCCTCATTAGTACAACTGCTTCTCCGTATCAGCCATCCCATTTTTAGTCAGCTGAATTCCTAATACAATCAAGGGCAGCTCAGTACCTATCTCCAAATCAGGCCTGTAAGGATTAGCAGCAGGAAAAAAGTGAAAATAAATTATACAATAGGAAAGTTTAATTGATATTAAATGAGTTTTAACTATGTTCCAGCACACGAAATTTTGCCCCAATTATTGCATTTTGCCTTTTTTTTTTTTTTTTTCCCCTCAGTCTCTCTGCTTTCTTTCTGTGATTTATGTTTGTTTAGAGCTGTGGTGATACAAGAAAAAAGAAACCCAACAAAAATAAACCCTCCAATCTGAAAGTGAAATGATAACACTGATTATGTCTTCTTGAATATTATCTCATTATTTCAGATACTCATTTCAAGCATTTGATCTTAAACCAATTTGATTGTCTGCGGCAGGTTGGTGAATTACAAAAGCTGACATTCTGCATTACAAGTCCGACGAGCAATGACCTTGACTTTCAGAGGCTCTCTTCTTTTGCTACAGGTAAATATTTTAGTGATTCTATTTATTATAGGTACAAACAAACATCGTGTACCAATTTGGTGCTACTGTGTACTGGGAGTAGCTGTATGGACAAAAGTAGAGTACTAATTGATAAAAGATTACAAACTGTTCCACTGCCATACCCCACCAAGTCAGAAGTTCTAATATATATGACTATCATCAAAGAAATAATGGATTTATTTCCAAAACAGCTTCTAATTAGAAATTATTTTCAAACAACTGTAATCCTTTTTTAAAGTCTTCTCTCATAAAGTCTGTTTGTCTGTGTTTTGAATGAATATAATACAACTAGAATATATTGAAACAAAACCCCATTTTCCCAATCATTTCAAATATATTGAATATACAAATATATTAGAATATATTGAAACAAAGACCATTTTCTTAATCATTTCAAAACACCAGATAACAGAGTTTTCCATTACAATTTTCCATTACAATTTCCAACTGTTAGACGCTTCCCCTTCTTTAGGGAAAAGAAAAAAAAAGACTCCAGATATATGAATCTTTAGGCTACCATCAGATTTCCATTTATGCAGGCAGCAATAGACTTTGTACTCACATTGGACCTCGGAGGTACTTCTGTAATAATGTTAATATCAGAACTAGAAACTAACTCTGTCCAAAAGTGTGTTTGACATAAAGTAGTTCATCATTGAAATGTCTGTGTATTAGTTTGAATTGCATGTAATTATTTATTTAGAATACTTGCATCATAAAGCTTTGGTGCAAAGAAAAAACTGTTGGCTGATGTCAAATTTTAACTTGTCTCCATTGAATTTCACAAATGCCACTATTGCATACCTTGCTGCTGAATTTCTTTATTCTGTACACAAGCCTGGTGGCAGAGGCCTGAACTGTATGAAAAATGTTTTCCTGATGTTCAGGATGCCAGGCAGCATGATGATACTGTGAATGGCAATATGTGATGGAGGAGAAGGATGGAAGAGGAACCATCTGACACATCAGAAACATGTGCATTTGGGGTGGGTTTTCGGCTAGGTTCTTTCCTTGTTTTGAAAGCTGATTTGGTTTGCAAAAAGAAAAAGGGGGTAGGGGTGACATGGAAAAGGAGACATCCTGATGCAGAGAAAATCTTGACGTTTTAGCCATATATGGGTAACTATCTCTAAGAGCTTTGTGTCTGGTCAGTCACTCTTACCTAGGACATTGGTTTCCAATCAGAAAGTGCAAAAAGTTAATAAAAAATAAAATTAGTATTGGGGGTGTTTCTTTAATAATGTGTATGAATTAAAGAAGAAACAGTTGTTAAAAGGTTTTCTGTGATCTGAGAGGTGGAAGAATGTGTTTAACAGCCTTCTGCATACAAAAGGGATATGAAAGTCCTCAGTGCTACCTATATTTTGTGAACAACTAAAATGGTAGGAACTATTAAAACCACTGAATAGAAGCTAACATAGCAAGGAGGGCTGAGGAACAGCCAGGGTAATTAGAGAGTGGGATTACTGTGGGAGTGTTGTGGGACCAGCTAGTGAAATAGAGCAGGAATAAAAAATTAAAATAGTTTAAATGTGGCATAAACCATAATTAGATAAAACTTTATGTGTGCCTTCCTATCCAGTAAATCTTGAATATACCAAAGAGGAAGTGCAGAAAATACTATGAAAAAGCAGGAAAGCCAGCATCACCAGCAGTTTTGTCATCAGAGTAGAAATCCAAAAAAAGCGCTATGATTTAGGAAATGAATCTTAGCCTTCTAATCCTCTTTTTTTTTGTTTATGTTTTCTTCCTTTACTAAAATTTGTTTGTGAGTAGGGAGAATTAGTTTTATGAGTACAAGAAAGTTCAGATTAATTTTGCTATGATGTGGAAGATCTAATCTGTGTTTTATTAGTGACTCCTTAAATTTGACCCTGACCTATATTCCTTAGAAACAGCTCTTGCTAGTTTACAAATAAATATCTATATATACAATGGTATAGATTTCTTCCTTTTTTTCTTGATGAAAAATATGGTACCTGGCCATGAAGTATAGCAAAAGGAAAATAGCTTTCATATTTTGTGTTATATTGAACACAGCAAAGCTATTCTTGCATTTTCAAATTATCCATTACATTCTGGATGCAAATGCATGCATGTAGTTCTTTTGAATTTTACTGGAGCCTGACTCATTTAAGAAATTAGTATTATCCTGTGTACCAGATTTAGAGGCATTGGTGTAATGAACTGAATACAAAACATGCATTGAATCTGGGGAATTTCTGCATGGCAAGTGCCTGTAAAATACTTTTTGTATATCTGAAGAAAGCAGGTAAATTTTTAAAAGAAGAGAATCGGTCTAAAGATACTAATATATTAAAGCAATTAGTAGAATGTCTCAAATAATATAGCGAATCATGTATTAATCTTGATATTTATACAAAAAAAAAGCTATGTTATTTAATCTGTATAGTTTTGAGTTTCTTTCCCTATTTTCCTGCACTGTCACTAGCTCACTTTGATACTCAATACTTTTGGCCCAAGTCTGTTATCTTGTTCGTATTCCCTTTTATAAAGCACCACTTTCAGAGGCAGCAATCTGCCAGTGTTTCCACATTCAGTCTGTACAACACTTTGGCTGACCATCAACTGCAGATTAGATCCTGTGCAGCTGCTCATCATTCCAGCTAAATGTAGATGTTTATCATTCAGTTCTTAGCAAAAGTCTGACTTTACTGAAGATTTGCACCTTTTCTGTGTTGCTTCTGCATTATTGGTTTGTTGTTTTTCTGGGATTTTTTCCCTCAGAGTTGTTACTTAAAGACTACTGGAGTTTTCAGACTTTCTATGACCTCACATGAATTCAGTTTTGCTATTCTGAGTTAGCACTCAGATTTTAATAATTTTCCTCCAGCCTGAAACATTCGATATTGCTCTAAACTATTCACCCTTAGGAATTATAGCAGCCCAGTTGGGTGATTCCTCAATGTGATGCAAATTATAACTATCAGTTTTTATGTAAATATTTTTTTTAAGTTGAGTGAAACTATTCTAATCTATTTCAAAAGATAACACCCAAATTTTACTAATGAATTAGTTTCTTTTGAATATTGTTTCATCTGCTTCTTTGAGTCACTTGTGTGTACATACCCATGCATACCCATGTTCACATTTGCAATTTTTCCTCTGTAGAGCATCACAGAAAGCTGCATTTTGATCAATAGTTTTTAATTTGTATTAAGAAAGATTTTGTTTGCTTGTTTGATTTATTTTGGATGAATGCATTTTTTGAGAGGTCACATCTGTACTTTTAGTGTAAAGAAGACAATAAGAACAATACAGAACAATGAAGACATAAGACAATTAAACTTACAACACAATATGCCATTAAAAGAATGTGGTTTTGTGAGGGCTCCTTTGGCAATGAATGTGGTTTAAACATGGAAACAGTTCTGTATTTCCTTCTGGTACCTTGCCTACAATTCTCAATTCTAAACACAGAAAGGTTTCTACAGATATTTCTGCAGAAAGAAGAATAATGATTACCATCAGCATTTTGGAGAACACCACTGCCTGAAGGACAGTGAAGTTTCTATGTGAAACACAGACCCCTACTGACATGTTCAGCAACGGACCTAGTCCCAAAGTATTTGATATCAGAACTCACTGAGCATCTCAAAACAAGGGGAAACCAGAGTATTTGAAGAAGAAAGAAGGAAATTATTCCCATTAATTTCTCATTTCAAAAGGGCGTGAGAAGTTTTCAGTACATATAGCCACTGAAATATCCAGTAGAGATCCCTATATGCAGTCCTCTAAATTTGTCTTCTGATGCAAAATGAGTAAAAATGGCCCTAGCACTAAGATTTATTCAGTACATATAGATATGGCTTATATGACTAATATGATTATCAAGATAATTTTGATACTTAATTTTCACTGCAGTGTGAAATAGATGCAATAGGCACAACACTGCATTTTTAGCACCACCAATGTCCACTTTTATTTGTTTAATTATTTTTTAACGCAGTTGAAGTTCTGGTACCTGTCTTCCACCCAGATTCTGTGGAAGATGAAACAATTGCAAGGTGTAAGATGGGTGACAAATTGTAGACAAATGCAACGCTCTTCATCTACCATATCCAATTCAAAATCAAATTGATTTAATAACAGGCTGATGGTGCACATTTCAAATGTGTAGTCTCTTCTCTTTCTTTTCAGTTAGTGCTGGTTTTAGATTTAGGATGAAGTAGGTGATGTTGCATTCTTTTGTCCAATCCTATTGTAGAATTACAATGAAATAAATAAGCAGTATTAAAACCAGCTAATATTACAATTTCAGTTCTGAAATACCATGGTTTTGTCTAGCAGCTTAGTAATCATATGCTTTCCAGCCTGCTTTATAGCTACAGCAAGCAAATTGCAGCTACAAAAAAATCAGACCATGGTTTTAGAAAGAAAACCTCTGGGGAAACAAAAGACAGTAGGGAAACTGAAGAGTAGGGTGTGCACAATGAAACTTTATACAGTTTAATGGTTCTTAAACATAATATTGGTTACATTCTGCAGTGTAAATAGAATATAGAATCTCTATGCGCAAACTGAAAACTGATTACTTTAACTTCTGCCAGCAAAGACTGGGATATCAGAGGTCATGACTGTTTCTGAAATATGTTGACTAGCATGATGAACTTTAACTTTGAACTCATCTGTGTGAACAGGAAGTGTGATCTAATAATACATCGTTTTTTCCAAGTTTAATTGGTGATTATTAATTTCCTTGTTCTGTGAATCTCTAAAATATCAGCCACAGTAAGTCTGGTAATCTTTCTGTACCTTTTTGCCACATATTGCCAAATTCCAAAATATATGACAATAGAAATTCAATATATGACAATATAGATTCCCTTAAAAAAAATATAACATTAATGGATGCCAAAGCTCCTTGCAATTTTTTAGCCCTCATCCCGCTGCCTCAATGGAAAAAGGAGAGGCACTTCAGAATTAGGGGAAGCTTTCTTGTTTGATCTATTGTTGTACTTAGGGACACAGAAAAATCAATCACGCTTGTTTGAAAATCTTCATGAAAATCATGTTCATTTACACTGAAGCATTCACAAAAGAGAACCTCACATTCTTCTCCACTTCAAAATAGAAGAAAGAAAAAAAATGTGTTAATAAATATCCTAAAAGATGCTAGTGTTTATGTGAAGTTATCCTGATGGTACAGCCAGCTTCACTGGTCTTGGTAGAATAGCTATATTTACACCAGTTTAAACTGCAACAGAATCTGACTCTATGTTCATTGCTGGTAAAACTTCCCTTTTATGAAGGTAAAACTTTCCCATGCATAAAGGTATGAAACAGTACTGAAATGCATTTTCAAATTGGACTTAAATTTCTGTATACATCTATTTTGTATCAAGATTTAATTGGCTTATAAAAGTATACAATACTAAGGAATGAAAGAATGGCTGTGCTTCATTGGAGAAAAAACAAAACAAACAAAAAAAAAAGCTCAGCTTTCTTGGTAACTGCCAAAGCTTTTCTAGCAATGCTTGATAACATTAATGAAAATTGATTTTGTTTATGTACAGTCATAATGGATATGGCCACATAATTACTATGTGCTGACTGCTAGTTATTAATTAATTATTATCTTTTCTTCTATAATTTATTTACCAGAAAAATTCAAGTCTGAGGCAGCATCTGTTTTCCAGTGAAGTCCTCCTTTGACTTAATTTTACAGCTGAACAGAAAGGCGAACAAAGAGCTTGAGTAACTTGCCCAAGGTCACTGAGACTGCAATCAGCCTTGATTAGAGCCAAACACAAATTATTTTTCAGTCTTGTGTTCTAGTCACTGAAGCTGATGTGGTTTTAGTTTTCAACAGCTGTTGCTGAAGTTACCAAAAGAGGACACAGTCTTGGATCACATCAACCCCCATGCATGACAGCAAGGCAAGCAAAAGTTCTCAGAAGCTTTCCTTAGACTTCCTTGAAAACTTTAGTGTAAAAGAAGAGCAGTTTGAATGTACAGGGAAAAGGAACTTAAACTCCACATTTCACTAACGCGCCTTTTTTTTTTTTTTTTTTTTTTTTTTTTTTTTTTTTTTTTTAACAGAGTTGCCATGGTAGACTAAATCAATTAGCTGGTTGCAGCTTTAGAGTTGGTGCCGCCCATTCTGCTTCCATGATGCGTGTCCCTACCATTAAGTCAGGCATAACTTCTGTACTACTGGATCCGTTCCTGAAGCAGCATAGTTTTCTGCCAGGTGTATTAAAATAAAGCAAAATAATTTGATTTCTCTTGATATGTCAGGCTGAAGATCACAGAGGTTTAGCAACCTATTCATGAGCTGATCAAATGCCCTAGGTATGAACCTTAATTGTGAATATTGCCTGTGCAGGAGACATCTCCTGACTTGTCCTGCCAATCAGACATTTGCCAGACTCCTCCTGTGCAGAAAACATCACTTGTGTTTGCCTGTGGAAGTTGGAGTACACAGGTCGCTCTGTTCTCTACTCTGCTTCTGTAAAGGCACAAGTATGCTGGCTGCACTGGCTCCACTGGGATAGATTGTGTTGGCTTTCTTAGTGTATATTATTTAAACTCAGCAGTTATGTTTTAAAAGGCGAGGTTGGTCTACGTGACTTCGAGATTCTCTTCCAACCTAATTTTTTCTTTGATCCTCTCATCCTCCTTTTGAAGACTACATATATATATATATGTATATATATATGTATATATATATAAAAGAATGGAGGATTCTTAGGATCAGAAAGTGAATAATCATGAAATAATCTGACTCTCTAGCCCTATGAGACAGTAATGTCACTACAAAGGGACGTTGCTGGCTACTTCCAGTGCTGTGCAACCTAAAATGTGTTTGCAATCCTCAACTAAATTATGTGTCTGCAGAGTCTGATGGCTTGGCCTCTTCTCAATGACTTAAATTTCATATGTCTGCCTAAACAGGGATTTCTATTGTGGCTTTACCTCAAGGCATAGTATATTTATGTAATAAAGCATTCCATGACATGATATCTGTATTATCTCTTCCCACCTATTTGCTGAAGAGAGATTTCCTTTTTCTCTTACTGCTAAAGGAAAACATGTTGTAGAACATGCTTTGTTAACTGCTGCAAAGAAGAGTCTATAGTCTTCCTAAAGAAGGAAAGCTATAGCATATATCACTTCTATTGTTTGTTTTTCTAATCTTTTCATAGCACCAGGCAAGCACAAATATAGTGATTTGGATTCAGGTATGAAGACTTTTTTCTTTACAGGGTACTTCATTAATGGCAATTAAAAAAGATGAAAACTGTTGCAAACCAAATGGATTCTTAAATAACTTAAAGACACCGTAATGTCCCAATGAAAAAAAGAGTCAAATCAGAAATTGATCTTAGAACCATTTAGAGTTATGTAAGTTTATTTGAGATATAAGGATAATATGCATATCTTGAAGAGATAACTGCAAAGATTTTTGATTGGGAATACTTAGCATATTAAAGTACATATTTCTAGCAGTACCAAGGTAACAGATTTTAGGAGTGTGCTTTAAAATGTAGTGAAAGACACTGATAAAAATGGGCAGTAGAAGGAATTACAGTAAACAGTCATTTTAAGTGGCTTCATGAGTCTCAAAGTTCTCAGAAAAATCCCACTGAGAATAATGTTTAAAACCTATTTTCCTCTACAGAAGGGAGATGTCCACAGTAACAATGACTATCATACCAATGCCTGGGAGTATGAATGCATAAACAAAATATTTTTCTCTTTGGGATGATGACCCCAGCTTTCACCTAAAGCTGCCACAGCAGATGTAGTGTCCATATTTTAATATTTGATTGTGCAATAATTGAAGTGTTACTTGAAAAATTCATGTACTGCTGTGCCTGAGACTACTATCACATGGAAGGAAAGCTAAAAGATACTGCTGAGCAAGCAAAAGCATCATGCTTCCGGAGAAATCACGGTTAGGTTCTGTTTTATTTAATATCTTTCTTAAGCATTTTGATGAGAAAATATATGACACAAAAGCAAAGTTCATAATACTAAACCAGGGCTGTCCCATATACTGGCTATGATGAAAAAAATAATGCTAACAGAAAGACCAGTAAAATAGGAATTAAAATAGAACTGGTTTGGAATAGCATAGTGCTCTGAGGTTGAAAAGATTCTGAATTATGCCCCAGGTAATTCATGGAATCATGGTAATTGGAATGACAGTGATTGGAACAACAAGTTGAAGAAAAGATGTTCCTATGAACAACCTGAGCTGAAATTTGGCTGACCATTTAATTATACAGAGAAATAAAGTTATGTTTCAATTGTTTCCTTCAAGTACCTGCCTCAAAGCATCAACATCTTCCTATATAGGATGCTTGAAATAAATTTAAATACATCTAGCCCTTGGAAAATCTTAATGCCCAATAAATCCAGCTGAAGGAGTATATGTAAATGCAAAAATACTTTGTTGTGTGGTACAGCAAAGAAAATAAGGTAATATAAAAGCTAGTACCCATAAGTATCACATATTCTATAGGAATTATGAAACTCCTTCCACTGCCTTGATTCTGTCACCCTTATATACACTGCTCAAGGCCTTTTTCTGTATTTGATCCTTCTGAAGGCAATTGTGTATGGAAGAGCACCTAGATACTGTACGAGCTGATACAGTTAAATGAGAATTAATATAATTGCCTCCACGGTAATACAGCAGGCACCACATTTTCCTAAATCTGTTGAAAGATTCAAGTCAGCAAAACACTCAAAATACTGTTAGAGAGTTGAGGGAGTGACTTGTGAGGGAACATTTTTCAAGAGGATAGTGTTTATAAATAATGGTTGAAAGAAAACATGTCATATTGCCTTCAGCAAAGTGTTAACTCCAAGGAATAAAGAAAATTACTTAGTGTAAGACTTGGAGAAAGAGGCAGGCATGGTAAAATTAAATCATATAATGAGAAAATAAGATTGCTGTGAGAAAAATTGTTACAGCAGTAGAATTTTTGGAGTAGTCTTCTTGGGGTTTTCAAATAAAATGCTTAAAAACACTAAAAAAGCATACTTTGGGGAATCATACCTACATTTGCAGAAATCAGTGATCTACAATATTTTCCAGTTGTAACATATCATACAGGGGCATAGAGGTTCACTGGCACAAGTCAGGAGCTATAGGGAAAGCATACTAACATATCCTTTCTGACAAGTACTATATTCCATCGTTTAGATCTGACACTTTAGCAAAATCATGAGGGTCAGACTGTTTCCTGTTGGTGGAGGGTGAGGAAAATTTACTGTGAAAAGGTAGGTAGAGTTTTTATAGAGACTTTATATCCTACTTCCTTTGAAACCTGCTCCTTCAGTTACTAGGGTTCCATCCTTGGCATGCAGGAGGGTTCATTTAAGTGCCTCTCTAAAAATAAATAAATAAACTTCCTGGGATTGCAGGATAGCTTTAAGATCCACCATCATTTGAATTCCATGGAATTTATCCAGATGTTGAATTGTGGACTCCAGGCAAGACCTTTTTTAAATTCTATGCTTAATGTTATCCTCCAAAATCTTTATTTAAGGATCAAGTGGCCTTTTTTTCTCACCAAAATTAGGAAAAATAGAATCTGATCTTTTGATCCAAAGGCAGATGCTGTACTTCTGATAATCTTACTGCTACTTATTTAGTATGAATTTAGGAGCTTGATGTCAGGCCTGTGCTGCCCTATCCACAGCTCAACAGCTGTGGTGCAATGTTGTTGTAACCACTGGAGCTGAGCCAGTTTATTCCAGCTGGGGACTCTGTCCCCTACTACTGAAACTACTTGGCAGATTTCCATTAGTATAAGCTTGGTTTTCTTCTTGTTGTTCTTTTTCCTTTGTGGGTTTTTTTTTGTTTTGGTTTGGTTTTTTGTTGGTTGGTGTTTTGTTTTGTTTTGTTTTTTCGGGTAGCAAAACTGTCACTGAATCAATGCTAAATAAATCAAGCCTCAGATGAAAGCAATTTATTTTTCCTTTATCTAACCTGATTAGTTACAGAGTTCAGTACCTAAGGGTTGGATCACCCAAACTGTTGGGTATGTGTACAGAAGGGAAAGTGCAGTCCCATATCTGCATTGTTTTAAAATGCTACTGCGAAGCAGACTGCCATTTAAATCCAGGCAGTCAGCTGCTGCTACTGACTGTTGTCATTAATACCATAGCTTTGAACACTATTTCACTATTGCAAATGTTTCTTAAATTAGTTTTTCTCCCTTCTGCTCTGTTCCTTTAAAAACAACACCAGTGGGTTTTATTGAGAGTTTTGAAAGCAGCTGGCCTCCGTGGCATTTATTAGTGGCGGGAAGCAACAGACTTTCGTGGACTCCTACAGAGAAGTTAAATAGCTTCAAACATTTTCTATCAGCTTAAAGCACTGTGCTCGATGGTGCAAGCATACTTTGCTTCCTTTGCCTTACAGTCACCCTGGGATATCCATTCTGAAAATAGATTTGAATGAACTTGAAAATTCAAGATAGGCTTGATTGCCAATCTGTCAACAGCCCCTAAAAATAATTTAAAAAATAAAATGAAGTGACAGTTCAGAAGAGCAAACTGCTTGGTACACTCCATGCCCTGCTCAGTGTTTTCTGTCTTGTCAACTATCAATATTTATGTTCAGTGGGGGAAACCTGGCCAAATTAGGGGACATGAGAGGGCACTGCTGAAATCAAAACTCTGCCACAAGTCACAGTTGGGCTTGACTTTGTTTCATTAAAAATTTAATTGGAACCAAACTGTGCAGTCACAAAGCTCATCAGTGCTTCCTGTTCACAACGTTAAAGAATCAGATGTTCAAACATAGCAGATTAGTGAAGAGCATGTTTACACTCTGCTCCCTTATTACTGAAAATGATTATTTGATAAACAAAGCGGCGCAGCCAGGAAGAAATGCCAGCATTTGTTGACAGATTTAGTGTGCCTTGGTGACTGCACCTTATACCACTGGGTGGACCAGGAATGGTGCGTCAATGAGTACTTTTGAAGAACTGATAAATAAAAGAAAGCAGCCAGCTGCCTGTGAGCTCTAAATTAACCTCAGAGCAGAAATGGTACAGGACTCTGACTTTATGCAGTACTGGTGGTGCTGCTTTAAACCAACAAGCTTATGTACGTTCATGAAAGGGAAGCTTGTTTGCAACATGCAGAAGAAGCTCAGAGGGCAATACACCTTTGTAGATAGGATCTTTACTGTGCTCAGGGTATGTTGTTTCCCACACTGAGAAACTGCATTACTCACAGGTAGACAGCTGATGTTCCTGCTTTCATTTCAGAGGAAGCTATATAACACCACTGGACTGCTAAAACTGTAACCTCCCCATTTCAAAGCTTACCTAGTCCAGACATTCTGTGTGGCTGTCCGGTGAAAATTAAACTAAGAAAAATAGTTTTCTTCTTTCTGAGGCTTTAAAGGGTCAGGCTTGCCCTTGGGAATAAATGTATTGCTGCAAGTCAGAGGAGCTTCTACCTGGTTTAATTTCAAACAGCTTGCAGCTGGAAGACAGAATAATAAAAGTCTCTTAAAAATGAAACAAATACTAATAGCTCAAGAACAACTGAATAAATTTACTTTTCTGTAAAATGACCTCTTAACTGAGATCAGGACCTATATGCAAAATTGCAACTCAGTCAAAACTTAGGATACATGGGTAAATAAAATAAGGGAAGAATAACAGTAAAAGTTATAGTCGTCTGTGGAATTACTAACTGAGAATTAATTAGATTATGTATTTTTAATAAGAAAATATTAATTTAGTAATCAGAGATGTTAAAATTAATTATTGACTCTGCCAGTTTTATTGCCAGTGGGATTGCCATGAAATTGTTCTACACTAAAAAATATGAATCTTAAAGGTACTTAGAAAGTCTTCTGTATTTAATTGGGAAGTCCTTAAATCTGTTTAATTGGGTCTGCTGAGTCATATAGGGAATAGATTCAAACCCAGAGGTAGTGACAACAATTGCAATTTGCGCAGCTTCTATTTCCTCTTAAATGAGATTCAAGTGATTTTAGTAATGCCTGCCTGTGGGTTGCACCCCTACATCGGAGCACCCAGAGACCCACCTGGTTGGAGCCATGAGCATCTCCTCCATGCTGCTTGGCACAGATGTCTCCATATTGACACGTTCCCAGTCTCCAGCTCTGGCCCCTTGTCCTTACTGTTTGAACTGAGCAGGCACTGGCCTACTCCTCAGCTCTCCTTTATTGCTTTGCAAGTGTTTGGAATATCATATTACTAACCCATGATTTTTATTAATTGTTAATTCATAATAATTCTATTAAATAATTTCATTAAGTCACCCACCCAGCCAGCTTTAAACAATTTTATAGCTTTTATATTTTCCTATTTTAGGAATTAGTGCTTTTATTATCATTTAATTACTGATGACAATAATTCAATAATACCTGTATTGACAAGAGTACTCTATTGCTCAATGTATGGTCTAAAAAAGTTTACTTTCCCTTTTCTTTAGAGATTTCAGAAGTATTGTGAGAGAAGTAACCTAAGACTGGCCACACAGGATATTTCCCTATTAAAATAAACCAGAGACGCTGGACCTGCTTTTATCCTGATGTGAATAAGAGGTGACTATGCTGAAAAAGTATCATGTCTATTTTAGCAGTGTAAACCAGCTTCAGATCTAGCCTCTTAACATGCTTCCCAACCCATCATGAAAAGCCTCCGGAGGAAGGAGCGGCCGCACGGACTGGCCGCAGCCCCCCAGTCCCCATCCCATTGGAGGGGAGGAGAGAGAGGAGTCAGGGATGAAGGTGTGAGTTGAGCTGGGAAAAAGTGTGTGTGTGTGTGTGAAAGTCTTTTATTTTTTCTCTTTTCATCCTCCAACTCTATTTTAATGGGCAATAAATTACTTTTCCCCAAATCGATTCTGTTTTGCCCATGATGGTAATTGGTAAGGAATCTCTCTGTTTTTTCTCAACCCGCTCTGTTGAGGAGGATGAGTGAGAGAGCAGGTTGGTGGGTGTGTGGCAGCCAGCCAAAGTCTGCCCACCACAGTATGAAACTTTAACTGTAGAAAATTAATTCCACAGTCTTCTTTTCCACTACTTACACACACACACACACACACACAAAGACACATTAATCTGCATCTTCTTATTATTGAGAACTACGCAGCATGCCAAATCTTCAGGTGGTGTCAGTTTCTGTAGTTCAACATCTGTTAAAAAGAAAAAAGAGGTACCGATGTCTGCAGAGACTAAGGAACCAAACTTCAGTGGTTTTTTCATCAAATCTTTCTTTCTGGCAGAGAAAAATATATAAAATATGTCAGTGAATATTAGAGAAGTTGAATCCTGATTTTATATGTTTTTATTGGTGATGTCAGTGGCTGCAGAATGGATCAGTTTGTACCCATACCAATGTACAATTATATGCAGATTAATTTCACTGATACATCACCTCATAAGGATGCCTACTACCAGCAGCTCAAGAGGCCATTCTACTACAGACTTCCCCAGCAAATGCTGATTTCTCTAGCATATATAAACTTAAGGAAGATGGCAATGACAATGTCAGCTTAGTGTCCCGAAGCCAGCCACATCCAGTGTCCTGTACAATGATTCAATTAATAAAACATGACCCAAATCCACCCACCTTGTCCATGACAGAAGCAGGAGATATTAGAGCTTTGTGTTAGAAATAACTTTGAGGTAGATCTCCTGATTATACCATTGAGCTCATATCTTTGCAAGTACCCCACTGAGTTACAAGGGACTTACGTACTTTTTTTTTTTTTTTTTTTTTTTTTTTTTTTTTTTTTAGCATACTTGCTGTACTGGAATTCACTAAATTTGAGTGAAGTTTAATTTATACCCCTATAGTACCTTGTGAAAGTGCTACTCAGCCATCTGTCAGTTTAGCAGCTTGGTAATTTCCCTCCAATAGATTATTTTGTTAGAAAAGATGCTAATAACATCTGTAGACTTTGTAAGGAAGCCAACACGTTAAAAAGCAGTAAAAAAGCATAAAACCTGAGCAGAGTCATAGGTGGGTGAAATCAGCAGATAACCAGTTAGTGTGTAATTAATTCAGTTGTCTAAAGTCTACAGGCACAAATGGCTTAGGTTTAGTTCTGACTGCTGTGGCTCTTTGCGGTCTCTCTCATGGAGAAAGGAGATGAAGAATGCAGATAAAATTAAAAAGAAATAGAAATCATTATTCTCCCTCTTCCCTGCTTCCACGGTGCTGCACCTGGAGACAAAAGGAAGAAGGAAGCCAGATTCAGATTTTGTGAAAATGGTGATTTTTTTATTTCTTAATAAGTGGCATGATATTATATTTGAAATCACATTCCTCTTTGAAGAATGGATTCCTTCCCTCAGTCTTCTCAAGTTTCCCTAAACAGAAGGCTAGAGTAAATCTGTTCTACTCTACCGTGGGAATAATCCAAGTGTTATAAATTAAGGGATTCCAAAACTTTAATATATAATGAGCTTAGCCTGTCTAGAATTTGGATATCTTGAAGGACAGCATATTCACTATTAATCTATGAGTGAAAACTCTACCTTATTTCCTCACTGACTTTAGCCAGTTAGATGAGCTATCACCAGCTGAGGACTCTGTCAGAATTTCTTCAGCAATAGTATGGTGCTAAAGTAGGAAAGTAATAATTTTACAGTTTTTTAACTTTCCACTCAGAAACTGAATTAAGTCCAAGTTTACAGGGTTCACTTCTTTCCACACAGTTTTATAATGATCACACTCTTTGAATAACGAATGTTTTATTGCCATTTTAAATGAAAGGGGAATTGTTCCCTGTTTTAGGTAATTACATTGCTATAGCAGAAACATGGTTTACTATTCTTTTACTCCCATCAGCTTAATAGAATATTAAACAGTTATTGACTTTGGAAGAGGTGAAGCATCATGATTTATTGAGCTGAGAGGTAAATATTCAGCAAGCAGCTACAATTAAGCTTCTGCTTGTGTTGTTCATTTACAGGAAGTGTAGGTGGTAAAAGAGACTTACAAAATGTGATAGTAAGTACATCATTAAAGCCCAATTACGAAGTGATCTAAAGAGGATCTGAAGAACTGTAGTTTTTAAATCAACACAACAAAACTGATTTTTAACAAAAATAACATTAGCAAAGCACAAAATAACTTTATCCATCTCTAATATCTCTGGGTGCATAATTTTAATTCCTTCCGGACCTAAAGAACCTAAGGAAAATAGTAAAAAGTTGCACAGAATCTTCTCTTACAACATCAAACTGCTGTTTGATGTTGTTCAGGTGAAGCAATAAATTATTGCAATGTTGACATCTTAAACAACAGTTTCATTTGGTGTCATTTTTCTATCACCCCTAATTCATTAAATGGGAAACTGCAAACTTCTGCTTCACAGCTCCAGGAAAGTACTTTGAGCATTAACTGCAACACAGTTGTATTGTAATATTCAGGCAATTCAGTATATGGAAAGAATATACTGCACTGTATTTTCCTCCTCCCTTTGTATATATTATGAGAAGTACAGTGCTATCGGAGAGTTTGGATTCAAGAGAGATAATTTATCTTCCTCAGGAGAGACTGTTTAAATAATTTTACTAATTTAAAGTAAAACAAAAATGTTATTCCAACCACCACCATTTTTGATGATCAGTCAGTGCATCTATAGAGATAATGTTAAGTGTGATTTGAACTGAAATAGACTGATTCAAGTGTTGCCATAAGTCATTTACATAGCTGATAGTTATTAATAAACATACATAACTAACAGCTTAATGAAATGATAAGTGCAAAAGGAACTCTTTAGCGTTTACAAGAAGCTTGTAAGGTTTTTTTCCTGATTATCATAGTGTTCTAGGCATTCAGAATGTAAGTTAACATATACTCAAAAAAAAAAAAAAAAAAGGAAAATGGGAATGGTAGAGAATGGCATTGTCTATAATCAAGGGCAGGTATTCCCCAAGCTACATCCTGATCCTCCAGGCTGTGAGATGTACTGGACAACACCATAGGTCCCTCCCTGCCTGTGCACGTTTTTTCTCCCAAAGGATGGAAGCTGCACTAGCTTAGCACAATCCTGACATTCAGTTCAGACAAATCCAGGCACGAGGAGGTACTCTTGAGTCTTCTTCTGAAGCAGACAGTGTTTTCTTGGGCTAGAATGGTTTGTTCACAAAAAAGTGAAACTACTGTTTCTTCCACGCTAAGAATTATTACTCGCATGGACAACTTTTGACACCCAATGTGAACTTGAAATCATGTAAATCACCTACTGTTTTTCTTGCTGCTGAAATTTAGTTGAATCACAACTTTGACTACTTTAGGCAGAAGCAAACAGCAAGCATAAACTTGTTAGTATAGTTCCTCTGACACTTCATTTTAATCATCTGAGTCTTCATGTTTCATTGAATGTGTAGAAATGTTGTTGATATTCCTATGGCAGTAATGACTTTATGGGACATTAATACTAGCACTTAATACAATTCCTGGCACATCAAATGTATATGTCAGGCACTTATGTACTAAAATGATTTCACTGTTGAGGTAATTACCATACATTTTAAATATACTTTGAATGGACAGTCTCATAATATATTACTTACAGTTTTACAGTGATTGTGTGAATGCTCCCTACCATGCATAGATGTTTATTTATACTATGTGAAAAATCTTCCTTTAATGAGAACAAATATTTCTAGAAGACTTTTTAGCTAGATAAATAGAAAGGTATGCAAGCTGTTTCAAGACTAGGTTGTTTTCTTCATTCTATTTGAAAACATCCAGAGAATAAGTCAGTAATCTGACTTTTAGAGTGTTTTATTTGAAGATGTAGTTAAGTCACTAATCCTTTCCTAAAGGTGTCCTTTTCTTCTTTGAGGAATGTCTTCCACTCCCAGATGCATACAAAGTTCTAGGCCAGTGCATAGATTTTGTCTTTGACTTACAGGAGAGAAGAAAAAAAAAAAAAAAAAAAGGGAAAAAAAACCCAAACAAACAAAAAACTCCCTCAGTGGTGAATATTGATATTTTGTCGTGCTCTAGCTACTGTACACGCAAGTCTCCTGTTAGTGCCCATGGGAGTTATCCACACAGGGGATATAGCGAAAAGCTTTCTGAAAAGGAAACTGCTTAGACATTATTAGCTGTAGCTGCATGAATACTCCACAGGAGTAATTAAACTTTAGTAGCAGCCTGTTCTACCTTTCCAGAACCTGTCATTCTCAGCAACCACAGAAGTAATGAATTTATTTAGATAAATAAAGGGGATATTTATTTAGATAAATACAAGAGGAAATAGCTCCTCTTGTATTCCTTTACTGATTTCAAAGATTAAGATGAATCATCTGTCCCTCTGTGACATCTGTGTACTCAAGCTTTATTGAAAGGTGAGCACAGTGTGAGAGACTGAGTTAATGCCTCAACCATTATGGCTGCATAGCAAGAGTGAGCCACATGTGGGCAGGAGGTCAGCCAGCAGCGCTGAAGGACAGAGGGCAAGTGCTGGAGGGTGGGCAGCTACATCTTGGTAGGCAAGATGACTCACGGAGTTTATTTGAGGAAGGGGATTACAACCACCTGAAAGACCTCTCATGACCACCCCCCCAGTGGCACCTGAGCAGAAGATGGAGTTACATAAGCTGCACAGGTGTTCGAGAGTTATATAAATCCTCAAAGTTGTGTGACTGGTGCAATTGAGAGGCAGGAACTAGCACCTTCTTTCTTGACTCACATGTAAATGAGCCTTGGAAAGCCCACCCTTTTCCTTGCCTTGCATGTAAATGAGCACAAGGGGATGTGCCCCCTCTTACCTTGTATGCAAATGAGCCAAAGTATTTTATCACGGTGTGCACCCACCAACATTGCTGACAAGATCAGGAACTGCACCTGAGACGTCGCTCGAACGCAGGGTGGTGATTGGGATCTCTCCTCTACTTCAATTTTACTATCTTTCTTTCTCTCTGTCTTTAATATGTTACAGGCCATTCAGCCCTATTTAAAATAACAGGGTTTAATATCCACTGTTGAAAACTCTTTACAGAGCTTTAATGAGGTTTAATTAGCTTTAAAAGATCTAATTGGCTTCTGTTAAAATAGCTTCTGCTGTTAATAAATTTTTTCGCTGATTTCTTCATCTTATGTCACTTTAATTTATCTCAACAATCGAATATCAGAGTCAGTCTTCCAGGACAGCCCTCTCTGGCAGAAATTGGCCTACTTATTAAGAGAGAGGTCCAGCTGCCCCTAGCCCCTCTAATCTTTGAGGACCATCTAGAACACAAGGAGATTCATCTCTTACCACATTAATCCATCACCTCGAATGCAATGCAGTTAGAAGGTAGACTCATCTGCTGATCCATTACTAAAGTTTTAAGATATGAGAGATACCTCTGTTGGTAATATGGACTGTGAAGGGACATCCAGGCGTTTAATACTTGCAATTTCCACATGATTTAATAAATAACACCATCTGCCTCTAGGTTAAATACAAAGCGCCATTAAGTAGTGGAACTGAGCAGTAAGCCTTTCACTGGAATTCTGAAAAGTTTGTCTTTGCTCCCCCTTAAGTCTCAGAGAACAGAACCATTTGCATAGAAATTTCACTGCTGCAGATTTTGCATAATGAAAATATACCCATTCAAGGATTGTTCAAAATGTATAGTGTAGATGCCTAAAGAAGCAGGCTCTACAGGTAATTATAAGTATCTGGTATGACAGTATATCTTGGGTAGTATGAAACAGAAAATTTTATCTGTACTGTAATTTTTGTGACTCATGACTCATACATTTTTTATTTTTTTGAAAATCTGCGTTTCTTTTCAGAATCAAGATATTGCCTGTGGTTACACTCTTAGCATGGTGGTCCCTTTTCCATCTCCTGAATGATAAGACTTGCTCTAGAAACACTCAGGCATTTATTAATCAATGTTCTTTTGCAGTGTGCCATAGTTTAGCGTGATTCAAAACATGATATTAATAAATTATAAGATATAAAAAATGAAATGCACAAACAGTATTAGCTGCTGTAAGGAATCTGTTCTAGAAAGTTGCAAGAATATAGATTGAACAGGACAGACGTTGAAGGAGATTACATAATAAAAGAAAAAAAAACCAACCCACCTTTATTTAACATATATACCTTGGATCAGATTGTTTTTGAGGCGCTTTTTTTCTGAAAATTGTTTTGAATTGTGAATTGTTATATTCGTATTTTGCTATGTATTCTTCCTTTTATTGGTATTAATAGCATATGGGAGGACTACTTTCAGCTGTATATTTTTATCAGTATTCTGGTGACTAAGACAAATATCAAGAAGTGATTATTTGGAAACTACCTACTTAATTACCTTAATAGGTATAAAAATGCATAACCATTAGATATGTACATATTAGATACTAAAGATACATGACTATTTAGATTTGTAACTTTGTCCTCTACTTCAAAATTGAGTGGGCGCATTTTTCTGAACATATCATTGCTATGCATTCATAGACAGACCAGATATTTTAAGGACAAATCCTTAACAAGGTGGTAAGAATTGGTAGGTGTTACGCTTTTCATGGAAAGCTATCGAGACTCTTGGTGCTCTTTTAATCATATCTGTACATTTTCCTACATGCAGAACAGATACTGCCTCTCCTCTCCATTTGCATCTCCATTTTTTTGCCTCTCCTCATCAGTTGCTGGGCAAAGCTTGGAATTACATAAAAAAACCCCAAAGAAACAACAACAACAACAACAACAACAACAACAACAACAAAACACACACAAAAAAACCCACCAAACCTGGTGTTTATTAGAATTTGTGGTGCTACATGTTCTGTTAAATTAGACTCTGGCTTGGTTGGCATACATTTCTGCCTTCAGTCTTGTAGTATCTTGTAAACCTGCTGCTTTTTACAGGAGGTTTAAAACCTAAGGGATGTAGAGACCCTAATTAAAGCTCAGGAGAATTTTGAAGTCAGGAAGACGCAGAGCAGCAATAAAAAGCTACTGTAAAGTTTGTGGTCTTAAAGTCTAACATCAACTATATCATGCTGAAGTGGAGCATAAAATGAGAAATGTCAATGTCTGATTTTAACAATGCCTGATTCTCATGAGAGAACTGAAGCAGAAGACACTGAGATACATAAGAAATCTTTCTCGTGTGGCAGTGACTGTTCATTTTTGTTATTTCTACTAATACATTACAAAGCTTAAGCTTTGTAACTCTTCAGAGAACTTCAGTTTAACTGCTTAAAAGAGATACCGAATCAATTTTTGAAACAGTTTTTTTTAAAGTAGCACAGTGTCAAGAATAAGCACATAAATCAATTGCTCTGAAGCAGTATTCAAATACCTGAGGGTGACTGAAAAATCCCAGAATGAGGCATTATTGATGGATCAGATATGCAGGATGGTTTTATTAGACCATGGCCCAGATTCAGATTTCTGGCACACTGCTTTTTACTGATGTAGCCCCAGGGGAGATTCAGAATAGCTGGTAGAGTGTCATGTGTAAACCAGCTAACAAATACTTTCTCTGCAACCGTGTATGATCAGCTAATAGGATGTAAGAGCCCTTCTGTTCACCTCTAAATAGCCTTTAAGGAAAGATCCTCAAGCAAGAATTCTCATTACAAAAGAGACTGGAAGTAGGGATATCAGGAGTAGGTTGTCATGGGCTACATAATCTCTATTTTTCTGTGATTATTTAGTGAAATAATGATATGTTAACTGTGCAACAGTGGTACATAGACATCGCATGATGTTTCTTACTACAATGTACCTATCAGGTGGTTTTCTCGGATATTGTTACATAAATCACAGGAGATTTTTCATCTGAATGAAAATAGACACTAGCCCTCACACTTCTTCTCATGTTATTTAACATTTCTTTTATAAAATCTATATTAAATTATAAGCATACTATTTCTCAAGTAGAAAAATCTCCTATCTTTCCAATTGGTTGGAACATATTAATGAGACTGTCATTCATTTGAAGTCTGCTTTTTGAATTAAACAGCAACAGTCATACTGAGATCCTGAAATGAATACATCATATTAATTGAGCTTTCAATTTACTTAAAGCAAAAAGCATGAGTGAGGTCCAGCAACTAGATGATCAGAAGCTTTCTCTTGCTGCCTTAGGTATCTGATAAGGTTGTTTTACAGCTTTGGCAGAATTTTCTCTGCCCTAAACTGACTGTCTTACTGACTTCTGTCATCTCCTTTATCTATGCTCAATCTTTTCACTATATCATTGTGCCTGCATTTTTCATGCTGGTTTCTTTTTTTCTCCTTCTTACTTGCTTCCTCCCATTGCATTTTTTTAGTTCATTACAAAGTTTATGAAAAAAAATGAAGTCACAAGAAAATAAAAAATACTAAAATAAGTAACCTAAATATGCATTTAATCAGATATCATGTCTCTGATGGAGGCACCATCAACAGAATTCAAAATATTTTGGATGCTGACATTGTGAACTCACTGCTAGCTTGGTCTTTTACACTCACATTAGTGGCTCCTTTTCCCTCTTATCTCCTTTCTAATCCCCTGCATTCAGATGTCAGGTCATTAAGGGAAAATAATAATAAAGATGATAAAGATAAATTTGACTCTAAGGGTTTACTAGAGTGAAACTTTAACCAAAAAAATTAGGCACCTGTGTGTAAAAGCATTATGTGTAATGAGCAATATCTAATTATAACATAATTATGGTTTCAAATTAATGTAGATAGTTTTAACCTAAAATACAAACACAGAAGTAGATGTGGATATGTTTTTAACATGTCCCAGTGTAGCCATTACTTTAGTATTACTTTTCCTGTAAATGGAACTGGGTCTGCGCCCCAGTTACATGATAGACATATGGTTGTAATATTATAGTAGCAAATGTTAAATTGCAACCAGAGGTAGTACTTTAATCTATTTTCTTTTGCGTCTTCAAACAATTTCCTCCACATCTGTGATCATTACATGTTTAATCTAATTTGTAGTGTTATCTACACTTTGCATCCTATTATTTCAAAAGCAGTGAACTCTGGCCTGGTGAAAATATGACCAATTAGTGATAAAGAGTGAAACATAACATAGCTGCTGTCTCTATTCCCTTAATTAGACTGTAAGTTCTGTGTTATTGATAACCTGTGACTAGGGTTGCTAAATTATTTTCTGTATTATTTGTTACTTTTCAGGAGGAATAGAATTCCTTTGGTCTGATCATGCATTCACACTAGGAATAATAACATCCCATACATTAAAACAACATATATGTGAAAAAGCACAAGAAACTCACATCCTAAACACGGTTCATTACAGTGGAGTTGACCTTTTTGCCCTGATATGATGGAGCTGTTTAAGCCCAACTGGTGTTAAAATCCTTTCAAGCATTCTTTTGCTCCACTGCCTGATTTACTGCTTGCAGAAGCAAGAAGCCCAAGAGAGAATCCATTTAAAATAGACTGCAAAAATAAATAAAACAAATGGAAGAATGAACTCAAGCTTGTTTACTGCCAGAATCTCTCTGCTTCTGTACATCAATGAGTAATAGAAAAAAATGGTAATATTACTGTTATATTTTTATGAATAGAGGTCCTGTGCTACAGGTAGATGACACTAAAAGCTCCGCAGTGAAAAGGGGCTTAGATAACAAAAAAAAAAAAAAAAAAAAATTTCAAAGCATTGGAAAGCACTTGGCACTATTTCATAACACTTTGATAAAACCATGTTATTTCAGTCAGCCTATTGTTTTCCAAAGACAAATATTCAGCTTTTCAGAAGTAGCTTTATAAGCCAAGAAGAAAAATCACAGTTGGTGTGGATAGTTTAGCAGTGCAAGAAAGCCCTCTTCCTTCCTTGCTTATTTCAAGTATTGCTTGGTAATATAGTTAAGCATTCTTTGTAAACTTAAAATCTGTTGAATTCAGGAGAATATTTAGCTCTTGTCTCTTGGAAAAATTCATACTTATTTGTCTATCTTTACAGAAATTAGATTACTACTTTTTTTTTTTTCTTTTCCTGAATTACTGCTACTGTTCTTTTTTTTTCCATAAGTCTCTCTAAAATAGTACTTATATCAAACTTTTTTAACTCTGATGGAGCTGGAACAAAACCCCAAAATAAATGTTAGCTGCTGTTTGGCAGTAGTGTCACAACAAACAGAGTTTTTCTTAGCATGCAATCAAATATTCAGTGTTGGAAGTATTTACTGCATATCTGCTCCTATTTCAGGCTTTAAGTAGAGACAGTGGCACTAGAATATGGATCTGTACAGCAATCTGGAGATTACCATCCTCCACTTCATTTGGTATATGATTCTTCTCTTCTTGAGACAGATCCCTGAGATCCCTCTTGAGGGTGAGTATTGTTCTGAAACCTGTTAGAGGGGTGTGATATCTACATGGTAAAAAGCAAATTACACCAGGGTGAAGGACTCTGCATGCATTCTGCATTCTTACTCACCACTGAAGTGCCCTGCAAGACTTCCGCTGATTTCTGCTGTTTGATGGAGGTGATAAAATAGTACAGCAGTGTTATGTGACAAAGCAACAATACTTTTGCTTGTAGGTATTATGCTTGTCAACTGGCTTCTGGTGCTGGACAAACGTGCTATTTGAGAGCATGAGGAATCTGAAAACATACAGGACTTAATAGGGTTTGCTGTTAGAATATTTGTAAAGTTTCAGAGTGTTTACATTCATATGAAAATAGCCTAATTTGGAAACTCATAGTATTTTCCTGTATTTTAATAGATTTTGACAAAGTACATGAAAGTGAATGGAAATGTTCAGATTATCATTGGTTTTTTACTGTAAAACCTCTGATTGTGCCACCAGTGTATCAATAACCTAGTTTATTAACACAGACATAAAATTACTGCAGTACTGCCTCAAGGATAGCTTGTGTGAGGAGAAAGCATGGTCGCACTCGAGCAGCATTCAGTTTAAGCTAAAAAGTTCAGGCAAAGGTGAATTCGTTCCATGAACTGTAAATCCCTGTGCTGTGCCTCACAACAGGGAACATAATGTGGAGGGCAGGGACACTTGAGCTGGTTTTGCCCAGAGCCATTCTTGCCCTGTATTCCTCAGTGCTTTAAGCAGCACTTGCAACTTAAGTCAAATACTGTGCAAAATCATGTTAAATCCAGAGCACAGTGGAAAGGCAAGCAGATTAGGGCAAGAAAAGGCAGTCAACACACTGTCCAGGTTTTTCCATTGTCCATTGTAGGCTAACCCTCGTGACATCAAATGAGGGACTGTTGAATTCTTCAAATACAGCAGAAGTCAAATTAGAAAGTCAGGCTGATACCAAACTTGAGCAACCTATTGGACTAAATGATAGGAATAGAAGAGATAGATTGGACTTCCATTTCTTTGACGGTAGCTCTGAGATTCACAACTCTCCTTTATATGCTAGTGCCACACTTGGCCTTCCTATTGAAGGAAAATAGTCTTTGGCAAAGGATTGGTCTGAGACTAGTTGTTTGATAAGGCAGAGAAGAAAAGGAAAACCAGCAACGCATATTCTGGTGATGGCTTGATAGGAAAATAGGAAAAGTTAAAAATAGGAAAGAGTTAAAATCTATATCTAAATGTGAAGTTTTAGATATAGAGGACCTGTCCAAGATCTTTCACAGTGTGCAGTCCATCATGAATATAGATTTTATTTTACCCAAGTCTTCAATTTGACTGTGACACTATTCTTACTCTGTATAACTTATTTGTCCAATTAAGCATGTTGATTTAATGAGTTACTGCCTTTATAAAATTGATTAAAAAGCCTTAATGAAATACACACTTGAAAATATTTATCTGACACAGTTTATAAGTAATTAGGGATAAATCAACACAGTTAGATAAAAATACCCAGTAATAAAGAGCAGACACTGGGATTTATCTTCCAGTATGCAGCAATCAAGCAGGCAAAGTGACCACCAAAATGATGTTGTTGATTTCATGAAAGCTCCAGGAGAGCAGATGATGAAAAATTGCAGGTACATAAAGCTGTTGCTATGGTGTTCAATTCTTGCACCACTGTGTCTGGATTTAGTGCCTTAGACTCAATTACAAAATCATATATTCCAAATGCTGCTTATCATTTCAACAGAACCTAGTAATAAATGACAGGAAATGCATCACCCGTCTGAGATGTGTAAGAGTATATGAGCAAAGATTGAATTCAGGCTTTCTAAAATGCTCACTATTTTTTTAAGCTGCCATTTGTCTCCCCTAACATATATATCCAGTTTGTAATTCCAAGGCACAAGGTAGTGTTTGAAGACAAAATTCATAGCTGTGAGCAATTAGGGATAGTGAGAACATGAAGAAGGAAGGATATATAATATATTTGTAGATCTAAAGTCCATGCTTTAAAGAAGAGGGGGAGAAAAGAAAGCAATCAAAAAATTAAATTTCAAATATCTCCACATTAATGCAAGCTGAGTATGGCACAGCCATATATGCAATGTGATACATAGAAGACATTGCTAACTGAAGATACTGTCAAATGGACTTCTGAAGATAGGAGTCATAGCAGCAGCCAATTTTGAGACAGTCAAATAGGACAGGCAGACCTTTCTGAAAGGAAAAAAGAATGATGGCAGCAACACCTTTCCTTCACTTTCCCTTTTTTTTTTTTTTTCCTATGCTATTTTTTAAATTTCCTCAGCATTGTCACAGATGTTTTACACCTAGTCTTCCCTAACTTTCCTCTTTCCTGGAATCTTACGTCTTCTGGTCTCTTAACCTTCCTGATTATTACTTTCATCCCTTGACCTTTGACTTCAATCATGTCCCTTTCCTGCGCTCTTGTTCTTTTCCCTCAACCTTTTCATGTCTTTTTCTCATGAAACAGTCTTCAACCTTTCCTCATTAAAAAAAAAATAAAAATAAATAAATAAATAAATAAAAATCCAGTGCAAGTTTCATTATCTTATGCTTTAACAACATTTTTATCCTGCAGAGTGGCCTTCACAAAAGCTATCTTTCCCCATCCATGCAATTTGAGAGTACTTTTGCAGAGCAGATGTTTTTATGTTGTCATCTAGGTTAGCTCACTTTTTCTGTCCATCTCCTCTTCAGTTTCTGTTGCATGAAGCCTACATAACATGCCTTTACATCAACTCTTCCGAATGCAGTAGTGACTCCTTGTCCCAAAACTCACTGAGACATAGAAACTTTCTGTGTGGACATCAGATGTGAAAACAAAGAGGAGGTAAGCAGGAAGTATCCTTTTTTTATTTCCATGAATATATGGTTCTCCCATCAAAACTCAGACATATTTATAACAAGTTTGGAGTTACATAAAATGCAGGTTCATGACCCAAATCTTGGTTTGGACATCATGGAAATGTTGCCTTAATCTTTGAGTAAAAGAGAATAATTTCACTTATTCTGTCATGCACTTTTAATGGGCTGTCTCCCTCTCCTGCATCGTGGTTTTTATCAAGACAGCAGACAAAAAGAAGCTTCACACTAGCTAGTGGAAATACAGATTTTGCCAAATGTATTTTGAAAATACCAAACTTTAAAAATTGAATCACAGATTACAAAAATCTACTGAGATTTGAAATGACACTATGTAGTTTGAAGATAAACTGATTTAGCAGTGTAGATTAAATAGACTAGATTTTATCTGGCAAATTATGCTTCTAGGTAGGGACTTCTAAAGCAAAATAACATATAACAACTCAAGTTTAATACTATTGTATTCTTTAGTAGAACTATGATTTTTCTGTGTAATTTTACCAAACCTCCCCCAATTTAATGCTAAATTAACTGTGCCCTGACTATCTTTGCAGAACAGAGAAACTCCCCATTCTTTCTCCAGAAATCTAAAACTTGAGAGATACCTTTGCCTCAGCGAATGAAACTTATCTGTTTCATTGTAAAGTACTGAACTGTTAGTGTTATAATGGAATAGCAGGGAAATAAAAATAAGAAAACAAAGAGGAAAGAGAATAAGAAATGTGGAAAAAGGTGAAACATTGTCGGTTACATTGAGTAGTAGATAAATAAATGTTCTCACGTATCAGGGCATACTCAACATCTTACTAAGGAGAATTATAAGGGTCATAGAGTTTGGTCTAATTATACACAGAACTATAGATTAAGTGATTACTATTTTTGTAGCAATTTTGACTATAATAAAATCATGTAAAGGCAATTGTGTTAAGCAGAATAGTGACAGGATGCTTTCAAATTTCTTTAATTTTCAGACTATATTCAAGTTCCAAGTTTGCTAAGAGCAATACATGGAATTTTTTACCTAGTGCAATAACATTTAATATCTCAGCAAAAGGTAATTAATTTTTGCTACTTATGTTTGTAATTTCAGCAGCCTGCGAGTGCTGGCAGTGCCTCGGTTTACACACTGAGAAGGTAGGAAGACTCCCTGGAGAGCAGCTTCTATGTGCAAGACACTGACATTAGCACTTTCTCCTGTAGGTTCAGGGTTCAGGTGAGGAACAGTTAGCACGGGATTGTTCCATGTGACTGTAGTAATATGAGATGTTCAGCACTGATTCTAGAATATGGACCTGAGGAAGATCTTTATGCAGGTGAACACAAAGCCTCGGAGAAACTCTCATACCAGGTCTCATGGGGAAAGGCAGTGCCCATTCAGAAATGAGTTGTAATTGTGATCTGGAAGGCTGCATCTTTGCAGTGCTGCAGGTGTCTGACTAACAAATATTTACAAGTCAGTGAAAAGTGGTGCAGGAATCAACTTTGAGAAAAGTATTGATGCTATTTACTTGGATTAGATACTGCTGTTGTGTGTGAAGTCAGAAAATGCTTGAAAAAGATACAGTGACTCTATTGGTCACTTCATGAACTCACAAGCTCAACCCAAGGAGACAGACAATTTACACTGTTTCCCTGATCTTTCTTCAAGGCATGCAGCAGGAGTGCATCTTTGACATATGAATGGTGCCACGCATCTGAAGTAATCTGAGGTTTAATGACTAAACAAAATATGATCTTTTCATTATTTTATTACCTACTCTCCAGGGCTCTGACGTATAGAGACAAAATGTGAAATTAAACCATGTCGCAGAATAAATCTTAGTTGCAAAGTTTGCACTGGTAGGGTTGACAGGTTTTGGTACAGTAGGATAGAAGCTACATGCACAACTATTTAGATGTCAGTGACTAATGCCATCCATGTTATTTCTGCAGGTTTTCCCTGCAACTGCCTGTAGGTGAGACTTGTACTCAATAGAAACCAGGGAAATTCATCTGCCTTTTTCTCCTGTCAGAGCCCTGAATGGATTCTCCCCCTCCTGCCTCTCCTGGTATTGGGATACCTGGGCTCAGGGCCATATTGCTGCTGTCTGGCCTTGAGACACCTCAGCAGAGCCCTCCCCCTGCACTCAGAATCCACCTTGGAGCCCTGGCCATCAGCCCCTCCCCTGCCCCAACCACAGGCTTCACTGCCTTGATCTACTGCCCCAACCACCTGGCATGCTGTGCTAGGAGAATCTGCAGTGCTATGTTACGAATTTTTGAAGTGTTACAGAATACAGTGCTGTGCTGAGTTTGTCAGCCCCAAAACTAAGTGGGAAGGGATTGCCTACTGAAGGCATATTGAATATACATGTAATCTGTAGCTCAGGAAATTAATTGATTTTTGAAAGCTGAGAGATTATATGGTGAAAAAAAAAATCATTACAATGTTTGACCTGTTATTATACCTTTCTCTCAGCATCCAGTTTTTAAACTGTTACATATATAGTGGGATGGATCTTTCAGTTTGACCTAGTATTGACATTTCTGTGGTTACAGCAGCACAGGTGGGAGTTCCAGGACACTGCTGCTCATCCTGTGGAAGCACAGAGATCACCTGCCAGCATAAATATGAGTTCCTAAATTCAGCTCTCCAAATACTATGAGCTTCTTTGGTCTACCCTGATGATACTCTAGTGTGGCCATTCTGTAATTCTCCTTTGTTTATCCAGTGTCTGTCCTGGTAGACCATGTCTCAGACGTTCCTTGTTTTCATAATAATTTCCCTTCCTTGTGAATGGCCATCCACTGACAGTGCAACAGAAATATAAAATGCTGAAAAGTAAATATATAGACTTCTGGTCTGAAATAAACAACAGTGAATAATGGCTGACATTTCTAAACTTGTATTGGCTTAGTATGTCTTTATCTTTAAGGTGTGGATTCAGTGAGGTAAGAATTTCAGATGAAAAAAGTGACACCAGAAGTCTTCTCCCACAAGTCATTATGAAGAGGAGAAAGTGAAAAAAAGGAAAAAAATTACTTGTTAGAAAGATTTCTTATAATATCAATACATATAAATGTTTCCTAGAATTAAATGATTTATCAGAAAACTGTGTAGAAAAAAAAAAGCCTCTTTCTAAGGCAAATTTGCATCCTTTTTTTGTAATAGGATTTTCTGTAACACACTGACTGATATTTTATTCCTTTCTATTCAAGGAATAGAGGGGTTTTGCATGCTTAAGGGCTTGTTTTTGAAACTTTGCTGACTAAGAATGTCACTTTTATATGATAAAGTTATTTTATCCCTATGCTTGTGTCATTTCACAAGAAGCAAAGGTGTGAAAGAAACCTCATGAAAGTAGACTGTGATCTAAGGCTTAGAACTTTGCTGGAGCCATGGGCTGAGGCCAACTGGAGGAGTTTCCATAAGGCCAAACGGCGGGGGCTGCCCTTGGGCCACAACAACCCCCAGCAGCGCTACAGGCTTGGGGAGGAGTGGCTGGAGAGCTGCCAGTCAGAGAGGGACCTGGGGGTGCTGATTGACAGCCGGCTGAACAGGAGCCAGCAGTGTGCCCAGGGGGCCAAGAAGGCCAATGGCATCCTGGCTTGTGTCAGCAATAGCGTGGCCAGCAGGGACAGGGAAGGGATCTGACCCCTGTACTCGGCACTGGTGAGGCCGCCCCTCGATTCCTGTGTTCAGTTTTGGGCCCCTCACTACAAAAAGGACATTGAATGACTCGAGCGTGTCCAGAGAAGGGCAACGGAGCTGGTGCAGGGTCTGGAGCACAGGTCGTAGGGGAGCGGCTGAGGGAACTGGGGGTGTTTAGTCTGGAGAAGAGGAGGCTGAGGGGAGACCTCATCGCCCTCTACAGCTGCCTGAAAGGAGGTTGCAGAGAGCTGGGGATGAGCCTCTTTAACCAAGTAATAATTGATAAGACATGAGGTAATGTCCTGAAATTTCTCCAGGGAAGGTTTAGACTGGATATGAGGAAGCATTTCTTTCCAGAAGGGGTTGTTAGGCGTTGGAATGGGCTGCCCAGGGAGGTGGTGGAGTCCCCATCCCTGAAGGTGTTTAAGAGTTGGGTCAACATAGCGCTGAGGAATATGCAGTAGTTGGGAACTGTCAGTGTTAGGTCAATGGTTGAACTAGATGATCTTCAAGGTCTTTTCTAACCTAGATGATTCTGTGATTCTGTGAACTGCACTAATCAAATATAATGTTTCTAAAATCAAGACTTTTGTTGACATCAGACATGAGATATAACTCATATTTCTGATGCAGTTTTACTCATAATAACAATGCTAGAGGCTTCATTCATTAAGGTAGTTCTTCATTCCACTCTAATGCTGTTTATTTTTTGGGGGCAGTTGGCAATGTCTAAAAGAGTGTATAGATTTATAAGACAATTTCATATTGTCACACTGTCTATCTGACCTCAGTTCTAGCACTGTTTTCTCTCTGCAGTTTGATCCTGTTTTTCCACACCTTTCTCTCAGGGTTCTCTTTGTCTCTTCTCTTTCAGCTTTAGTTTCAAAAGTTAAATACTCAACGATTTCTACTGAGAAGTTCTTGAAAATTTTATTTCATTAAGACATCTGTGCTAGCTGGATACTGATCTACCACCAAAAAGGGTCTCCCAAAACCATACTCTGTGCCATATATGAGTGCATAACCATGCTTAACTGAGGTAAGTCTTTATTAACTCCTGTTGAAATCACATATTTTAGAACTGTTTGGCTAAAGAGCCTAAGTTTGCTATCACAGAAGCAGGCTGCTGAAGAAAGGGTTAAATGAAAGAGAGATGCATACTAAATGACAGGTTCTGCTGTTTGAAAGGTGAGAAAGTATCTAGAAAAGCTGGATGAAGCAAGAGCACTATCAAAATTTGTGACCTCCTCAAACAAGCTTTTAAAACATCTTCACTGCAAAGTCATCTGCCTTAAAAAAAAAAAAAAAAAAAAATCTCTTCGTGTGAACAAATGCATGCTATTTCAAGGCGTGGAAGCATAACACTAAGACTTCTTTTTCAAAAAATGTGTGAAGCTGGGCTAAGAGCCAGGTTAAAACTGAAGGTAAATTTGTAGTGGTCTAATACTCTAAGTGACACATGGCCCTACATCTTATTTTCAGGACCAATTTCAGCATATTCCAATATGCCTATGTGAAATTACAATGAACGAGATTTTACTTCTTCATCATTAAACACCCATAGAGGACTGCCAGGAACTCATTAAGCAATCTACTTGGTTAGTGCTCAGGCTATGTCTGCATGTAGTACAGTTTATTTCAACTTGTTAGTTCCTGCAGCCAGTAGCTGGTGCATCTCAAGCGTTCTGTGGACCAATAAAGTGAATAGGTCAATGTAAGCACTAAATTAAAAAAAAAAAAAAAAAAAAAAAAAAAAAAAAAAAAAAGAGATCTGTCCAAAGCATAATGCATTATCTTTGCAAATGCTGAGAAAACCTGTGCATTCCAGAGATAATTCCAAATGCTTTTCATTCAGTCTGTGGGATTCATGCTGCTTTCTCAGTGGTATTGAAGCAAAGCCAAACTATTTGTCTTGAGATAGCCTAGGATCTGACTTCTTCTTCAACATATAAACATATTAATTATGGCATTTGTTTCTGGCAAATCAAGATTAGAGTGCATAAACTTCTGTGATTAGTAACACTGTTAGTCCTGCAAAGTTTTAGTAACACTCATCTGTCTCAATTCACTTTTCAATGGTCTTACTGTACCATAATGAGCAATGGAGCATTTCTAGATACCAGAATTCCACAAGAAATGTTTGATTCCTATCTACAAAATGCAGTAGTTGAAACTAAAACTGCTAAATAGCATCTGTTTTAACTGATGCCTAGAATCAACATTTTGGGTTGTTTTAAGGATGTTTACACAGACAAAAACAAGCAGTTAAAACAGTTTCAAATTGAAAGACTTGATTTTTTTTTTTTTTTAAGGACATTTAATTTCCCTTTTTTCTGCAATAACCTTTTTAAGACAGAAGAAACTCCAATTTATTACAAAAAAAAAAAAAAAAAAAAAAAAGCCCCAATTGACTCAACCCAAAGTTATAAGATAAAAATTATCTTGGAAGTTATGACCTTTGCTTTGATTTAGGAAAATATTTTCTTTTTTTGGATACATTAACTGGAAAACTTTAACTGTCTCAATGCTGTCTCCCATTGCTATTCTAGTGGTAATTACAACAGGATGACATAAAAACCTAAGTTCCCTGCTTGAGCAAGGGGTTGGACCAGATGGATCTCAAGAGGCCCTTTCTAACCTCAACTATTCTGTGATTTTTAAAATTGTGTACTAATTACCATAATTAATCCCATTGTCCAAAGATTAGATGTTATTAGCTGTGTGGATTGGAAATCACATTTATTCTTGTGATATCACAGGGAAGACATCCAGCTTCTTCTAACATGCATCTACATTTCTTACCTTTTTACTTTTTTTCTTATTTGGTCTATAGTCTAAGCTGTGAGTTTTATTAATATCTGCTCAGCAGGAAACATTTGGTAGATTCTATTTTTAAGAGGTACGTCAGAGGCTTCACTTTTCTTTCATGGCTATGATTGGTGGTGATGAACAGCATCTGTTCACTAGGAAACTGGGAGAATGCTAAGGAATATGGAATCTTCTGCAAATGGCGATGACATCATACTTTTAGGACCTTAGTGTGTGCTGGGCAAAACTTACTTGCAATCCATATTTGACCCAGCACCTGTTACTTAAATTGTGTTTTACAGAGAGCTATAACCATGGCAAATTTCTCATAATCTGGATTGGAACATGTTTACTAGTAATTAGACCTTCAAGAGTTGCCTGGGATCTAAACAGAGTTTTAAATGGTGTGCAGAGATATCTGATCATTCTGTAGAGATTGTGCTCAGTTCCACTGCAACAGAGTGATATTCATGCTCCATCAGACTTGCTGTATATGAACGTGTATGTATGTATCCAGATAGTAAGGATCTACAAGGTCACGTCCGTTATTACTGTTGTTACTATCTGTTCTCTTGCTTGAAGTAATTCAGAGCTTTTTGTTATGCACTTTTATCTTGTATTCCTATTTACCTATGCTAGCTTGTTTGTTTTTTAATTTCCCCTGCAGGCATTTTTCTTTGCCTCTAGGTGTTTCCTGGATAAGTCCATTTTACCACACAGGTGGCATATCCGATCTTTAGAGTCAACTATCCAGCTACATCTTTTACATACTCAAGCACTTTTGTTTGGAAGTGTCACTTATTTTGTACATTTTTATGGGTGGATTCAGCAGCTGAGATTCTTCAGCTCCCCCCACTTTTGCCTTCTTACACAAAAACCTGAATGTAGAAATAAGAACCATTTCCACTATCTCATTTGATAGCTCACAAGGATCTCCTCATTAAACACAGATGACATTTGCAGTGTTCAGTGAAACTCTTTAGGGCAAACGTAAGTTGTAAATGCACTTTTCTTTCTTCTTAGATCATATTAGATTCATGTAGAAGCTGGGCACCGGGGAAGGGGCTGCCCACAGATTTTCATTAAAACTAGTGAATTCACAGTTTCTGAAGTTTTGCTTTTGTGAGGACACATTTTTCTCATTAAAAAGGCAAAATTATCTTTTTCTCCCAAAACAAATGAAAAGACTTTAGAGTAACAAAATCCCTCTCTTCATTCACTTTACTCATGGGAGCCATCTCATAATTCTCAGTTTAGCCTCCTATGGTGAGTTGTTTGACTAAACAGAAAGCTGAAACACAGGTCATCTGATGCAAGGTCCTTAAGCAAAACTGTGTTTTGTAAGAAAACATTTGGACTAAAAAGAGTCCCTAAGCAAAAATTATAGAGATAATTTTCAGGTACGATTTAAAGGATCCTATACTCATCCACTCACATAATGCATCCTCACATTTCTTAATATAAGCACAGTTGTACTATATATAAATTTCATGTAGTCCATTAAGCTGTTTCCAGTGATGCTTATTAGCAGATTGTGAAAAATGCTTCTGTGGTATTCTATCCTAGCCTTGAGCAATCTGCAGCTCAAGGTCAAGTTGAACCAGAGGCAGTATTTGAATTTAATAATCTTTGCCAGATTATTCCTTTAAGCATTTTCCTAATCATCCTTATTTTGAAAAATAGTTCCCTGTTCTTCTATCTTTGTTATGTCCCTCTTTTTCTATTTAGTTCTTTAAAAATTAATGATTAAAACCCCAATAAACCCTTCTGAGATGTATAATTTTAAGAACATACAACTGTGCTGTCATTTTTTTTTTAATTTAACTACTATAGTCTTTTTATCTTTTTTCCCTGTTCTTTCCTTCATAAAATTATAAGTAGCAGAAAGGCTGTTATGTTTGCTGAGTCCTAGCAAAAACAATTCATGTAAATTAAGCTTGATTAAAAGTAATCAAACAGCATATGAACAATGATCACAGTGAAACTATGTTTGCCAAATTAAGATCATAAGATCTCACCTACAGGTAAAATGGCCCAATAGTGAGTAACTTGAAACTTGTTTTACAGTTTCCAAGTGCTTAGTTGAATTTGTAACTACAGGTACTATAATGACATTTGTCCTGGAGAGCAAAATCCAAATCAGTGTATAGTAATATGAAATATGTGCATTCATTATGGGTTTAGCTAATCCATCACCCTCTCTGCTTCCATTTCTATCCCTTTTCTAGGTCTCAAAGCTTTTACATTCCTGGGTTTTGTTTTTAGCTGAAGTTGTAGTTCAGCTTTCACTGCAGGTGAAAGTGTTTATTTTTCAACAAGAGATTATCAAACATAGGTGCCTTTATGCTTTAGGTGCAGCTAACAGAGATGACCAAGAGCTGTTGCATTTCACACAGACGGGTACATAGAAGGGGTCAGCAACTGCGCAGAACATCATGTAAGTCCTCAGCAAAATGCCAGGGAGCACGGGCCCCAGCAGGGATTGAAATCACTTTCCCTGTAATATCAGAGGCCTTGAACAACTGTGAGCTCCTGAGGGAGAATGCAGTTCTGCAGTTCTTGGGCTGCAGGTGTGCCTGGCACCTCTCCCTGAGGCTAAGGCAGCAGGAGATGATCTAGGCTGAAGTGAATGTACAGGTGGAGGATATATGTCACCAGCTGAGGGAGATGTGGGAGGAGGTCAGCAGACTGGACAGCATCAGCTGTGATAAGAGCTTCACTGGATTTTGTCTGAGATCCTGCAGTTTCAAAAGTCTAAAGTCCCAACTGGAGGGGTAGGCGGAGTCAGGAAGGGAAACAGAGATTCCTGTGGTAGCAAACGGATGAATTCTTGTGGTTTCTGGTATTAGGAGGCATCTGAAGATTGGCAGGTGCAGAAGAGGTTCAGTGCCCTTCCAGGAGATAAGCTCCTGAGAGCTCTGCGCATTGAATCATCTGAGCTAGCTGAGCTTCAGCCATGCATGAGCATCAGGAGGAAGTGGTAAGTGATAGCAGAGGAAGACTCTGCTGCAGGGAGTGGAAGTTGCCATGTGTCAATCTGTCATGTGGAGATGTTTGCTGCTTGCTTGTGAGTCTGATATAAGGTGTTAAAAGACTGCCAAGGCAGTGTTATGCAGATGTCTCTCACACACTGATCAGGAAGAAGTAGATGGGGCCTGCTTCAGACAACTAGAAGCAGCATCGTGTTTGTAGTCCCTGGCCCTAAGGGGGAACCTGACCCACCCTGACAGCTGCTGGAGAGGGCAACACTGCAGAGCACAAGCTGCCTAGGAGGTTGCTGGGGTGTACTGATGACACAGTGACTGAATTGCTGCTGAGGGAAATGTAGTGCTGCACCTAATATGAAAAGCAATCTTGAAAAGGTATAACTACTTTCTACATATGAGCCAAGCTTTGAAGAGATTGTATCTCTTCCAGAAATATATATATGTAATTTTTAATTTACTAAGATCATCCTAGGAAATTGGTCTAAAATATCAGAGCAGAGAATTTTCTTGCTTAAGCTAATTTACCAGGGATCAGGATTTGTTAATATTATCCATTTTTCCTTCCATTCAATTGTTCTCATCGTAGATGTAGTATATGAACACTTTCAGGTTTTTAGTATGGCAGATTTGATACATTCATGCCTAAACTATCATCCATCATTTGATGTACTTTGATTTTTCTATGATTTCATAAATCTTGGACCAGATATAACAGTTAACTTTTAAATTTTCTCACAAACATTTCTTCTTATTTCTTGCACATTTCTAATTGAACATGTTACATGAATGAGATGGTTTTATGGTATGTCCTGCATGGGTTTATATCCTAGGAAGAAAGTCCTGTTGGGAAGCAACCTGGACAGATTGAAAGGGTTCAAAAATGGCTGTTGTATATATAGTAACACAATTTTTTGATTGCCACAGTTATTACACTTTTCTCATGAGGAAATTTTCTTCTTCAAAATGAGTGAAAAATGCATGCCAAAAAGGGAGACAAATGCAGAACACTTGCTAAAGTTAAAGAGCACTATGGAGAAGAGGACAAAATTAAGATTAAATTTAAACAATTTTATGTTTTTATGTTTTGATACTAATTGTATTGAACAGAGAATGATTTAGTGAGGTTAGGTTACAAGATCACCATGACAACTAACTTTTCCATATCAACCTGAAGGTATTTATGTGTGGGGGGTTTTTTTGTTGTTTTTTTTTTTTAAAAACGTGCCAGACAGTGACAGTTAAAATATGGCAGTATGGAAACATAAAAGTATATATTTGAGGAAGACAGTGTATAAAATGTCATTTTGTAGATTACAATGATCATTAGCTGAATTCATGTCTATCCTATAAAGCAGACTGCAGTCTGATACTTAGTCAGCTGTGTCCAATTTTCCAACTACTTGCACTTCTAAATATCATTTTATATTGTAAAATGAAAGATAAATATGTCAAAAGAGGAAATTTGAATTTGAAAATAATAATTTAAGACACAGCGGTGTCAGGTTTATAGTTTTCAGTCCATAACCATTATCTTCTGATTACCAAACTCATATTTCCATGTATGTCAGATTTTGTCTCAAACATTTTCTTTCTAGCACTGGAAAAAAACAGATAGTTGACAATAAATATACTGCAATACAAAAAACACTGGGAAACTCCATAATGTGCTAAGGTACACTATTTTATTTTTCCTTTCATTAACACAGTTGAAGTTAGTCTTCACAGGTAAATTCTGTACTAAGGGATATGTCATATTTAGGTCAATGGAAATATTATGCATAAACCTAATGATAAATACTTGGGATCTCCTTTGAACATAGTAAAACAGCTGTGTGTATTCCAGAGGAAAGACCATTTTATTTTGCTTACTGTAATAGAAATTGTTCTTTCCCAAATGCTTGTTTTAAATATCATAAATTAAAAAGAACTAAAATATCAAAACCTTACATTCTTTACGTAAATGTCAGAGTTCCTGAACTTAAGATTTTTCTGCTTTCTATTTCTCTCTTCTAGGTAGTACTAGAAACATTTTTGCTTTCTTAACCTTGATGCAGACCGAGTACTCCTTCAACTATTGCTTGAAATAGAAGGCACTTAACTTTTATAACAAATGTGGCAGGATATATAGGATAACAGCTCCTCATATGATGGAACATGATCCAGTTTGACCTACCACAGCTGTCATGTTAGTGCAAATTGAAAGAAATACCATATTGGGGTTAAAAGCTGCTACAAGCAGATAATTGCCCATGAAATGTGTGCACTTCCTATCTCCAGTGGATTGATGAGGAAAAAGAATCCCTTGAATCTGTCAGAACACCTCTATTATTAGACTGATAGGATAAAAAAAGGCTTTATGGAGAAGAGGCCTATTCCAATATTTAGCTCCAGTTGAAAGCAATTGTTTTCAAATGAATGAACTGATTATCTTAGGGGCCTCTACCAATTTTATTCTCTGCAGTCAAGAATTAAGTTTCATGGCCATCACTTCACTTTCAAAACAGATCACCCTTGATATCAAGGTCCTTGGCAGTATTATAGGAATTGTACTTTTAGGGAGAGAGATTGTTGTTGAAGAATTTCTCTGTTGTAATAGTTGTAATAAACTTAACAGCTTGCAGCAGTTTTCTTTTCCCTACAGTAATGCACTACTTTTTTTTTTTTTTTTTTTTTTTTTTTTAGTTAAGTATGTCTATGTCAAGTTAGTGAAAACCTTAACAAGAAAAAGTAGTGTTTGAATTAGTGGGAAAAATAATTACCATTTGACAGCAATATCCATCTGCATCTTTTGTTTTAAGACTGATACGTTATATTCCAGGGCAGTGATATAAATTCAAATAGTCTATCTGCACTTGTGTGCAGAATCATCATGAAGATGAGTGCTTTTTTTTTAATGCCTGATCACATTGCCCTTGATGAAAGCTTTAATTTTTCCATTCTATTTATTGGTTACCTGATAAATTGATTAGTACTTTAGTTAGCATTGTCAGCTTTAAAGGATTGTTTTAGCACTGTACACCATTGCTGGGATCAAGTTGATGGAGGATCTAGTTCTGCTTCTATTTTGCTAGTTATCATGGTAAAGTGAAATGAAATATGATCTCCAGCTATGACCAGAACCTACTAGATTTGTAATACCTGTTGTGTAAGGTAAAAACTAGATTCTGGCATAATCCTTCAGATTACCCTAGCAGACAACACAATCCTGCTTCTTTGAATGCTGTAGAATTTAGAATGGATGAAGGCATAGTACAGGAGCAAAACCAGCTGGAAATGGTGTTAAAAGTTCAGTTACCTCAAAGCAGGATCAGCTCTATGCTGTGTATCTATAGTATTCTTAAAAGCTTTGGAAAATATATATTCCAGGTCTTTGTTGCAGCATACGCTAATGCTTATCATTAGGAAAAAAAAAAAAAAAAAAAAGGTCATGTTGATAAAGAAGTCAGAAGGATTTATACTGTTACTGGAGGCAGGGCAAGAGAGCTAACTTCTTATTTATGAATTATCATCTCTCTCATTGTTCTTTCTCTAGACATGACTGCGATTCTTTCAATCTTTCCTCATAAACAAAAGTCCCTAGATCTGTGATCACTTAATGCTGTATCCTTCAATTTCTCGTACACAATTCCTGACAAAGTCTCCACAGAAAGGTCTTACTCTTTTGTCTGGTATTTCAGATCTCTCTGCTTTCTCCTTTTCATTCTTCTTAAAGCTTTTAGTATGTGGATAATTAGCTAACTTTTAGTTTTCTCCAGAAGTTCTCTCTTTTACTGCATGTGTCCTAGAGATAAATAGAAAATTTCAGTCCCTAGGAGAGACCATCACATTTACTTGAATGTGTTCAAGGCTGCAGATTAAAAAAAAATATTAGGCACAGCAAAAAGCCAATGCCAGTTATTAGAAGAAATACAGGTTTCTCAGATGACAAGCTCATAAAACTAGAGAAACTGAAGAGTAGTGGCAATTTTTGCTGGTCAAGAAGTAATATTTTTTTCACTTTGTAAACTTGCTTCCTCAGAAGATATGCCTTGACAGGTATGTAAAGAAAGGATTTGTCAGCACCTAAGGAGTGGTTAGAGTTAGTGGTTAAAATGTCCCTTTTTCATCCCAAAATGTGGCTGGAACTTGCTGTCCTCCTTGCAGAAATTCCTTCAGCATTTGATAAGGTAGTCCCCATCCTTGTCCTAGCCCTCAAGACTTGGTGCAGCTACCTATAAAAGCAAGGTGTCCTGCATACCTTCACTAAGATAAAAGGTCAAAAGGACACGTGATATTGTTGGAGACAAAGTTCATGACTGGAGCTGCAGCTGCTCTTTCATCTCAGAGAGCATGGGAACACAGAGGTAGAAGGAACATTTGGAGAAAACTTCAAAGAGAAAAAAATTAATAAAATGCTAATCAAGATAAGAGGATTTAGAAATAAAAGCCTCACTCCTGAATTTAGACTGACTGGAAGATATCGTAAGTTAATGGAGTCTCTCCTTGCTTACCCACATCTCACTGAAACCTGATGTAGCCCACTAAAACCCTGTTAATTGCAGCCAGCTCTCCCTGCCTTTCCTTTCTTCATAGCTACTCTGACATCATTGCAGGGATAAAGACTTATGTTGTAGGCCTGGCAAAATTTAGTTTTGTCTACACTTTCAAAAAACACTAAGCCAGCTGGTTTTTTCAGTATCACGGAATCATCGAGGTTGGAAAAGACCTTGAAGATCACCTAGTCCAACCACTAACCTAATACTGACTGTTCTCAAATACACCATATCCCTAAGCGCTATGTCAACCCATAGTGTTTAAAGACCATCTAATTAAGTGTGACATATTAAAACCAATTAAAGTTGGTTTTCTCTTTTGTTGACCTCTTGTTAAAGCTACACCAATTAAAACTCTCTTTGATCCTCTAGACATATGCACAAAATTTTCTTGACTCCCTCAACTTTCTATCGCAACCCACACAGACTCCGATCAGACATGTTGATTGCTCTTAATTTTTAAGTTAACCTTTAAATGGGGTACTAATCTATGTTTGAATGACAATTGCAAAAATTCGCTTGCTTTTTATCTCCAAAGAAGTAATCCATTCCATTGCAACTCTGCTGCAGAGTCTTTAGCTTCCCAGATTTTAATCACCTTTACTGAGTTTTAATGGTGACTGTGAGATGAATAATTTATCATACTCTAAACAGAGGAAAAGAAGAGTAAATGATCCTTCACAATTAGACTTAGAAGGTGACTTTAAAATCTTAGGGGATTGTCCAATATATTAAGAGTAGTCAATTCAAAAAATTTAATTAGGGAGGTAGAGCCTAGTTTCATGTGTTATATGTGTACTTTAGATTAACCCTGAAGGAGTTTTCATTAACACTTTCTCATTCCTATGCATTTGTGTTTGTAAGATTTTCTTCTTTATAATGGGTCTGCTGCTTCCCTTTTAAGATAGAAGTAAGTCTAAATACACTGAGATAAAACAAATACAAAGCCATTAGTGAAAGGGCACATTTTTTTTGAGCAGTCAATTAGGATAGTCTGGCCTATTTAAATTCTAGCCCATTTATTTTCCTTACATATTTAATTCATTAGGACAAGGTAGAGCAGTTGAGGATTCTGTTGAGATCTTCTGAGATCTTTTTCCTTACAAAGACTATCTTTTCTTTATCTTATCTTTTTTTGCTTATCTTTTCTGTGTAAATACTACTCCTGAAAAAAATATTTTTTTTTCTGCTTTTGTATTGCCAGATTAAAATAAATCCATGAGATTAAATGACCTTGAATCTTGCACTGTGGTATACAAACATATTTGTATCATATTTGAACGAAAAGCATTTCAGATTATTCTACCCAGCTCTTGACTGTATTATTTTTAACTGTATCATGTCTCTCTTCAAAATACAAAAGTCTAATGGTTATTCTTCTATCACTGCAGCTTTTTATTTTACAAGAGGTTGAAAGCATGATGGTAATTCAGAGCCATTTTTTGATGGTACATATTAAGTGGCTTAGAAGACTTAAAGAAGTCATTTATATAGCAAAGCTGTTCCCTTGCAGATAGAATCATAAAATCATTTAGATTGGAAAATACTTTTAAGATTGAGTCCAACCATAAACCTAACCCTGTCAAGTCCTACTAAACTATGTCCCTAAGCACCACGTATACGTGTCTTTTAAATATCTCCAGGGATGATGACTCCACAACTTCCCTGGGCAGCCTTTTCCAGTGTTTAATAACCCTTTTGGTGAAGAAACTTTTCCTAAAATACAATCTAAATCTCCCCTAGCACAACTTGAGGTCATTCCCTCTTGTCCTTGTTACTTGGGAAGAGACTAACACCCACTCGCTACAAACTCCTGTCAGATAGTTGTAGAGAGCAATAAAGTCTCCCTTCAGCCTCCTCTTCTCGAGGCTAAACAACCCCAGGTCCCTCAGCCACTCCTAAGTCATGTGCTCCAGACCCTTCACCAGCTTCATGGATATTCTTAGGACACACTTCAACACCTCAATATCTTTCTTGTAGTGAGGGGCCAAAAACTGAACAAAGTATTGAGGTGCAGCCTCATCAGTGCCAAGTACAGGGAGATGATCCCTTACCTGTCCCCACCAACCACGCTATTTCTGACACAAGCCAGGATGCCATTGGCCGCCTTGGCTGCCTGGGCACACTGTCGGCTCCTATTTGGCTGGCTGGTGACCAACAGCCCCATGTGGGTCCTTTTCCACCAGGCAGATCTCCAGCCACTCTTCCCCAAGCCTGTAGAATCGCATGGGGTTGTTGTGACCCAAGTGCAGGACCTGGTACTTAGACTTGTTGAACCTCACACAGTTGCCTTGGCCCAATCTATCCAGCTTGTCCTGATCCCTCTATAGAGCCTTTCTACCCTCGGGCAGATTAACACTCCAGCCCAACTTGGTGTCATCTACAAATTTACTGAGTGTGCACTCAATCCCCTTATCCAAATCATTGGTAAAGATATTAAACAGAACTGTCCCCAGTACTGAGCCCTGGGGAACACCGCTTGTGACCAACTGCCAACTGATTTAACTCCATTCATCACAATTCTTTGGGCTCAGCCATACAGCCCATTTTTCACCCAGAGAAGAGTATGCCTGTCCAAGGCATGAGCAGCCAGTTTCTCCAGGAGAATGCTGTGGGAGACATTGTCAAAGGCTTTACTGAAGTCTTGGTAAGCAACATCCACAGCCTTTCCCTCATCCAACTAAGTGGGTCACCTTGTCATAAAAGGAGATCAGGTTTGTCAAGCAGGACCTGCCTTTCATAAACCCATGCTGACTGAGCCTGATCAACCGGTTGTCCTGTACATGCTGTGTGTTGGCACTCCGGATGAGCTGCTCCGTAACCTTCCCCAACAACAAGATCAGACTGACAGAACTGTAGTTCCCCAGATCCTCCTTCTGGCCCTTCTTGTAGATGAGTGGCACATTTGCTAACTCAGTCAACTGGGACCTCCCCTGTTAGTGAGGACTGCTGATAATTGATTGAATGTGTCTTGGTGAGCACTTCTGCTATCTCCTTCAGTACCCCTGGTGGATTCCATCTGGCCCTATAGTCCTGTGTGTAAGTGGTATAGCAGGTCTCTGTCCATTTCTTCTTGGATTATAGGGGCTTCATGCTGCTCCCTGTCTTCCAGCTCAGGAGGCTGGGTACCCCAAGAACAATTGGTCTTATCATTAAAGATTGAGACAAAGAAATCATGAAGCACCTCAGCTTCTTCATCCTGGCTGGGTGGTCTGTAACAGATTCCCACCATATCTACCTTGTTGGCCTTTCCCCTGATTCTTACCCATAAACTCTCGACACTTTCATCACCATCTTCAAGCTCTAGACAGTCAAAACACTCCCTAACATACAGGACCACACCCATCCACACCCCAACCTTGACTATCCCTTTTGAAGAGTTTAAGGACATACATTGCAGCACTCCATTCTGCGAGTCATTCTACTGTTTTTCTGTGATGGAAGCTATATCATAGTTTTCCAGCTGCACAGTCACTCCCAACTTCTGTTTGTTGCCTCTGCTGCGTGCAGTGGTGTAGACACACTTCAGTTGGGCTATTGATCCTGCCACTTTTTTTGGGGAGAAGTCCTAATTCCTATGTGACCATTTTCAGGCACTTCTGTGGTTTCTAATACATCAATAACCCTGTGTCTTTACTGCCACGTGCATTTCCATCTCCTACCTCCACTGAGATGGCTGACCAAAGGACGTTGCTAGCACACCATCCCTCAAACTTTGGGTTGCTGCTCCCAGGCCTACCTCTAGTGAGCCTGGTTTTATCCCTTTCCTCCTTAAAATCTAGTTTAAAGCTCTTTCACTGAGCCTTGTTAACTCCTGTGCAAAGGTCCTTTTCCTCCTTTGAGACAGGTGTACCCCATCTGTTGCCAGCAGGTCTGGTGTCATTTAAATAGACCCATAATAAAAAAAAAAAATCTGCTGGTGACGCCAGTCCCAGAGCCAGGTATTGATCTCCTGGGTCTGCCTGTTCATTCCCTCATCAGTCCCTTCAGCTGGAAGAATAAAGGAGAACACTACTTGTGCTCCTGATCACTTAACCAGTCGTCCCAAGGCCCTGAACTCTCTCTTGATTGTCCTACCCTGCTCGTGGTGCTCCTGGTTGATGGTGCTCCTCAGGGATTTCTTTTATGGGTGTGGGTGTTTGGCTGCCATTGCTCCTGGCCCTGCCCAGGTCTCATCAGCCACTGTTTCATGAGCTGTGGGCTCCTGGCAGCTCTCTCAGCTCCCCCTGAGGTTTCCCTGGTTCAGGAAACCACATTGTGCATCATGATGGAGTGTTCCACTGGGCATCATGCCAGCACTGGATCTGCTCTTCCCGATGTAATACTTCTGTGTTCTGATGACTTTTCTTTCTGATGATATCTAGGCCATCTCTGTGTTTGCAGAAAGAGTAAAATGGAGGCTTAACAATATATAAAATAACAAATGTGATGGTTTTCATATACATTAGTGTGTTATGGTGATTTTTTTTCTTTTAATCTCATCCTTTAGACTGTTTTGTATCCAGCTAGAAAAACTTTCCTTAGAAAAAATATGTGAATGGCAAGCAAGGAGGGGGTCCATGTGTTGTGACAGTCCTGAGTGCTGCTTGAAAAGGAATCAGTCTCCTCTTCCCATTTTCGTGAGTGTTGTATTTGATGTAATTAATTAATTTGGTAAGAGATTAATCCCCTTGCATTTTAGCCAGTCCTCAGAGACTAGAGGGTCTAGGGGTGGCTAGACTTATCTCTTAACAGGTATGCCAGTTATGGCCATAACTATAGGCCTGACACGAGGTGCACGAACATCCCGTGGGCTGTAGGTCCGGTTGCATTCAAGAGAAGCAGTCAGGTTCATGAATAGTGCAGTTTATTCTCATGCAACACCTACAGATTCTTTGAGATTGCCTGCGACAAATGCACAAGCTACAGGTTGGCTATATAGCACTACACACAAAAAAAACCTATTTCAGTCACACACACTTAATTCCTGGGTAATTACTTGGTGTAGCCAAGGGCCCAAAGCTTACCAAAAGGCATCCCTTCTCGGCGAGGGGGTGAGGAGCACAAACCCATTGATCTGTCCCTCTGATTTGGTATCAGATTATCATCCCTTTGAGTTAGATACAAACTCGGGGTAGTATTTATCTAAGTGTGTCTGTGTGAGTGGGTGGGACTGTGGCCAAGCCATTGTTTCTTGAGTAATGACACAGCACATTCCTTGGTGCAAGGTGTGCTCTGTTTTTGTGGGAAAAGAGGAAGAATGAGAAATAAGGTCTGTGGAGTACTGCAAAACCGTCCTTGAGAGAAGAGCAGGAGATAAATCTGCATAGTCATGTCAAATGTTCCTTGAGAAAAGTGGAAGAACTGGGCCACGCGGCCTCCACCTCGCTTCACATTCCTCCTTGGTGCCACAGCAACACAAATCACTGTATCTCCACCCTGTCCTGTGTTTGTTCTGAGCACCATGTGTTAAGGAAATGTGTGTTTTGCAGATTTTTCACTGTTTTGCTTTTCCCACACTTCCAACAGTGAGAGACTAAGTCTTCCAAACATGAGAGCTTAAGTTTCTGTAATGTTTCTGTGGAGAAATATTCCATAGCTTTGCCTGGAATGTGATTTTTTCAATCCATTTTCAATATGAATTAAAATACTTTAACCTTGAATAACATAGACAGGTTCAGTGTTTTCCTCCACAGTTGTAAATAGTCTTTGAATTTTACCTTTTGTAAAAGACATCAAACTTACTGATTTTTTGTTACTATCTTTAGAACTATGAGAAATTGATTCCTTCGATGTTGGGCATTATACTTAGGTTGACAGTTCTGGTGAGTTGTAATATTAACTAGCATTTCTTTAGAAATAATGTGTACACTTCACAGTGTTTTTAAAATTAGATTTTTGCTTATTTGGGAGGGATAAGTGAGACCCTTTAGTCATTCTTCTCAGTATCACTGCCAGTAAAGCGGACTTTTGACTGGGAGTAGACCTTAGTTTTAGAAGCTCAACTCCATCAAATGTATGCTTTATGTCAGCTTGCCCTAGAATTCAGTAATTGAAATTAATAGCAATGATAATAATTGCTTTTACCAGTAATCTTTATTATTTTCTTTCAAAGACAAATGCAAAATATCTGATTTCTGAAATAAATAATTAATTGCATCTCCACAGAAAACTATTTGTGCTATTTAGCTCAAGGCTGAAGGCTCCCTTTGGTGGAGTATTTGCTTCTTTACCAATTATAAATAGTGTTTATTAAATCTTATTTTAATTAAATGTGTAGCACTAAGACTGAGATACTGGATCTATTTGAAAATTATATAAAACTTTCCATTGATTTCTGCTAGATCTAAAATTTCATACGAGTCTAATCCAACCATTTTTTCCCAGTTGTGTAAGTTCTATTGAAACCAGTGATAGAAACTTTCCTGCAGGCAGCCTGTGGGAAGATGTCTACATTCTGTGGAAACTTAATGAAATGCCGTAAAGGTCCACAGGTTAATGTGCTTATATATTTTAAATTGTTCTGTTATCCAAGAAAATTACATTGCCCTTTTTTTGCTGTTAAATAATTTTGAGGCAAAAAAATATGTGGTTCTAAATCACTTCTAAAAAAATCAAAATTTATCAAAAATGTTTTCTCACATGATAAATCTAGTAAAAAAAAAAAAAAGAGAAAGTAAATGGAGTTAAAACAGTATATGTCAAGTGTTTTAATGCTCTATATTTATGTGGTTTTAAGACTGTGAAAGGTTACACAAACAAAAATTAATTGTAAGGTCTGAGCAATTGAGATCAAAAAAAGAAGTCATAAATTTGTTAGAAGTTTTGACTGACTTTCTAGAATAAAAAGAATGCAACACTTGTTATAAACTTGAAGAGGATTACCTGCCATGTGAATGCTGTAATGATTACTTTGTCTTCTAAAACTGTCTTCATCAGCAAGGGTGATGAATGTATGAGTCAGCTTTTTAAAGCATCCAGTCTTGTCAGCATTTTCAGTGTTCTCCTTGTGGGATCTCAGTGAGCATAACGCAATGATTTCTTTCCCTAATTTGTCGAGTTCGGGTTTTGTTTTGTTTTGGGATTTTTTTACTGTGAAGGAGAGGAGATGCATGAAAGGAAAAATGCAGGCCAAAAGTAAGTATTAATTACAGCAGATAGAATAAATTCTGACCAGTCAGGAAGTCTTGGAGGTTAGGGACACACAAAGCTCTAAGTTATTTCAAGGTTATGACAGACTTTGAGGACAGAGGAGTTAGAGCCTTTCCCATTGTGGATACCACTTTAATGTATTTGGATTAGGTTTTGAATTTTCTGTATTCAGTGCAGAGTTCAGATTAAACTTTCTTATCTGTGAAATGAAAACTTTAATAAAACCAGAGGAAAACAGAGGCAGTGTCTATATATTACACAGGTAAATAATTTATCCTTGATTAGACAACTAGTCTGACCTACCCAGCACAGAATTATTGCAATAGAAGACTGTTTATTTGATAGTTGTATTGTTCAACTAAAACCAGTCAGCAGTATTATTATGGCAGTATTCTGAATTCAGAAATTTCCTGGGGTTGTATGCCAGTTCTGTGCTACTTTACTTATTACAAAAAAACCTAAATAACACTCTTGTCATTGGCAATAGATACAACGACTTAATCATCACTAAAGTCAACTGCAATTGATTTATTAATGTAAACTAATATAGGTTACTAATGTCTACCTAGGAGACATCCTTAAATTTACAAATCACTGCATCTCATTACTAGCAGGTTTACTTAACATAAGAGGTAACTATGTGTCTGGAAACCTCTGTAACTCATGAAAGCATGTTATCTTCATCCACATGAAAGTATGCTTCAGGAATGGCACTGGAAACTCAATTTTAATCTTTGCAAAACAGGGAAAAATATACTCACACTCCCCAGTATGCTAAGAAACAGAAAAAGTATTTTGAGAGGCTGAACTTATATTGGAATTTGCAGTTCAGGTAAATAATATTTTATCAGTTCAAAGACAAAACCTGCATTTCTCATTTTTATTTCCCAGTAAAGTAAATACTGAATTTAATATAAAGCTACTATAGTGACAAAGTAAAGTAAAGATGCTTACAGCAAAATTAGATTGTAACACAGGCTGTGATTCAAACACAGATCTGTGATCACTTTGGTGAAATTCAGTGATGCTAGAAGTCTGCATGGGGTCTGAAGCTGAAACCCCAGATATTGCCATTGAGTATTCTATAATACAAACCATGCCAATAGCACCATGTAAGACTGCAAATAAATTCTACAGATATGCTACATTTCTTTATACCTGCTTGCTTAGAATATAATCTACGGGGACAACTATTTTATTTATTACTTTAGGGCTTTTATTTTTTCGTCTACTTGAACATACTTCAAAACAGAGGAAATTGAAGTGACTAAGAAGTTATTTCTAAACTTCAACTTCTTCTCATGATTTAGATTTAAACAGCATGAATTTTATCTATGGAGAAGAATGATTATACGTTTCCATAATAATTTTATTTCTAACAAAATAAAGGCTTGTTTTAGGAATAAACCTGTGTATTCTGCTGAATAATGGGAAAATATGGCTATTTCTCTTAAAAGGAAACAAGAGTATGTTTTCTGCTAAACTGTGTCTAGAACTAATACAGCAGTTCTAATATGAATATGATGATGTATTTCCATATAAGGTCTTGAGATGAGCTGTGGACGAGGATACCAACTCTGTGAAATAAAGTACATTCTTAGTAAAATTAGCATATTATGAGAATTTTTCTTAATTTTTTTTTTAGGTCATGTTTTTGTGGTTGGTGATGTGGCTCATGAACTGAAGATGAATATAGTAATTGATTTTTGCACATCAATACCAGAATTTAGCAGCATGAATCCTGGTCCTTGGGGCACCTAAACCTTACTTACATAACTGGATGTGTTTAAAACAGATTTTTTTCACCTTCAGATCATGTTATGCAAGGGAATTATGCTATTATCGATAAATCTAGGTTAGTTTAACTGTTCATGTATTTGTTAAAAGCTGTTTATTTAAGCTATTGTGATTTTAGTAAGGGCACCTACTGCCTCTTAGTTATTGCTTATGTCTGTATTGATAAAACAACAGGCACTAAAAGAACTGACTTATGATAGATCACAATGCACCTCTCTCTAAAAAGCACACACCCACCAAGCATGAACAACACACAGCCCTTCTTTTGAAAGTACATTTTTTAAAATATTTTTTCCTTCCAAATTTACTCTATGCTGTATATGTGAAAACATACACACACAGCACAAAGTAAAGCTTAGCAAAGAATATTGTAAATATTACTTGTTTTGCTTTTTCACATGACAACATCTGATATATTTATTGCCTTGTCTTTTGCTCTCTCTCACTAATTATAAAAGTCCCTGTAAAAAGATCTTGAAATTCTTCATGTCAGGAAGCAGGCTCCAAACAAAATCTAATTTCAAAGCAGCAACAGAATTGATTTGTCCAGCTGACAGTTTCTTGAAGATGTTGAAAACAATTGCAAATTATCTTGAAGGCAAGAGATTCTCTACTCAATAATCACTGTACGTTTATATTCTTAAACAAGTTTTTGTTTCAAACTGAGTTGGCCAACCTCATAATCTCTTCCTAATAATATGCAGAGTGTGAACAGTTTTCCTCCAGCTGCCAAATAACAGAAAATTGATTTGACAGGGTGTTGAACGTGGGTTTTAGTAGAACATTCAATACTGCACCTGTACTTTCTTGAGACAGTTCTAACTACATAACATTGGTTAGAATTGAAAACACAGTGGCTTAAGTTCTCTGCATAGACTTTCTTTAGTAATTTGGTCATCCTAGCAAAGCTTCTTAGACATCTTAATTTTAGTCTCCTTCCAATAGCAGACATTCAAGAGACTCCAGGCATCATGACTTCCTGCCTCCATACCTCTACACAAAATTTGCTTTTATCGGGTTCTTCACTCATCTTCTTACCCAGGGGTATTCAATAAAGGGAGATATGGGAGGTCATGATGCTCTTTCCTTGTCTCCCAGACACTAAAGTTGAACTAAATCATGAGAACTATCCCTGCTCCTTCTTCCAATCAGAATTGGAACAATTCAATACAAGTGATGATTCATAATACAGATGCCTTGGATGTACTGTTCCGGCATTAATGGGCGTACTGTTAAAAAAAATATTAACAACATAAATTGATATAATTAGCTCTTTGAAACTATTGAAATGAAACTACCCTTCTCTAAATATGCCTGCTCCTTCTTCTGTATATTAACACGTTAGGTTTGAGTTGAGGCCATACAATTTTATTTACCACCCTTTTAGGTGTCTTCTAAATAAAAACAAAAATCAGAGGTCCTATATAGAAAAACATATCCCAACTTTCTTCGCTCTAGGAAAATAAAGTACAAAACAAATTTACCTGACCAGCAATTGCATCTCAAATAGTGATGGATGCCAAGTGAAACTAATAAAATTGGAAGATATGCACTTGGATTAAAATCAGTGTAAAATCTTCCCCCCTCCCCAAAGAAATGAGCCCACGAAAAAGGACTGATAGTGAAGGTATAGTCTGGAGTGTTTGCTTGTGTTGGTTATATAAAATATATATATTTTAAATTATGTTATTTTTCTAGTTAAGTCACTATGAATCTATCCAGGCTGTTTGTACCTTTAGCTTGTTCTGTTTCTAAGTTGTAAGAAATTCTCCAGCTCATATCATGCTGTAGGAATCAGGAAAAAAAAACAATGTCGTTTTCCTAGGTAAGTAGTAGCTATGACTACTCTGCTTTTAATGTTTCAGACTGAACTGGAATATATAATTTCATATAGAATCTACTGCTAGATGCAATGATTGCTGTTTAGACATCTATGACATACCATTGGGATATGTCATAGATGGTATAGGGTATCAAAAGTTAAACAAAAGTTCTGTAAATTCTTCTATGAAAATTTCCAGTAACAAAGCAAAAACCATATTGAGTCAGGAAGACAAACCTTCAAGCCTTAAGTCACTAAAGACATATTAGAAAATTTTTTTGGTATCTGATTTGTGATAAAAGATCTAGTATTAAGGAAGAGATCAGTGACTTACTAATATTAACTGATTAAATCTTGTAATGGTTTGTTCTTTGTGTTGATGTGTTCAGAATTATAACCTTTAATCTTAATATTTTCAAAGCTTTTTTTTTTTTTTTTTTTAAGGAGATCTATAAAATAGACCTACTTTAATTACAGTTTCTACTTCTTTGAACCAACCAGAGTTTCTCTTCTCTGGTTTGTTGCATTATTTGTTTACTAATCTAGACGTTAATGAAATTCTATTATTTATCAGGCTGTAACCTGAAATCTTAGATTTAACAAAATAGCAGAATAAAAAGTCCTAGAAGAACACAGTATCTTGTCTACTATAAATAGTTTGCCATTGTGGATTTATAGGTCATGGCATTATGGCAACAAAAGGGTTTCAGGACCATGGCAGATTGAGTACAAGAAGCAGACTTGCTTGAAATTGAAATACGCCAACTGAAAAATACTCTTTATAAAGCAGTGTAAAATTTAGTTAGGACACTTTTATTGCACAGGAACTGTGAGCACTAATAAGTCAGGATTTATGTGTTTGATATAATTGCCCATTAAAAACAGCACAAGGCATAGTTTAGTGTAAGTAACGAAAAACCATTCTCTATCCTAAGAGATTTTTCTGCCAACATAATTTCCTATGAACTGAATAGATAGAGGCTATCTTGTCAAACAAGAACCTTATGTGGAACTACTATATTTTGGCTACAAAAAATCATATAATATTACTCTTTAGTTTCCAGTGGAAAAATGTGTACGTAATTAGAAGACAAAAAACCAAACTGATATAGTAAGACTGGGTATGAATAGAGAACAAGGAATGTTTAGAACATTAGCTCATTTTACTAAAAGAGAAGAAACAAGAAATGACAAGCCTTGCTATTCATTGTCTCAATAGCAGTTCCCTTTATTTTAGCCAACCATTTTTTACATTATGGAAACATGATAGTTAAAACCAAGAAAAACATTCCATTAGTAATTATATACTATTGACTTTTCCCTTTGCTTCCGTAATAAAACAAATGACACCAAACAAAGCCCAAGCCAAACACCATCCAGTAGTAAGTAATCATTACTTCCAGTTTCTATTCGGTTGTATTTGAAATGTCCAGTGCCTGGTTTCATAAATCTGCCGATTAGTGACATGACAGTATGTTCTGAAATATGAAGCTGCATACTGATCTGAGCCCCCATTTCAGAAGTCAGGAGTAACAATTTTTAGCTTTCTTTCTGAGAAGCTCAGATATTAACCACTGTACCATTCTTTGTACTGTACTCGAACATTTTATATTATTAATTTTGAGGAGTTTGGATTTGTGGTTAGAACAGTGTTGCTGAACAGTGCTTGCACAGTATCAAAGCTTCTCTTTTTCCCACTCTGTGCCCCCAGCAAGTAGGTTTGGGATGGACAAGAGGCTCAGAGGGGACACAGAAGGGACAGGTGACCTGAAGTGACCAAAGGGATATTCCATACCATATAACACCATGCTCAGTAATAATAATAATAATAATAAATAATAATAATAATAAAAAAAAAGCAGTAGAAGAAAAAAAGGGAGGAGTTTTGTCTTCCAATATGGCCATTGCTTGGAGAATGTCTGGGCATGGGTCTGCTTGTGAGAGGTGGTGAGTGATTTTACTTTGCAGGGTGTTTTTTTTCCTTTCTTTCCTGCACCATCTTTAAACATAGGTTTTCCCATATTTAGTCGTCCTATTCTCTCTCCTATCCTTCTGGGCAGAGGTAGAGGGTAGAGGGAGCAACTGTGTGTATGTGTGCTCAGCTGTTGGCGGTGGTCAACCCACCATAATATCAAAGCAAACTTGAAAAAAATTTAAAGGCTAGGAATACCACCATTAGTATGGTTTTGAGTTTAATTTAATGAACTTTCATCAGGACTTCATGTATGGGACTTGGAACATTGTTCATTAGCTCAGATGTTGACTTACATCTACCTGTCTTAGCTTGCATTGATCTATACAGACAAGTATTTAAAATATTGTTAAAAACTTCTGTGAAACAGCACGAGTTTTCAACAGCTTATTAAGAAGAATTTTACAGTAGTTTGAAAAATCACAGTTAAGCAGAAATAATAAAAATAGAGAATTAATGACTGATGACAGAATATATTAAACCTTGTACCAATGACTCTTACAATCATGTCCAAAATGTATACAAGTAATAAGACTGGAGGAAACTGTGATTGAGGTCAATGCAGATAAACTATCTGAGAAGCTGGTAGTAAGGGTTCAAGAAGCTCAGGCCTGATTTCACATCATTTGAGTTAGATCTATGTTTAATGCTCACACTTGGAAGGTTTACAGATTCATCGAAATGAGACTGCAGTGTAAAAGGCTAACTTTATATTTACCAGCTTAAAATTTCCCTATTAACAATATGCTAGGAAACTGAGATCCACACATACAGCAATGTCTTTATGAAAATGATTTGGGGATCTTGCTGAAAACTCCACATTATGAAAGCAGCAAAATCAGAGAAATATTGCAAATGATCTGCATTTCTTTCTCACTATTTCTATTTTAAAAAAAATAAAAAATCTTAGTTTGCAGTCGGAATCCAATCAATATTTCTGTGTTTTTGAGTTACAAGAACAGCTGTTCTTCTTTGGATACATGCCCAATGTCAGTGCCCACAGTGAAGTCCTTGGGATTACCATCAGAGAATTACCAGCAGCTGGACTCCACTTTAAAAAGACTGGAGTAAATTCAAAACAGGTGTCTTCAGTGTGCAGTGTAAACCCTCACAGCACCGAGGTCAGGGAAGATAAAACTGAAACACTTAAAACAAATCAGTGGATTAGTGGCAGATGCTAAGGCTGCCCAAGAGTAGGATCCGTTACAGATATCCATAATGCAGTTCACTGCAGCAAACCCCAAATTTAAGCTACCTATCTTAAATAAAGTATTTATTTTTATTTTTATGCAGTGGCAAAAGATCTATTAAGGAGGTTGTTTTCATTGTGAAAAGAGCTTTTTCCATTATTCTGTTAATCAGTTAATTGGTTATAATAAAAATAAGTAGCACTCCCACGATGTGAAGTTACAAGCAAAAATCTGGTGATCAACGTCCATTTTATTAAAAATGGGGGAGGAGAAATACAATTCCCATGCTAAGCATAGTGTGAGAGACAACCAAAGCTCCGTTGGGTTGGGTGTAATAAATAAATTAATAAATAATTACTACCAGAAATAATTGAGAACAAACCCAGTAAAGTTACTTTACAATATATTCATTCTGTCCAAAAAGAAGAGACTTTCAATGTCATAAAAGAGTTGGTCTTTAGAAAAGAAATAGTGAAGGGGAAAAAAAAAAAAAAAAGTAGTAACTCCTTACTGAGATTCTTCTTCATTTATGAGAGCATTATCATTAAAGCTAGATGTGTAGAATCAGCTTCTCATTGATGAGACAGCTTATGTCAAGGGCAATCATATTAGGCTGTGTCTCTCTTAAGTGTACTGTTCCCTTAACTAAAATAGCACATTCAAGGTGAGAAAACCAAATCAAGTCTATTTTGAATTCTGATGTAAAAAATAGTCAGTGTTTTCATGATGCACAGAAATAGGAGGTTATAAACCAAAACTTATTCCTTCTTTGGTGACAAAGAAGTGGTTTATATATGTACATGTATACATATACATCTATTTTCAGATTCCATGCATCATTAAAGCCATTATCTTACCTTTCCATACTGTCAGGGGCCCCAAAAGCACCTTTATTTTGTTAGAAATAAGATTACCAGTATATATTGCTGTAAGATGCAGCTGTGTTTTGTTGTAAGCAATGTATTCTTCCCTCTAAATGAATATACATTTGAAATATTTAAAGTCTTTGGAAATTACTGGGTGCCCTCCCTTATTGCATGCATCCCAACACCTTTATATTCTAATCATCACTACTGATAGTCTTAGGACAAGGTTATGTAAATTATACCTAACCTCTTTAATTACCATTGGGAAAAAGATGCAGAAATAATCTTGCTGGTGTAAGAGCAAGATACATTGCTGGTTACAAAAACATACTGAAGTGATTAAATAGAAAGTTATTAGGGAAAAATTAGTCAGGAAAGCAAACTCATGCTTCAGCTTGGTTTATGTAAATTAATCCCTAAGACAACGTTATTTAAATAAAGCTACTTTGAGAAAGAATATTCTATTACTATTACACTTAAAATCCTGTTAAGAGAAAAAAAAAAAAAAAAAAGAGTACACCTTATGCATGAAACTAAGATTTTTATTATTAGACCAATCAAAATGTATCATGAAGTTACTACTTGTCCAGTTAGCTGATATAACATTAATTGATAATACAGTTAAGGTTAATATACACAACTTCCTAGTATCTATGCCTTTTCTTTAATAGTATGCTTCCCGTTCCAATGTCCTTTTGTGTCTTGAATTCAAAAGTACTGATCTTCCTCAAGCAGAAAAAGCAAGAGGTTTTGATGAACCACTACCATAACCAGCTCCAAATTCATCATTGATTAGCATTTAATACCAGCAATAGAAGAGGTAGAGATGTTTATCTTCCTTGTTCTTGAGAGCCACTTAGGGCTATTTTTTTAATGTATTGTAAGCAATCTTCTTTCATTTCATTGGTTCCTAGCTGAAGCTTGAAAGTTACTGAGTAACCACACCAAACTCAATTAATTCAAAAGGTCTCAGGGTCCTGAGTCTCTCAACTGAACTTAATTATCCTGACTAGCCTTATCTGGGACAGACCCTCACCCACATCCTCTCCCTGTAGTTCCAGGAGCTGTATTTAAGATCAGGCCTTTCTTAAAGTATGTTGTGGGTAATCTTTGTTTAGTCCTGCCTTTAATCCCTGCTTGGACCTTGACCTGTAGCTGTGTGTCTAAGCCCTGTCTCTGCTTCCTGTTGTGCTGAACTGATCTCCTTGGATGGACACTAGACCTGGTTCATCACAATGCCATGTCTAGGACTGTTGGTGGCGCTTGTTATCAGATCCGTGCTCTGTTTATATCTTGTAGTACTGCACTCTGCTGCAAGTGTGGTACTAGCAATGGTATCACCATTGTGTTGACATGGCCTTCCCAATGGACAAGTAAGGTAACATAGTATGTTTTAACTGTATTTGGTGAGAAAAGTGGTCTACATAATTTACTATTTCTTGTGGGTTTAGGCAGTATTTGCTCTACGGATAAAAAGATAAGACTGTGGGAAGTGAAGGTTTGTGGCAGTATCTACCCACTGGCTCTTGTCCTAAAATGCATCTGGCAGATCTTCAGAGCAATTCTGGTTTTCATATGCTGTTTCTGCAGGACCCTGTAAAACAGGGTCCTGTCATAAAATTAGTATTTTCTTGGTAGCACAAGTAATTGCTACTGCTGATAGCTCTTCTTCTTTGAGATATGTATTGGAACAAAGTCTACTGGGTATGTCTTGGTGATAACACATATGCTATTGCAATATTAGAGAAAAAAAAAAAACAAAAAACAACAAACACTCCCCACAGGCTGTATAAAATCTTGGCTTGTGAAGCAGAGAAATATGATTTAACAAAAGGTTTTATAGGTTTGGGGTTTTGGGGGTTGTTTTTTGTTTGGGTTTTTTTTTTGTTGGTTTTTTTTTTGTTGTTTGGTTTTTTTTTTGCTTGCCACTTGTTTGTGGTTGCTGAGACATTACTTTCAAAAACATGTAAGGGCTTTCCCAGAAATGGCATGTTGGTGGTGAGACAGCAGAGCAATTTGTGAAAGATGCATTAAAATCTGTTATATCGATACCATATATACAAAATAGTCTTATATGTACTTGCAAAACAAGAAGAAACATGCAGAAAGTTCAATAACTGATGCCAATATAAAACTGATGTGAAGACTGTATCAGTAACATTAAGATAGTAAGTAGTACAAGTAACTATCTGGATGGGAACTTTAATGTCTGAAGTTGAATTCCACTTCAACATAACAGCTGCTCCTGAAGCTGCCTTAAACTGCAGGGCTTTTAGCTTTATCATCTGTACTAATTAGATCCATAGAAATTCTATTCATCCTTCATGGTATGTCTGAGACATTGTTTTGTTTCTTATCTCTGGATGTTTACAGGGTGGGTTGTTGGGGAAGAACCATAGCAATTTTACAGTGTTTTCCAGCAGCTTTGTGAAGAGATGCACACTACCAGATCTGAATTATTTAAAGAGTTCTACTGATTCTGCATGCATCATCCAATATTATGTAGAATTTGACAGCGTTAAGCTTTACCAAGACAGGGAGTAATTATCAGTGAGAGGAAATGTATTTAACTAGGGAATTACACTGACTAAAAGGGCATGCAGAAATAGGTGTAAAATAACTGAGCAACTCTAATAAAATATTTTTTCTAAAATTAGAACTCATGTAAAGAAAAGTTGAAGATGCTGATAATGATCAACTTCTTAAATAGAGCAGTCATTAGTTTGTGCAAACTGAGTTCCAAAATCAAAAGTAAATTTTCTGTCAGCGAAGTTTCAATTGAGCATGAAACTGTCTTGTAGGTTTGATAGTGGTGGTAAAAATTTTGAAGCATCTTCTATTTGTAAAACTAAAATTGAAAGTGGCTGGTCTCATACACTTTCAAGTTCTTCAGTGATCCAGTAACATGGAGATATCGGCTCTGAAGAGAGCTATAAATAATTTGAGCAATTCACTTGCTGGAGGAACAATTTTACATATGGCTTTTAAAAAATCTGTCTTCTATTATACTTCATAAGCACAGGTAAAAAAAAAAAAAAAGAAATCTGAAGAGCAAGCAGACACTAAAACTGCACTCATCATAAGGATTCTGACTGTCAAGCATAGAAACCCATGGGAAGTGTGTTGCTGTACTGATGCAGAGTCTTTGATGAACTGCATAACTATTCAGTTTCAAAATTACAGTGAGTATCTTGTATGCATTGTTTTTGGAATGTGTTTAAAAAGGTATTTAATGAGGAAGTGCAACCAGACTTTTCATCTAACTGATAGTATGCTGATTATAAATGAGTATTGTACTCGAATTTTGATGTCATTCAAAAGGATTTTCTAATAGTGTCTTCTTGCCATATTTGCCTGTATTCAGGCCCAAGGTCTTAATTTCCCCACTTTTGTATTGCCACCTGAAAAGTTTCAGGTCATGACAGTATCCTTTATTTAAGTACCTTTTGATGCTTTTAAAAATACATTGGATTCTCAGCTAGTCTAATTTATCTGGACTTCAAACTATTTAGGACTAGTGCTGACTAAGTGTCCAAATCTTTGAAACGGATTTGTTTAACAGTATACCTCCTTAAATTGTCCCTTGATAACTCTCTATAATAGTATTTTACAAGCTTCTTTAAAGTTGTCTTTATGCATCATTATAGCAATTTCATGCTGTTGAGGGGGGGGCATACTTCATAGTGAGAAAGCAATGTGCTGATCAGACAAGGGAGCCTTGCTGTGGATAAATACACTACTCACGGTAAGAGACCAATATAATTATCTGCATTAGCTTATTACAGCCTTAATGCTAGGCGAGTCCAGTTTTCTTTTTCTAAATATATTGGTTCATTGGAGAACACAGATCAAGAGTTGGCATGACCTTTATTATGTGACCACCTGCAGATCTCTTAAAAACATCAAATACAACACAGTTAGATTTCGTTACTATGTCGTGTGTCAGACCTCTCAGCCACAAATAATGGCTGTGGCTTTATTTCAACTGCAAGATCTTGGCAAGCACTAGAGATGGTCTTACTTGCTGTCGTTACTACACCCTCAGCCTTTGGGCTCAAGTTTTCGAGCCTTCTTACTTCTGTTTTTATCTAGTTATACTACAGTATGTTTTTCAGTATTCTGACCAGGCAGGATTTTTAAATTAAAATTTTCTCTCCATGTTTTCAAAAGGAGTTAAGGGAACAGTGAAGAGCTGATATAGTCATTCTTATCTAGCATATATTCTGAGTGCCATAAGTAGTGGAAGTGAAAGTAAAACTGTATCAAATAACTCACAAATATCACAACCAGAGAATCTGCTCTTCACTCGGATAGTACGGCTACATATATTTTGAAATAATAGGACAATTAGCAGAAGATTTCCAAAAGCTAGAATTTGGAAGAACTATGGAAACTTTGTTATAGCTCAAAACAAAGTTTGGGTTCCTGTTAAAGACAGCAGCAAACAGATAGTTAAATTTGCACCAGAAAACCTTTTAGCCTCATATCCATTTATCAGCAATGCCCAGTTAGTACAGAGAAAGGAATTAACCCTACAGTAAGCAGTTATGGAACAACTTTCCCTAGAGAAGCTTCTCCCCTGAACCCTAGTATTTTGTTCATCTACCATCTTTAAATTGTTCCCTGTTGAACTATTTTCAGTAGATGTATTTGTTTTAAATAGAGCAGTGTATCTAAGCCACAGCATACCATGACAGAAGCAGAAGTGAACTACCTGCATGTAGGAGCAGTTATCAGTCATCTCCCCTTTAAAGTACTGAAATGATCAATGCATTACTCTTTATAGCTAATACTTACTGATTTAAGACATCGGTGTGTCGTCTCTCCCCCCACCCCCACCCCCCTCTTAATTCCTGAACAAATGAATACTGTTTTAATGATGTGTAGAACACCATACGCTGACAGCCCCTAGAGAGTTGCTACTGTGATTGCGTATCTGGCTTGGAAGTGGATGAGGAACACCATGGCAAGAAGCATAGAAAGGAAAAAAATATTCACAAGGGTATTACGGTGCATGTGACCAGATAGTTGCATAATGAGTGATGTGTTACAGAAGCATTAAAGCATTTAATTGTACCTAATAAATATAGTTAGTTATTTGATAACATGAGAAAATAAGTAGAAAGAGAACAATATCTGAGAATTACGTGGGGTGAAAGCTTTAAATCTAGATTGATTTATAAGGCAAAAAAAAAAGACACTGCATAGAAGTAAAAGCATCTATTTCAGTGGTATCTGGTGGCTTTCCTACAGGTATTGAAATATAGATTGCCTGTCTCACTGTGTATGCTTTGCTGAAGATTTAATGTCAACAAATAGGCAGGATCCCATCTTTTTTCAGAAAATGAGAATGTTAGCTTCTTTAAAAATATCTTTTTATTGGTTATAAACAGTTTTCTCCTCCAGTTTACAAGCCAGGGGAACTAGGTCGTATGTTGCTCCAAACAATATAGTGTTTTGAATGACTTGAGAGGCTCAGCTTGCTTTTCTCTGCCAGAACTCAGGTAGAAGATCCTTCCCTGGTTTAGGATCAGGCAGACAATAGACATACCATTGTACCTAGCTGGCTAAAAACTAATGTGGCTTTACAAATGCCTTGGTGAAGACTCAAGGTTCGTAACTTCTTTCAGGAGAACACAAAGATAAGCTTGAAATGTGTTTGTACACAGTTTGTTCTCAAAACAATCCCTGAGAATTTAATATGAGATCACTAGGATTTTCTGCTTCTGAAGTACTCAAACTATAAAGAGCAAAGGCCAATTTAAATGTAAATGTGACACACATACTGTGGTGATCAGTGCAGAAGCTCTGTGGGAATATATATCCTTTACAGGTGTCAACAAAAATACAGTGGAAATGTAGTTTCTTGAATGATAAATAATTCAAATATTTAATGGGACCTTACTATCAGTGTCTCTGAGTGTTAGAGCTGTGGACTGTTATGAACCACTTGAAAATACTGCCAAAGCAAAGACTACTTGTTCGTTTTGGTTTAATCTGTTAGCAAATTCTGGTGAGCTCTGATCAAACATGCATTGGTTTTGTGCATCTTGTGAAGACAGTTCTCTAGTGCCCATAAAGCCTAATGATCATTATGTAGTTATCTGCAGATGACTACCTCCTATAACCGTAATTTCTTGAACCACTGCAAACAGTCCCTCCCCAGATGAAACTTTGTAGTGCTTGACATCAGAGCTGCTGGATTGGACCCAGGTCCCTATGGCCAACCTCAGCTTTGGGAGGGGATGAAGCTGATTAACCACTGAGGAGTTACTGCTTTTATTTTTGAAACAAGGAGGAAGACCATCTTCCCATTACTTTCTGATCTATGTTGTTGGCCTAGTATACAGAGTCGTGAGCATGTATTTTTCTATTGTTTTCTATGCTTTTTGTGAAGGGTCCTTCAGAAACAAGTAGCTGTAACAGCTCCCATCTTTTTTTGTGCAATTTACTGTATGCCCTTCTAATGGGAACCCCTCCCTAAGCATTCTTCCTCTAAGTATTAATGCTTTTTCTCTTATATATTTGTGTTCCCATAATTTTTTTTTAGGTGTGACCTGTTGTAATCACATATCTTTTTAATGACAATTATCAAACATATAACAATGTGGCCGTTCTACCTATATTGCTACCAATATTATTGGGTATATACCATTCATTTAAAACATTTATCTCTGGTATATACAATTATGCAATTAATGTATGCATCACTGAAAATACTTAAACTATAAAGAACTAGCTTGACATTTTACCAGTTAAATACAAGGGAAGTCTAAACTTAAACACCTTAATTGTACAGATTTTTCAAATAGCATGTTAATGGTGATAAAAGACAGTTTAAGGTGATAGACTTATTTGAGGCTACCAGCTAATTAGTGAGGTCCTAGTTAGAATCACAGAATCTAATGATTTGATAAAGCTGTCTTGTGGAGAATCGATCTCTAACTTTTTCTGGAAACTCTACAAATAGTTCTCATTAAGTGCTGGTAACATGACTGAAGTCAAACATCAGGATCCCTACAGTCAGACCACCTACTACAAAAAGAATTTTTGCCAAACAATGAAATTGTTGGGAAACTCAAAACAAGAGGGGAAAATGATTCTTAGTTACATCCTCACACATCAAGAGTGTATACAGTACTTTCCAGGAGAACAAACTTGTGTAGAACACTAGTTAGATGATAACTACGGATCATTCGCCACTCTTACACTGCTATTGATTTATCATTGATCCTCTTTTGTGGTTTGTATTGAGATTCCTATTTCTTATTTGTTCTTGTTACCTGTTTCTGAGATGAACTGGTAAATGTGTAGGACAGGATTCTCTACTTCTTTCTACTGTTCATCTATTTTTCGTTCCAGGAGCAAAATATAATAGACTTCTTACTGAAAGTGTGAACTCAGAATTATTCTGGGATGGAGTAAACACTTCTGCACATATGAAAAAGGAACAAAATTTTCTTAAAAGGCTCATTTACTTTTTTTTATGGTATGTTTCAGTTTTCTGTCTATATTTCTGTAAAATTTAAACACTACCAAGTGAAGGCAAGGAATGCTGTCAATACCTCTCTTCCTACAGTACAGTCAAATGGATGGAAAAAATAGGAGAAATACTGGTTCAACATGCCTTCTTGAATTTCTAAGGCATAAAATTGAATTTACATCTCTCCAGGGAAGCTCTCTACCATTCCTTTGAGCCAATGATACATCACTTGATTCTCCATGCCCTGGAGAATATCCTAACCAATAAGCTGGAAGACTTCTATTGCTGCCTCATAAAATAATGACGTAAATATACAAAATAAAAAGCTTTAAAATTCCTACTCTTCCATACCTCCCCCACCCCCAAACTACTGACTCAAAATCATGGATAACCCTGCTAGATGATAAACCTCAGGTCAAATATTTGAAGTGAGCAGAAAACAAGATACAACCCTTCCACTTTCAGAGCTGGACTCTTTGTAAAGAGAGTTGTATGTCTAGAGGTGCTGATGGCTTTGTTGTGGATTGGCTATGACAGTTTAATATTATTTTTTTAAATTCCACATTTTTACTGAAAAAAATTATTATGGTTCTTTTAGGTGGATCAAAATACTCTGCTTGCAAACTCTTTATTTAAAAAATAGGTAAGAAACAAGGTTGAAGTGTGGGATTTTTTTCAATCTTGGCCACTAAACTTGAAAACCCAAACTATCAAATTTAATTCTGAATATGGCAATGTTATACTAACAGCTCTGTCTAACTCATCCTCTGACAAATGTCGATTCTTACCTTAAGACATTTTAGATAGGCTTTCAAATGAAAGATAAATCCATACTGTACAATCTCAAATATTTTCTGTGTAGAATAATGTAGCCAGTGTAATCCTGGAACATGGGAGATATGTTCAGTGTTCTATACCTTCCCTAAATCTCATCCCTGTCACTGGTGCTTGGCTTCCAGGAAGCTGGTACCCTAAAGATGCTTCCCTTCTGCTGTATTTGGTTTTGCTTTTCTTGGTATGTTGGTGTTTGTTAGCTAGTAGGGATGGCTTAATTGGGGAGAAGGTAGATAAGAGACAATAACCTTCCTGCTGATATTACGTGATATGTTATGCAGCTCTTATCGTACATGATATGCTCCTGTTAAGCAGCTGCACAGCTTCCTCTACCAAACACAGACTGGGTCTGACTGTATAGCTAATGTGTAACAGTGCCAGCAAATGCAGCAGCTTCTCTGACAGCAGAAGACAAAGGAGACTTTTAGCAGTCTGATCTGTCAGCTCTCACCACAGTATCTGTGGCAAGAAGTATTGTTTATCTTCGGAATGAGCCAAATGCCTTTTCAATTGGGACCTTATTGTTTTATATTGGGGGCATGGTATGTGAACATCAAATTGGTCTGTGATGCTGTTACCACACAGTACAAATAAAGAAGGCACTGACAATGTGTGCAGGAGTGTCTGTGTTGCAGAGCTTCACTCTGCATTGCCTGTAAAGATACTTCAGTTTCCTGCAACTAAACCAATAGATCTTTGTGGCATTATGCTGTGTAATGCAGAAAAACAGACATGCGAGCAGTATAGCTGCATAACATTGCTCTGTGCCTGGGATAATTCCATCTGAGATTTAGCCCTCTAAAAACCTTATATAGATGAATCTATATTCTGGAATTTGAGCTAACTGGAAACCCCTTTGAAAAATCTTTATAAATGTACAATACAGACTGCTTAGGGGATCTACATATATCATGAGACTGTTATGAGGCTTTGATACCTAGATTATTTGTCTTTAAACCAAGAAAGATCATTTATCTATGAAAGAATCTAACCAAGCTTGTTTAAGAACACAACATCCCACATCAAAGCAATCATACCTTGTCTGCCAATTCTGATCAGGTAATTATCTATTAATTTATCCTAAGTATGTTCTTAAAACAAAATGCCCATAACTGTTGATTTAGCTCACCGAAAAGCATATACTTTAAAGGAAAATAAATATAACTGTTTATTTCAAATGCTTAGATGTTTTCAAGGAAAGTCTAAATGAAGTCTTTGAGGGTAGTATTAAGAAAGTGTCAACACACAATGAGAAATACTATGGAGTTTGTTACTTGAAGTACTAGATTTGGATGTGTACTTTGTCTTTAAATTTGTTGGTACAAATCAAACAAATGGAAAAAAAAGAATCAGAAACTCTAGAAAGCTATGTGGAAAATAATATATTGAGACAAAACCCAAATTGTTTAAGGAATAAATTTTAAAAAGCATAAAGAACAATCATAAATCTTTTCCAAAGACCTCAGATTAAGAAGAGCTGACAGCGTGCAAAGCTCATTGACAATTAAGGCATAAAAAGATTTAGATTGTGAGACCACAACAGAGGAATTATGTGGGTGTTTTTTGCATTGCTGCTCATCATGGTGGAGCTTGGGGATTTTCCACATTGAAATCCTGGTTTTAGTCTGTCAGGGAATCTGTTAAATTATTCAGTAGAAAAGGTTATGAAACATGTAGAGGAAAATGAACAAAAAGATGTGGTGACCAGATGGTATTCACCACAGAGTTCTAATGTAAGTCTGACATAATTTCTTACTACAATTCATAGTGAAGCTATCTCAAGCTTAAAGCTACAGTGGTAATAGAGGCCAGGATGTGACTGAAGTGGCACCAGGTTTGGGGTTTTTTTTAAAGGTTTCAGAGGTGTACTAGGTGACTACAGACTAGTGATTATGCTAACTGTGCAGGGCTACTTAATGGAAACTTCCAAATAGTAAGGGAAAAAAAAAAAAAAAGTAAAACTTTATGCATCAGGGGTTCAAAATATGGTTAGGAAAATAAAGAAATGGAACTCATTAATATCCCTTTCTTCCTTGAAGTCTGAGCCACAAATAACTGGAAACTACAGAGTATTCTGGGTAATTATTATTAAAAGTGCTATTCTCATTGTTTCTTGCTATTCTCATTGTTTCTGAGCCATCCCCTGTTGCATATGGTAAGAGGGAAAAGGTTGAACTGTACAAACATTTCATCAGACTTGTTACAGTCATGTTCTTTGTGGTGAAATCTGATGATGGGAAAAGGTCTTGTGTTAAGCTGGACTTTTTACTGGTCAGAACAGATGTCTACTGCTGGTTAGTATTCTGGCTTCTTGTGTCTGTGCTGTAGTACATGCAAAATGTGAATATATTCTAGAATGAGAAACAAGTTATAGATGTACAGATGGTATACAGAACAAATGTATGAAGCTTTCACTGCCATTACATTAATCTGATTTTATGCCAAAGAAGTCTGGTTTCTGAGATAGTAGTAAGCATAACAGGTCAGAAATCATCACCTCTCTGTGGGTTTTGAGGAACCTATTTGTCTGTGATTTAGACTCTGTACTTCAAAGTAAACTAACTGATTGCATATTAATCTCAATAACAACTAATGGCCTGTCATGTACAAAACTGAGGAGTTATACAAACATTGCTATGGAAATGGATTACAGAAATTGGCAAGTACTTTGATACTGACTATTAGAAATAAGCTACTGTGAAAGATATTTTGTATGGGGATTTAATCAGTAATAGCAGCTACACAACTGCTGGTTTTACACAAAAACATCTGTAAGGATATAGAGTATATAGTAAACACTTACCATGACTTGTAAGTTTTAAGCTGTACCTCCTCAACTGCATTTGGATAGTGCATTGTGAGTTATTTTGAAAGTTTCATCTGATATAAGTATATGCCTCTACCTGTCAAATCTAATCAGTTGAATTTAAGCAAATTTTCTAAAGGATTACCCTTTTGTCCTGTTCTCAGGGAGGGGGACCCTCCCAATAGAAATACTCCTATGCATTCCAGCTGCAGTCAGACTTGTTTCTAGCGGCCCTTTACACTGCATGTGTGTAAAAACAGTCATTTGAGACTATCAGTATGAGAAATTGTTCCTACCAAACTGTGTGACTTTATAGTTGGCAGTGTGGAGAAGTAATGCAAAGATGAGCTCATATAATGGGACTCCATCCGTGGAGTTTAGTCCAGAACTGCAACCTAATCTGTGCCTAAGAACTCCTAACGTGAGTACTAGTAAGATATTTTGGATTTGTATTTAAAGTCCTTTGTATTTGCTCAGTTTCTTATAATTTATATTTCAAACTGATTTAATAGGATAGCTCATCCAGAATGACAGTGAACAGCCCTATGACTTTGTTATTCTTGGTATTTGAGAACAATGGATTTTTACACCAGCGTAAATCTTGCGTCAATGCAGAATCAGCAATCTTGTAGTTATGGCCAATTGTCCTGGTCAGCATCAGGCAATCGGATGCAAAGCAGCCAATGCATTGGAAGTGAAAGCTAGTTCACAGAGGCTAACTCAAAGCAGAAAGGCAAATTTCTTCTTTGGATTAATAGTAAATCTCAAAGAAATGCTTTTCAAGTGCCATGTAATACAATGTTTCTTGAATGCTACACAGAACACGAACTGTACTCATCAGTGCCCAAAAACCTTTCCAGGAACACTCTGCTGTAGAGTCTTGTCCTGTGTAATTTGTACAACCTTACCCTCAGCTACCACAGCATTCATATTATTAGCTGATGCCCAATTCATCAAGCAGCCCGGACACTTTGTATTATTGATCTGTCTTCTTTTATTAGATTTTCCTAGTTCTTGTGTCATTCATAAATGTTATCAGGGATTAATTTGCATTTCTTTTGACATTTTTGATAAAATGGTAAATAATAGTGGGCTTAAAACTGTTCTCTGAAATCCTGCTAGAAATACACCCTCTTTGATTATTATTCCTTGCTATATGAAGCTCAAGGAAATATTTATCAGGTTTTTTTAATCTACTGATTATGTGTGGTTTCATTATTTTTCATGAGTCCTTTTAATTGAAATATTATGCAATAATAAGTTAATAAGCGAGGCACTAAAGAAATAACAGGAAATAGGTCCTATTAAACTAGCCATGAATAACTTTATCAAAAGTAATGTTATGGGTTTCTTCTCTTGACTGGCATTAATTATATTTTAATCCTTTAATTCTTTAACACTTTTATTCTTTTATTAATAGTCTTGAGTCAACCATTTAATATTTCACCCAGGATCAGGATCTGGCTGACAAGCTGTTACTACATAGACTTTCTTGTTTACCTTTTAATGTATATGCAAAATTTTAACTCTCTTCCATTGGGTGTGGAACTTGACTACTGTACCCAGTCCTGTTGAACCTCACCATTTCCACTGCAGCCTCCTTGTGGAAGCAGGCTTTTTGGATGCAAACAACCTGGGAGCAATTTCCCAACATCTGATTTGCAGTTGCATTTCCATCCTGTGATATGACAATATCATCTCTCTTTTCAACTTGCAAAAAAATCGAAATGCATCTGTCGTTTGCTTGGAATGCATCTGTCATGTCTACCTAGAAAAGCACTTAAACTATACTGATTACTGTTATTTCTAACTGATTAAATAATTGCAAAACACTATGCCCCTCATCCTATTTATTAATTTTTATAATAATTTATTTCTACAGTGTCCTTTGCTTCCTTTACTGTGTCTTCCCCCCCCC
>NW_020799095.1:69767126-69798828 GCF_003259725.1 Athene cunicularia
CCCGATTTGTAACTTATTTCATATTCACTGCACTCAGCCATTTCATATGTGTTCTGGGATTATAGAGTGCTTTTTTCCCCCCATGAGCAACATACTGATTTTTCTCTTAAATCTGTGAAACCTTAGGATTGTGATTTCTAGAGCATCTATTCAAGTAATGTTAAATAACTTCTAATTATTATCAGTTTCATTACTATTTTATCAATTGATTTGACTCCAGATTCATGAACATATTTTGAATGTCTTTCAATTTGTGAACGAAAACAACAAATGAGGTATTTGCAAAACATAAATGCATAGCTTTTCCGAAAGTGAAAGAACCTTGCTACAAAAATGTTAATTTATTTTTTACTGGTTTTCGTCCTTAAGTAGAAACAGTAATAATGATGGATGCTTCTCTTAAATTCTGTAGAACTTGACCTTCTGAGTTTAAGTTCATGCAAAACCTCCAATGTATATATAAAGTTGCAGAGTTGTCCAAAGAAGGAAATCTTTTGGCTAAAAGAGACTGCTATTTGACTTCTAAATCTTTGAAGAAGAAAATGTATAAAATTCTGCCTCACAGCTGCAAATGGTTAAGCATACAAAGTTGCTCAGTGAGATGTACACGTATGTTGGGCTCCCAGTCCCCTCCTTGTCGTGGCTGCAGGGAAACTGACCTTGGGAGGCTTTGAGTGGTTGAATTTGGATTAAAAGGGAAGCTTGTGACCTACTCTTTTGTTAGTGTCTGCTCCTCTACTGCACATGTGTTTGCTCTTGAATGAAAGATGTTAGCACATAGTACGTGGAAATACTATTGTTTCCAGAGTATTCAAGAGTATTCAAGTTTCAATAGAAAAAGCTGCTCCTGGAAAGTAACTTTATCTCCAGCATCATCACTATAAGAGGCTGAAACAAAGTAAAAGTTAGCAAGTACAAGGCAGTACTTGTCACAGCTGGTGTGCACAGCAACTGCAGCGGAAAAAAGCATGGCACAGCATTTTCTTCAGAATAAAAAAATGTGCCTATGTTCCAAGACAACCTACAAGGCAGTATGTAACAGCGTCATGTGCAACGTAGTAAATTAGTTATGTGAAACTATTAATCATACTCCTTTCACCACTTTCTCCTCTATTAATCCATTCCTGCCAGAAATTTAACATTACAAATTCCTCAGATGTTTCATACACATACCACTGTTTAAATTAACCTTAGGCTTCCTCAAGTCTCCTTTCCCTTCAAACTATCTCTTTTTGCCAAGGAGTGAAAGGCAGCCAGATTCCCATAGGAGGTCAGCTGTTCTAAATGTTACAGGGGTCAGTTCTGGCATTATAAATCCAGAATTATTTCATGCTTGGCAATGCATAACTGTAATAGTTAAACTCTGTAAATTTGTTACTAACTGAAAAAAAAAGGAGGGAAAAAAAAAAAAATAAAGAAACCAAGGTTTCTTCATTTTATGGATGAGTGGGTGCAGCACAAAGCTGTGACATTCTCAATACTTTGCAGGAATCTAAATATGAGTCTGTAAGAGTAATACCAGCTGGTATCTACAATAATTTGGTCACTTTTGGAGAATGGAATATATACCTGGATGAGGTTGTTGGTGATATATTCTGTCCACTTTAAAAATTCAGGAGGACTTATTTTAGGAAAACAATTATATTTCAAGGGGATGGCAGTTAAAAACCAACATATCGGAAAGGAGACTTTAGGATCTGATGCCACTGGTAGGTGATTTGTGTTTCACTGGTGTTACTGTGGTGTTCTGGTTTCAGGTTTTTTTGGCAGTGCTCAGTATGGGAAAACAGAAGCATTTTTATAAATCAGCTACGGTAATCGTTACAGGATCACAGGACAGGGTTGTAAGGCACCTCTATATAGTGCCTGCCTCTGTCCTTCCAATAACTCCCTTGCTGGTATGGGCAGAGTGCTGGCTAGGTTGCTCAAAGACACTCTCTTCCTCAGCTTGAACAAGCCCTGGTTCCCTCACCTTCTGCTCACAGCCCTAGGCCAGCTTGTGGAGCCTCCACTGAACTCCAGCACATTGATGACCTTCCTGTACTGGGGGGTCCAAGACTGGATGCAGTATCTGAATGAAGTGCAAGTGCTAGGCAGAGGGGTTTAGTGCCCCTCACTGATGTCCTGGTTGTGCCCCTGTGAATAGCTCTCAGGATACGACTAGCAGTTTCCGCAGCCAGGGCACACTGCTGGCTCACACTCAGCTTTTGCCAAGGGCCCCAGGTCCATTCCTGCAGAGCTACCCTTAATCAGACATGCCCAGCCCATGCGCTTGTACTGATGCTTCCTGCTCAGGGACAGTACCTCGCTTTGTCCTTGTTAAATTTAATGAGTTTCCTGTTGCCTGCTCCTCTGGCCTGTCCAGGTCACTCTGGATGACAGTCATAACCTCAAGTGTATTGATTTGCTTACACCCAGTTGTTGTCTGCAAACTTGACCAGCGTGTCCACTGTAATCTTCTCCAGGTCATTACTAAAGTTGTTAAACACGGCGAGTCCCAGCATGGACCTTGTGGAGTACTGGCTACTCGTTACTGGTATATGACCCACCCACCACTACCCCCTGAACCCAGTAATTCAGACAGGTTTTTTTTTCATCTGTTTTTTTACTGATCTAGACTATAGTGTCGTGGTTTGTTTCCAAGTATGTTGTGAGACTGCTCAGTTGTACACAAGTTGAGGTAACTGACATTCACTGTTCTCCTCCCTGTCCACAAATCTGCGCATTTTATCACTTTTTATATCTAATGAATTAAAGGGTAAAAATTGAGGCCTTCCTGTTTGGCAGAAATTTCTGGAAATACAAAAATAATTATCAGACCAGTCCTTTCCCTGTGTGCAAATATTAATGAAGAGAGCAAGTGGAACTGATGCATGGAAAATCAAGGTGGAATGTATTTAGATGATGGGAGGCGGGGGGAAGCCCCAAACCAAACACCACCCATGCTGTGCTTCCATGTTGCTTTGGAGAAAGAATAAAAGTGAAAACAAGGCCTATGTATTGAAAAAAGTAGTTCAGTGTTTTCATTAAAATTAATATTTTAACTGAAGAGATTTGGCTTAAATGTGATGCAAAAACAAGCAAGCAAATCTTTGTTTCTGAAGATCTAAATTACTGCCAGTAGATTTGATTCAGCTGGAAGTATCTACAGCTGCTAATTTTCCTGGCCTCCCTTTTTAGCTAATAGGCACAAGGGGGCATTTTTAGGACACCTTCTGTCCTGTTTTTGACATCTGATCCATGATGAAATTAGTGGTTAGATACAATAGGCCATATTGATCTCCAAAGTCTATAAAAGGACTAGCTAAAAAGCTTAATAAAATAACTAGCTTAAAAATAGTAATTTACACTGTGGTCAGATTTGTTTTGCTTTGAAACATCACTCAATAGGGCACTCCAGTAAATTCTGCAACTGATGTTAAGGTTGTCCATGAGAGGAAGATGTAAGTATGTGACTGCTACCATTTCACTACAGTTGTTTGGATTTGGGATTCACTCCTAATGCAAACTTAATAATTTTGGTTTTATACATTCCAATATGCCACAAATCTGACTATTGATTGGAGAGCATGAGAGACAGCTATGAAAACCTGACAGACCATATAACTGCAGTAAGAATGGATCATTGTGCTCAGGCAAACTCAGCAGTGATAAAATACTGTGAACCTTAGAAAATACAAGTTTTTAATGCCCTCTCACTCCACATTTGTCAAACGCATGACTTTAAAATGTGACTGTTTGATACAGAAACATTCCAGGATGTGCATTATACTTCAAGGGAAAATAAATCCCCCCTGCAAATGTTTTTTTTATAGTATTGTATGAACACTACTCATCAGTAGTGGGACATCATGCTAATCAAACCTAATTGTGCCTCTCCCTGTCCCCCCATCAACAGTTGATTTCTATAGAGAACCATAACTTGTTATAACAGTATCTTATTGGCTCATTGGGTAGATTCTAATTCTTTGAAGAGACTCAAAAGAAAGTAATAGCTGATCTTTGTTCACTTAATTCACTAAGTAAATTCGAAGACTTGACTTCGTGATGCATAATTGACTTATCTAAATAGCTAACTGAAAACTGAAGTAGTAAAATGAATGAAGTGTTCTGCACTAATTATGGCACTCATTCATCTCCAAAGTTCTCTCTTCATTTTTACTGCTTATTCCTCAAATATTCTTTATTTCTCTGCTAATGAAATATCCCTATACTAAAAGCATATACTGCAACTTTACCTGCTACTGCAAAGTGATAATTGCACTCAGTGGTTAAAATGGAGGTAGGGGAATACTGTATATATCTATTACCATGAAAATGTTCATGTATATGGGTAACACTATTTTATTTAACAATTGTTTGATCTATGAAACTCTTCAGCACAATACGCTAAAAAAATAATAGGCATGACTTGATATGTAGTGGTGATAATTCTTGGGGGGGTGGGGTTTGTGCTTTATGGCTTCCTCTTCCTTTCTCTGTTTATTTATATTCAAGCATACAATTCTAAAGTTGCTTAATAGTGAATAGGGAGTTTTACTGCTATTAAATGATTAATTTGAAAAATCAGAAGTTTATGCTTCTGCAGTGAACTATTCCTGAGAATTATGCTGCTTCTTTTTACAAAATCTTTTTATTTCTGATTCATATGGTTTTTCACAATAGCTAGAATAGTATGTTATCTTGTAGTCCTTAGATTGTACCAGAAAAAAATAGATTTTATGAGCCATCTTCAGACACTGAAATTACTCTGCCTGTTTAGTGGCAAGATGTTTTATCTGAGAATATTACAAAAGCCATACCAGAAACAACATGAGTTTAAGTACAGAAGGGTTCTTTTGGTTTTGTTTTGGAATTATATGTTTACAGCAACGGCATTTCAATAGCTTTATGGCAGCGGAGAAATAGAAACTTAAGGATAGAGCTGAGACCTTATTTTAGGGTCCTCTGATTCCTCTTCTGAGCTTAGCATATACTTATATTGCTCTCCTAAACTTACAGCTAAAGTCTGTATCTATAAAATATAACACTAAAGAAAATATTCTTGGATAATAATACATGGGAAGTAGTCTTTATTGCTGCTATTAACAGTGTATATATGTATCTTGATATTTTCCATACAGAATATATGACCTCATCTGCTGTATCATTAGAAGTGATTGTTAAACTAAATTGCATAATGTTGCATCGTCAAATGTTGGGTTTTACCCCATGGAAGTACATGAAACATCCAGATGGAACAGCTTGCAGTATTAGCACCCTAGATTGTCAGTGTGCGAACTTCACAGAATCACTGAATCAACTAGGTTGGAAAGGACCTTGAAGAACATCCAGTCCAACTGTTAACCTAACACTGACAGTTCCCAACTACACCATATCCCTCAGTGCTAAAGCCAAGGTAGACAACATCCACAGCCTTTCCCTCATCCAATAAGCAGGTCACCCTGTCATAGAAGGAGATCAGGTTTGTCAAGCAGGCCCTGCCTTTCATAAACCCATGCTGACTGGGCCTGAGCATCTGGTTGTCCCACATGTGTTGTGTGATGGCACTCAGGATGAGCTGCTCCTTCAGCTTCTTGGGCACTGAAGTCAAAGCTGACAGGCCTGTAATTTCCTGGATCATCCTTCTGACCCTTCTTATAGATGAGCATCACACTGGCCAATTTCCAATCTGTTGGGACCTGCCCAGTCAATGATGGAAAGCGGCCTGGCGAGCCCCCCAGCCAGCTCCTTCAGCACCCTCGGGTGTATCCCATCCGGTCCCATAGACCTGTGTGTGTCTGTGTGATGCAGCAAGTCACTGACTGTCTCCTCCTGGATTGTGGGGGGGTCATTCTCCCAGTCTCTGTCTTCTGGCTGAGGAGACTGGATTCCCTCAGTACAACTGGTCTTGCTATTAAAGACTGAGGCAAAGAAGGCATTAAGCACCTCAGCCTTCTCCTCATCCTTGTTACCTTGTTTCCTCCTGCATCTAGCAGGGGATGGAGCCTCTCCCTGGTCTTTCTTCTGATACTGACATACTTATAGAAACATTTCTTGTTATCCTTGATTGCTGAAGCCAGATTAATTTCTAGCTGGGTTTTAGACCTCCTAATTTCTGCTGTGAATAGCCTCACAGCCTCTCTGTAATCACTGTGTGTGGCTAGCCCCTTCTTCCAAAGGCTGTAAACTCTCCTTTTCTCCCTGTGTGGCAACCAAAGCTCCCTGTTCAGCCAGGGTGGTCTTCTCTTACAGCACCTGGGAACCACCAGATCCTGAGTCATTAACACTTTCTTCTTATTTTGCTAGAAGTTACATCAAAGTAAATTTGGAAGAAGGGGCTAGCCACTCACAATGATTACAAAATCACCACGAGGCTATGCAAAGTCTGTGTCTGAAAGAATATTTTTAATGAAAAGTAATTTTTACTTTTTTTTTTAATATCTTATTTTTGACTAAACTTTCAAAGATTTCTTCTTTGTATGTATCATCTTATATGAGAAAATATATGGAACATGGGACTTCTGCCTCAACCTCTTTGTCTCTGATTTTGCTATTTTCAAGTTCATTTTCTAGAATCTTTACTGCAATGTTTGGGGCTTTTTTATGTTTTGTAGGAGTTCCAGTCTGTCGATGTAAGATTTTTTTTTTTTTTCCAAATGTTAAATTGTGTTGCACTTCAAGATACAATTTTCTTCAACTTTCAATCTCCAACTAAATCTTCCTGGTTTGTTTTGTCGTCACTTTTGCTAACACTTTTAACTTTATACATTAATTTTACTCAAATATTATAGATGTCACATATTATGTTTGGAAAAAAGTGAAATAAAAGGTGGAACAAAAATAAGGTGGTAAAGAGAAATGGAGATCTGGATGACAGAGGGAAAAGGAGAAAAAAGTAAGAGTAAGTAGCTGGGTTCAAAGTTCACTTAGTGGATAAACCAATAAGGAAAAAGAATCAAGAACATATCTAAAATGTGATGCAAAAATACAACCATGATGCTGCTTGATTAAAAGAAAAAAAAAAAATGAGAGTGATCTGATGGATGAGAATTTGATGATCCCAAACCAAATTTCTTCTGCAGCAAATAGCTGTTGCTTTGTATATAAATTAACTTGTCTGAAATCTCTTCAATCCCAAAGTGCAGGTCATAATGCCATACATGCTATAAAAAGTGTTCTCCCACCTGGATGGTCCCATTCCAGCCACAGAGCTCTCTCAAGTGGACTAGTGTGAATTGGTGTCTCAAAGGCTATATGGTACATTTTACAATTTTAAGCAATGCCAGTGTATTGGATAGCAAATGCAATTATAATCTGAAAGATGTCTGACTAATAGGCTAGAATAGCAGGGCAGCATTTTATGGCAATGACACTCTACAATGTATTTAGCTGACAAGCCAAGAGACCTGTGGTAAGGTTTGTTATTCCTCTGCACTGCCTGCTATGCAAGCCCACCCGTGTACTGGGAAGTCCAGCTGTGCTCTTTCTCATTCATCCACCATAAGCAGTTGGCATTTTTCTTTTTTGTTGCTCAAGGAGAGCTCACCTTATGCCTCTAGATCTAGTGTTACGGTTTTTGAATGTATAGTAAACAAACAAACAAAAAAAACCACAAACCCAACCAAATCCATAATTCAAAAGGAGCTCATCTCTAGGGTTTTAAAGTCAAACTTGCTACAGACCTGATAATACCAGCAAGCATCATTTATATGGAGTACGGTCAGACTGACCAGATCTGTGACCTCCTGTTTGTTTTTCTATAAAAGCATTACTGTATGGTAGCTTATATTGGTACAGATTTTTAGGAACAGAATGTGTCTTAGTAAAACTGTAACTATAGGAACTAACAATGGTAACATCACAGCCATGTTGAAATTGCTTGATTTGTTTATAAAGCTTGAGTAATTGAATGGGGAAGAGGAAACTATGTGGGACACTGAGTCAACAACCACATTAAAGTAAGAAAAGGTCAAAAATTAATAGTAACGCAAATAATACCTGGCTCTATATTCATAGCAAATTAGATTTATCTGAAGGAATGAAATGCATGCAACCTTGTAAAATACCCAACAATATCATATAGCCCAAGCTGCCCTTGGGATATAAGCCACAATCATTGTTTTAATTTTCTCCCTCTCTCTGAAATTACTTTAAGTCCATGTGTCCAAAGAGTTAAAGCACGTTATTTTATATATAATCTCAAAGAGTTTATTAAGTCTGTAGACTTCATGTTTTACAAACTATTTTCTTAAAATAAAAATCCTGTTTCATCTGAAGGTTTCTGTTTCATAGCTTCAAGGATATAAACAGGTTATTACAATACAAATGCATACCAAGGTCTGCAAATTAAAACTCCAAAGCGTATTTTAAAGCTCTTTGATCTTGTTTAATCAGCAGCATAAGAGTAGTCAATTCCCTTGTGTGTTCCAGTTAGCTGAACGTTATTGCTTAGATAAACAGTATACCTATTCTGATTAGGTTCATGTTTATTCATTTAGTCTAAGAAATTAGGGATGGAAAGACCTCTGAGGTCATCTTGTCCAACACCTTGTAGGTGTAGAATTGTTCCCAACAGGATATTGTAATCTAGATGTTTTATACCCTCCATCTTTAACCAGTTCGTGTAATGGGGATTCTGCCACTTCCTGTGAAATTATTAAGCAGTTTAACAGACTTCAGTCTTTAAAAAAAAAAAAAATATTGATGATAGTTTGGGTTTGATTTTGAGTTTCTGGCTGTTACATACACTACAGTCCAAGCAATGATCAATCTTCCACACACAGTGTTTTCAAGCAATGATAGACCTTTACAATACTCTTTTTTTTTTTCCTTATCCAATGAAAAAATGACTTTATGCAGGTATCTCCTAGTGCTTTTGATAAGTCAGTTTGTCTTGCTCTGTCATACATTCTTACTGTTCTAAACTTTATGTTTTAAAAATGTTTCTTCTTAACCATACAGTCTTGCTGAAAAGCTTAATGGTAACCTAGGGTTTTTTTGGGGGGGTGGGCCTCATTTTTTTTTTTTCTTTAGGGGCCTATCTTGTTTACTTTGTATTTAAAATATCCATATGATTCTCCTTTTTGCTTCTTATCAAGCTTGTGATAAGAAGCGTTTCTGAAACTGCTCAAAACTTTTCCCTTGGCGACTGTGCTTTCATTGCTACAGATTTTTTTTATTTTTTTTTAAAGAAAAACTAAATGCAGAAACCCTCCATAAATTTGTTTGAGTGTGTACATTCTGAATAGGCCTCCACTGAAATATGGGTTTAAAAAATATACTCAAATCAACTTCGATTTCATAGCTGAAAGTTTATGCATGAGTAGTTACAGATGGCTACAGACTTTGTCAGGTAAAGAACAGTGCTTGAGGAACTGCTTAAAAATCCACTGCATCAGCAGTTTCCTAAGGCCTTATTGTACAGCAGCCTAGGTTTTGAACACATAATACACTTGTCTTAGAAAGTGCATGACGACTTCTAGGTACAGAACTCTTGGCCCTACCAGTCTTCCACATCAGTTACATATAAACCCCTCCATGACATTTAATTGTGAAGCAATTAGGAATGCGACAGAAACCTAATGCCTCACATTAATTCACAGAGGAGGAGGAGGGGTGAAAAGTGAAGCCATGAAACAACAAGCCATACTTTTCAGCTTGTCCATATCCACAGATCTTATGTTGTGGTCATAAGTCTGGATTTTCCTTCCACTACTTTATGATCCAAAGTCCTATCCATCTGCAGTTAATATTGGGAAGCTATCACGTAGTAAAATGGCAACCCAAGAGACTAGTTTTGATTTCTGTCTTGTTAATGTGTAGATCTTTGGGACTAGAACAGTAACAAGTGCTTTAATATATTAACTAACACTTGTGCCGAATGCACAATTGTATTTGTGTCAGCGATAACCTTGATAAATAGCTATCAAAACAGATGATACCCCACCTTTTGCTACTTCCACATGTGCTGTGACTTTTTAAAACATCTCTCCCTTCTTAGAACTAAATCCAAGACTGTGCTGAAGTATGTACAGCACTTCTAGACATGTTTTCAGATGTTTCAATAGTAAGTGGTGTAAAGACAATGCACTAGCTTTCAGTAACAAAGTTTAATTCTGCTAACCTAACTAAATTCTTTAATTCTGCTAGCCTAACTGAAATATATACTTGCCCTATTTTATTGGGGGGAGGAAGAGGGGAACACCCAAACACACTACCTTTTGAGAAGGAACGCCACATCACAAGGAATTATGTTTTATGAGATCCGTTACATCCATGTAAGTGGAATTTCGATCTTGAACAACTGTCTGAAAGGACAGGGATAATGATTCAATAAATAAATCTGAGAGTGGACTTTTGATATAAAATCTTATCAGCTCAAGAAGTCTTTTATTGAGGTAACTTAGCTGGTGTGTATATTTAGCACTATAAATAAAGTACTAAATGAGAAATGAAAAAGAGAAACCAGACTGTTTGCCTTTAGAAGAAAAACGTAATCTCTGGTTCCTAAAATTCAGTTTTTTTGTGGTTTTCACTTTGATACAATAAGGTCAGTTAGACCCAATAATCTTTAGCTTCCACCCCCTTAGTATCTCTAGCAATGCACTAAAACCTGTGAATTCTCATTTTATTCAAGAGGTGAAATAAAATTACCATAACAGTGCCTTGAGGTCTAAGTGCTCTGATTCATGCACTGAGAACTGTATCGGTGGACCAACTGACAGGATTTCTTGGGAGTCCCTGTCCTTTTATGGTGGAAAACTTTGTTTTCGTGTGGTGGTGGGGAAGCTGACTGCTCTGTAGGTTGCAGTCAGCTTTCCAGCAGTATCTTCAAGCAGATCTTGTGCGCCGTGGGTGCAAGAGTATGAATATGTTTGACAGGGCATCAAGGGAATAAAGGTGGGAAGAGAGGGTCATGTCTGAACAGTCAACTGTGTTGTTATTTTCTGAACATGTGCCTAACCAAGTGGTGGTGATTACCTAGAAGCTATCAACTGCTCCTAAATAGGTCTCCACTGGTAGTTTGTTGGGGGGTAAAAAGGTAAGGGTGATGGGGCGATGTATCCAGCAGCTATTGTTAGTATAACTCGTGTACTGTATGAGAGTCAGTCTAGGTCACAGACTGCAGTAAAAGCTAGACTTGTTGGAAGGGAGTATGGGAATTATTATACCAGTGTTAACCTTCCTATCCCTTACATCTGTCTTGTTTTAGGATAATCCAAGAGCAGTCACACATATAATAGACACACAGTTAAGTAATGCACCCATTTTTCCTGTCTAATCAGAGTACCTGTGCTCCTAGTAGCCAGAGAGACAGAAAGGCATCCTCACAGAGATTTTCCCATTAAATCTTTGGCCCTGGTCCTTTAGTGCTGGAACATGGTGATGCATAATGTCCCAGCAGCTCTTGGCCCTGACTACCCAATGCTGAGTCCCACCTGGAAACAAGTTTTGAGTGGTAAAATATGATTAGATGCCTTTAAAAAGCAAACTGCACTTAGATTTATTTTCACCTGATAGAGGATGAGGGAATTTATTATCACAATAGAGAGAAGAAAAAAAAGCTGAAGTCTGTGCTTAAAATATAGCTAAAAATAACTGGGGACAAAGACTAAAGACAGAATCAATTACTCCCTAGCTGGGCTTACATCCCTCCCTTTTAGTTCCTTAGTGGCAGACATTTTGAAAGGATCTTGAATATAGAATCCATTTACTTTGCTTTCAAGACTGCTTATGTTAGTTTTCTTACACTGGTTATATCATTTGTACTCTATATACTTCAATATCGTGTAATCAAATAGAATAGGATCACGTGCATCCATATTGAATTTTAGAAAAAAATAATTTTTGCCTAATGCAGCCTACAAAAATTCAAGTGGAAAAAAGAAGAAAAAAAAAAAAAGAAAAGTCAGAAGACAAGAAAAGCTGGAGAAACAAACTACTCTTTCTTGGACTCAAGCTTTTATTCAGCTGAGTAAATAGGTCCATAGGATGTCACGTATGCACAGATTCTTCAATATGGACAAAGGCTGCAAAACTAACATTAATGTGAAGAGAGAAAAATTATATAATCCTATGAAATCCAGAGATTTCTTTGAGGAAGGGAAACTAATACAAAAACTTAGTAATGGAATGTATTAATAAAAGCAAATACAGTTGTGAAAAGGAAAATGATTGTATGCAGCTATAAATAAGTGATAGACAAGAAGAAATGAGTCACCCAGCAATAAATTTTCCTAGAAGATAAGGCAAATTGACTTGCAATAAATTCCCCCCAAATGCAGAGCTTTGTAAAGCTTTAAGTTTGGTTTGTGGGTTTTGTTTTGTTTTGTTTTAATTTCTCTTAATAGATATGAAAAGTCAAGAAAAAGCTAAAGAGAAAGGAAGAAAAATAATCATGCTGCAATGATAGCACATAAAGAAAAAGAGAAGCAACAAATTCAATTGGTCTTATCTGACATGAGACAAGAGCAGGACAACTGTGGTTAAATAGGACAGTGTGAATGCAGAAAATAAGGAAACCAACTAACTTAGAGTGGAACATGCTGCCTCCTGTTTCAAAGAGAAAAAACAAGTTTCATGCTGGTTCTGTCAACATGTGAGCATTTCATTTCCTGAATACAGTGCAAAGACACTTGCAATAACAGTAAATTTGCAATGCAAATTAGTTGAAAAAATGAATATACTGCTGTGCCATAAAAAGTTCCTTTTTATTTTTTTCAAATATGAGGCATCACAGACTTATGTACATAGGCTGACAATGAACTGAAAGGTAACAGATGAGTTAAGAGGGGGAGAAAAAAGGGAGGAGAAAAAAGCCTAGTCTTGGACTGACAATGAAATGAGTGGTTGTTTTAAGGCAGCTGTATGAGAGGCTATGAACACTTCACCTCTGCTAACTTTTGCTGTATTTACACATAAAGTAGAACATAAGCAGCAGACTAATCAAATTATTGCTAATGAAAGCAGATTCTGGCATATGAAGTAATCTCCTTTTTTTTCTTATGATACTTGTCACTTCAGGGATTTTCTGATTAGTATAAAGAAACAACTAAGAAAATCCTTTCCTATTCATGGTAATTCTAGTAGCAGTACTTCAAGAATTGGACAAATAGAGCAGTAACCTTCTGTAATCACTTTTTTTTTCTACGGCAGAAATGAAAAATACTGTTAATATAAACCTTCTTATAGTCTGTACTGCTGATCCTTTGCAGGGGTCAGCAGCAACACTAAATCTTAATACTTACTTCTAAATATTATCTTCTTTATTTTGGCAGTACCTACATTTGCCAACACACCTACAATTTTCCTTCTGTTCATATCCTAATAATGCGTGATGAGCAGACTACCATTGAACGTCCTAGATCCCCAGTCCTCCTGGTAGATAGGAACAATGATCCAGCACATCACACAATACTGTTCTAAGATGCTTTATGTTCTGTTGGGAGGTGCAATATTGTTACTGTCCATGTACTGATTAAGCAGGGAAATGCTGGTGATACCTGTAACTGCCTACACCTAACCAGAAGTGATGAGTCCCAAAGCTGAAATCCAACTGTGCTGAAGTCCTCCAAAATGGGTATTTTGTGCTTCTTTTTCTGAACGACATAGTTCTCTTGAACTGTACAGAGACTCTAAACAGCAAATCTGTCCCAGTGGTAACAGCGGTCTCATTCATGTTACTGAATTTAAATGCTGATCAACTTCTAAATTTGGCCTCTTGTACTAATTTCAAAACTGTCACTTTTATTCAGTTGTATTAACTTCTGAGCAGAGTTACACCGAAAATGTCAAAAACTTCTCTATACCAGGGAAGAGAGAACTACCATCTAGTCTTGCTTTTTAGAGTATGCCATTTGCTTTTTTAAAACCATGAACTTAGTCTATATTCCTAACTATAATGTTTTATTCTTTTCTAAGTGATTTGAAGCATTAACAGTGGAAATACTGTTTAAACAGAGAAGTACATTTAACAAAGCTTAGTATGATATTCCCCTGGCATGTAGATAATTCTTCATCAGCTTGGAGTATCCTTACATAATAAAAGCAGATAACATTAATGTTTAAGGGTATTCTTGAAGATCTAGAATAGAGTATTTTGAAGTAGCTTCATTGCTCTGAAATACCTTTGGTTTAAATTATTTCCAAGGCATTTCAAAGCAAACAAGTAAGCAAAATCTGCTCCTGAATCATTCAGTCTGACTCAAAGTTTTCTTTGAAAAATAAAGTGATACTCAATGGTTTACAGCAGTTGACTGAAATGGGCACTTTTTAGCACAGAACCGAGAAGGCAATTTGCTAAATCTGTGAGGTGGGATAATGCAAGAGAATTCCCCTCTGCATTTCATTTTTTTCCATTTATGTCATATCTCTGACACCATGGAGTCCCACCTGTGCCTAGCTAGCTCCTTTCTCCAACTTTCTGTTGTATTACAGATTACAATAGAGGTGCAGACTCCACTGAGTAACTCTGTCCTCCTAGATGATTCAGAGGTATGCTTACAAATTCAGAGCCATTATGAAAGGTGCTGTCAGTACCAACAGGCCCTGAAGACGACACCTGCATGGGGCCTGTGCCCCATGCTCATTCTAGCTGGGCACCATAGTGGGATGCAGGCTGTGGCCACCAGGCAGGTGGTGAGCGAGAGGGAGCTGGGATAGGTCCAGGTAGGAGCCTCCCTTGAGCTTGGGAGCCACCGCAGAGTCCTGGGCCTCCCTGCCCTGCCCTCTCAGCCCACTCCAGTACCCGCCCTGGGCCCATTCTCTCACCAGGAAGGGGAGGACACGGCCCCACCAGCCTGCAGGCACCTGCTGGCCCCACAGGTGTGTTGGAACATGTAGACCAGCCCTGCAACAGCTTTAAGAGCTGTCTCATCATATTCTCATATATAATACTGGTTTATAGAATTTAGAGCTTTCTTCCATGCATAGAGCAGTAAATAATCAAATTTCTTTGGTAATGGAAAATTCTTTTCCTACAAGTGCTTTCATTAAAGTTATCACTGCTATTTTCTTTATAGTTTTCCTTTGTTTGTTGTTTGGTCCATGGAGCTGACTTAAAATTTTGTTATTATTTAATCTATAATGTCTTTGTTTTGAATGACATGTTTATACATCTCAGTGCAAACTGTAATACGGTCATTCAGCCTGTTTTCTTGGTTTATTAATAAGCTCAGAGTGACCTTTCCAAAGGTATTCTGGAATCCCAGAAATTCAACAATTCCCTGAAAGAAACACAGCTCACATATCCTGGTGATATGATCTTCTCTTAACAGCCACGTAGGCCACTGGGATTACTCACTTTCTTATAATTAAGCTTATGCTTAAATGCTTTGTTGATGCATGTGCAGAATATATGTTCCACATCCATTTATCTTGCTTACTCTTCTGTGGTAACTAATGATTCCTAGTTTTACTAATAAATTCTTCCTTGGAGAGTTTTTCAGGGAAAAGCAAATCTTTTCTGTGAGAAATCCCTACTTTAGGATTTAGAGATCTTTTTAGTGATGGAAACAGTTTTTCTAACACCTTTCTGGCAGGAAATAACATAATGATTTGTTTAGAAATACTCAAGGATGAAAGAATAAATAAAAATGTAGAGGGAGAAAACACAGGTTTGTGGTTCAGAGTATGGAGAAATCCTGCTTTATGAAACAAAGCAAATCTGACAAGCTTTTGAAATCTTCAGGCATCATATTACCCCTAGTGCTCTTCAAACAGCAATCAAGGCATAGAAAACTGCCTTGCTGTTACTCGAGAATGCTTTCTATTTAAATTTACAGTCGCTTGCTGAGTAAGTATGTTACAATTAGAAGACTGCAGATGGACAAAGCTCAACTGAAATAAAATCACTTAGTTAATATTCTTTTTTAATAAAGATGTATTTGTGTACTTTTTCTCTAAGTTCAGACTTGACTGTGAGTCATAACAATCTATCTTACTTTGTTTCTCAGTTCCACAATGTGTTCAAATTTCTATTAGGCTTTGGCAACCTGCTCTTAAATGTAGCACATACTTTGCTCAGTGATTATGATGATAAATACTTTGTAGTGGGAAACTGCAGGATGAGCCATAGTGTGAGAACTCGCTTATGAATCTCCTGGTAAATGGGCAGGACCCTTGCCTGTTCCTCACAGACCTGTCAATGAAACCATTAATGTGTTAGTGTGATCCTACACTGGAACAAGTCAGATGCTGCTGGCAATAACGATGTGCCCCAACTCAGTAATTTTTTTTCTAAACAGAAGGAGATATCAGGTAGACTGCAGCCAGTGAAATCAGTAGCTGCTTATGCAAGGTCTGAAAGGCCATTTTCTTAAGCTTTCTATAGTCTATGTAGAACGGTCGTCAGAGTAGCTGAAATATGTCTGCAATAAATGCCTGGTTTTCTTATTCATTTTCTACCTTTCTCTTACCTTGCCTTAGGAAGTATAACCTCTCAGCAAACATGACAGATATAGGGAAACATATGAAATTTGGGAACCATTCAAACTGATGTTCAAGGACAGAATAACCATACTGATGATAACTGTTCACAACACTGCTCCTGCATTCTAACAAAACAGCACTACAAAACACTTGAAGTAAACTCACACCATTGCTTCAATACCTAAATGGACAAAGCAAAGATGATTTTATTGTGAAATTTACTGATCAAACCATGTCATGTTTTTCTGTGCAATCCAGACTGTGTATGTAGTTAAAAATATTTCTAAATCTGTGAATAAAAACTAAAAATCAAACACATGTAATATGGGAATTGCTGGTAGACTTAAGGTAATGAGTAGTTCCAAAGATATGATACTTGATGAGAAATTTTAATGAGCAGCTCTGGAGCCATTATCCCCAGTGAGGTGTCAGGTGACTCAAAATGTGTTAGAGTTACTTCAGATATTGTACTGGCTTTGCTTCTCAAAGTTCTCACTTGTGAATATGATAATGTTAGGAATGCAGTCACAAAGACTGAGAAACATGATGATTTGAAGTTTCTTCGGAGTTAGCTTGGGATCTAGCCTCTAGTTATTTAGCACTGCTAAAACTAGAATTTTACTGATGCATTTGCTGATAACTAGGATTAGTAGTCTGTCTTTTTTATATTATTCTGTGATATCAGAATACTGTGACCTTTCTAGAATAAACCAAGTCTCTAAATGGACCAGTGTTACAAGACATGACAAGAAAGGCACCAGAGGTCTTTGGGTTAATTCCCTGATGTCACAAATTAATTATGCTCTGTGTCTATATCCTAATTTTTGTATCTACATCCCTCTACTATTGTTTAGAGTTTCTAAGTTTTGAGACCAGAAACTCTTTCTTCTAAATACAATTCTATTCCCAGAAAACTGCTTTCCTAAGACCACTGTTCAGTTCTAGCCTTCTACTGTTACTAGAATGAAGTGTGATCTACGCAGTTTACTAACTATCTTTGTCAGTCACAATTCCCTGCTGTAACTTTTGAACACACGGTTTAATTTTGGACATGCTTTTAAATGGGTATATTTTTCAAAGATGCCTATATAATTTCTGAGAAGGATAGCAGAATACAGCAGAGATGCAAATCTATGACCTCTGCTGACAGGGAAAACAAACAGTTATTAGTTCCTGATATACCTGGAGAGGCAAATCAGTGCATGAATAGCCTTGGTCTACTCGATGTTCATCTCTTTTTGCCTGCTGGCGTTGTCCTGGAGAATAGCTTTGGTTCAGAGATGAGGTATAGAGGAAGTTGAAGCATTGAGAAGGACAAGTAATAAATACTTCTTACCGTTCACAGAACAAAAAAATATAAATAGTTTCTATAAATGTCTTAATTCAAGCATTAGTTTTCTCTTTCCAATGAAACTTTATTTAAATGGTCAAATAAAAGGATAGCACATCACTGGCAATTCTCACTTTTGCTGTTTTCTTTTTCATAATAAAGATGAGTTACAATGAGCAGTCTTCAATGTCTGCTGTTCCTGAAACTGTGCTTAGAGTAATTTGTCTTCTGAGGCTTGTGACTAACTGCCTAAACACGACAACAATCACAAGTGTTTATTTCCATTTTACAGGTTTATAAGGGAACTAAATCTGTTCTATGTAAACAAAGCAAGATGAAATCCGTGTTTACGATCTATGTATAAAAATGTAAAGAGAAGAAAAAAGCAAAGAAAGCTAATACAATTTTCTTAGGGCCATAGCACTTTCACTTTGAAAACCGGCATAGAGTCTGAAACTCTATACCTCATCTCTGAACCAAAGCTTGCCTCATGGCACAGCACAGAATACTATGAGGAAAATTGATAACTTGGAAACCTTAATCCTTGGTCATTTTCTGATGTAGAGGCAGTCTAATATGGCAGCAGTGTCTTCTTTCCCAACCAAGAAAGGCATATTGAACACAAGATAACTCAGAATGGTGTCTTTTTTCATGCATCTTGAGGTTTCCCGAGATAGTAATGAAAGTTTTAAATAAGGAAGGAAATTCAGAGTAACAGCACTAACAGAATGTCAGCAGAGTATGAACTGAGGAAAACCAGTCACCATTCATCACTGTTTCAGCTCTGTTAGTCATTAAGACTAAACAGAATTAAATGAAAAAGAATAGATACTTTTGGAAAAATAACAGGGACACAGCTATTCCAAAATAATTTTGGATTAAGGACAAACATGTAATTTTATGCTGTAAATTCTCCCAGCTTTAAAGGTCACATAAGTAATGACCTTTATGGCTTAGGCTTAGCTTAATACAAACCAATTGCACAGTATAAAACACACTATATCAACATCTCCTTTTCAGTTTTCCACCACTCTTTGAAGCTTTAGTTGCTGCCTTTGTAGCTTCCTGAGCTATAATACAATTTAATAAAATTGCCTTTTACCTTGAATTTAAATTAATTTTGGTTATTTCTTAATTAAACAAGAGAATAGCAAATATGCCTTATCTCTTCAAAATATAAGCCAGCTAGCTCTCTTCTATGAAATAAGGGGCTCCTCTTCCCTGCTACGAATACAAATTTTGGGCTATATCCCATTTATGCATTGACAGTACAATGTGAAATCAGTATGTACTGTGGAAAGTAAGAGAATTTTTGCTCTGAATGACAGGAGGAAGAAGTGCTCTGTCCTTGAAACAACAAGTGCTAGTCATTGGAGTGTGTGAAATCATAGGTGAAAATATTGTAGGGTTTGTTTGGATTTGCTTCTGATCAGTCATATTGAAATGAAGTACAGTAATTGATAATGTTGATTGTAGGTAGATATTTGATCAGTCTAAACTGATGGATCTGCTGAACTATGGAAGTAGTTCAAAGAAGGATACAGCTAAAGTTTCATTTCACAAAGCTAATGCACCAACTAGCTCCTTTATAATACATCCGGGGAAGTTAAAAAAAAAAAAAAAAAAAAAAAAAAAAAAAAATCCATTTTCTTTATATTGCATTGCAAACTTCATTCTAACATTTCTTTAGCAGAATAATAGCAGTGATTTAACCTTTATGTAAGTTGGGAAACTGAATGAGAATGTAATGTATCTTCTGTTCTCCACATAGAAAACCTCTGCACATTAACTCTAGTTGTGATTTCTGTTCTAAAGCATAATATAATTCCACAATTATTTTCTTCATCCTATTAATAACAGTATGGATTACTGGTGTGTTTGCGTTCTGTTTTTAAAGACTAAAAGGGTATCTACTATTCTTATGAGAGAAATTGAGTGTTATAACAGATGGATTCAGATGAGAGCTGTAACAGCATCAGAAAATGGTGAAAAATTTTTTTTTTCTTTTAATGTAGTGGGAGGAAATAATGACTTTTGGTTTTATCCTCAGCTACAGGCGTGGTGGTTAAAGGCATTCTGTGTGTGTTCGTTACAGAATTTATGTATTAGAGCTTTACAATCTTAATTAATCTTCATAATCCTGCTGATAATTATTCTGGCAGTTTTGTGGGTATAAGAGAACAAGACAGATCACTTGACCTAGCTTCACTGTTGTCAGAGCAAGAATCTCATTGTCTCTAGAATCTGATTCTGAGGATTTGAAAGTGAAACTGCGTAATTGTGTTTTAATGACATACAAACCACCATTTCAGCTAACAGGGAGGAAGGGTTGCTGCTGTTTGTGCTCCACTTTGCATAGCACCTCCCAGTGGTGGCCAGGCAACTCCAGTGGTGTGCTGCAATAATTACTGCACAGTCTCTACATCTGTTTTGTGGCTGTCTCTACTGATGCTTAAAAAAACCCGCACCCAACACAAAATCCCCTATGCATGTTTGCTGATGAACACTGCTTGGAAAAGTGTTTGAAAGAAGACTTCAATGGATACACCAGCATAACGGCAGAAGCAGTATTTATGTGTAGTTACTGGCTTTGAGTGAATAAATATCAATTTGCATGCCCATTATGAGGTTTTGCAAGCATAATGTGTGCAAAAGCATTTATGTCAGGCACAGTGAGTGTGCCTATAAATCTTGGAAGTAAATGTTAAGAGCAACGACATGTTTGAAGCTTTGAGTATATGGAGAAGTGGATTGCTTAATAAGCAGCGCAGAGCTTGAATGCTTGCAACATTATTTTCTCTAGGTTTTTGTACTGCTGCTGTCATAGTGTTTGAATTTTTCAGAAGGTATTCTAAATGAAATACTGCCATTTTAAACATAAGTTCTTTTCTCCCTTTCTTTCATCTCCCTCTTGGAAGGAAGAAGGGGGATTAGATGTGCATTTTAACATTTTAAAAACTAAGACAATTATTTTACCTGTTACTGCCTATAAGCAATCTAGTACCTCCATGATACAAAGTGTTTGTGGATATTCAAGTAGACTTTCTTCCTGGCCTATCACTCCTGTCCTTGTGCTGCCCCCTCCATTCCCAAGGCAGAGCTGTTTGCAAAGTTATATTGTGATCTGGATGAGGGAACAAATCTAAGCTTAAAAAAAATACCTACAGTTTAAATGCATATTAGTTACCATATCACATAATGGTGACTTACTCTATCACTGAATAGATACATGAGTATAACTGAAGGGCAAGACACTATGTAAAGAAGTACCTGTTGCTGTCAGAAACTGTGGCACCCTTAAATGTTTTTTTCACTATGAAACTAACATCTTGCAGAAGGACTTACATGAGGGCTCTACATATTACTATTATGCAAATAAGGGGATCTAATTACCACTTTTTCAATAAATAGAATTCTGATAACAAGTATGAATGCAGAGAAAAATAATCTTTTATTTACCTTAATGTTTGATAAGGCTTGGCAGCCATTGAACCTATATAAAAAAATGTATGAAGGCAGCAACATATAAATACTACACAGATTATGTAAAAAAAAAAAAGGAAATATATTTTTTTAAAAAAAATATGGCAGCTGAATTTGGCATACCATCCAAGAGGAAATTATAATGACCAATAGGCGTTATAATGAAAGCATGGGAGAGCATTACTGTAATATTCCAATTAAAAATATATGACAGAATTTAAACATTTTTAGAATAAAAGGCTACTGTAAAAGTGAAAACATATCAAAAATCTTTGGGCTAAACACAGTAGAGTCTTTTAACAGATTTTCCCAGAGCATAATAGGTGTGGTCTAATTAAATTACGTTCCATAGCATATGTGACCATAGTCATTCCAAGCCAAGAAACAAAGCTTACGTGTCATAAATCATTCAGACAACTAGATATGTTTAAAATGTGAAACTACATCACAGGCCTAAAAAGAAAGAAAATGTATCATAGTAGTTTTAGGTGAATAGAAATTCTACTAATTGGTAAGGAACTCTTGTGACTTCAATCAGATTTTTTTACCACCTTGAAAGAAATGAAAGTACTAAGCCTAAGAGTAGGTAATTATGCAAGGATCTTAAATACATTCTGATGTATTTCACAAATGTACAATGTAGTATTCAGAATTTGGAACATTAAGCTTCCTACAAATGTAAGAACTGATGGAAGAAGTAAATGGTCATTATTATATTTTCTTACAAGCAGCAATTTTTTGCTAAGAATTTTCATGTTAAAGATGTGCAATCAGATGTTGGTGCATCACAGTGGGTCCCAGAACTGTTTTACAGGGCAACAGTGGAAGCTTCTGAGAAATCTGATATAGTCACTGGCCCATGTTTCTTTGTCTGGAGGGATACTATGGAGAAAATGGATAGCTGTTAGGCAAACTATTTCAGCTTACGTTCTCACTAGATAATACAAGTGGTTGAAGAATTCTACATTGATTCATTATTCCTTTTTGAATATATTTTCAGTCATCACAAAAAAATGACAGACTGAATTCAGCATATTATCTCTCCCAAATGGTCAAAGAAGTTACCATTTCCTATTAAATACCATAGTCTGCACCACAAGCCTTTAATTTGTCAGGCCCTAGAGATCAGCTTTAAACTGATATTAGGTATTTTTAAGTTTTCACCTTAACATTTCCCATCGCTCAGCTCCTTTTTTACTCTCATTTTGTATCTGCTAAATACTGCAGAAAGCTACGTGAAAGCACAAGTTAGTATATGACACCTGACCTGAAGGCCTGCAACTATTAAAAAGTCTGTGCTGTGATGTGGCTGTTCCATTATGTTTTCTAGTTTGTTTGGCCTCGTGACACACTCGGAAGTGAGCTAACCATTCCTAAAGTGTCGTTCTTACTCCCCTGAAATCTCTGACAGTATAACTTAGGCTAGTTAGTATCTCTCTTCCTATCTGAGAAATACACAGGAGGCAATATTTTTAGAGATACATAGTTCAGGGAATAATATGAAAGAAGGGTCACCTGAACATTAGGCTTCAGCTGGTCAGAAAAGTCAGGGTATGTCATAGAGGGGAGCAGATGTTTATACCTGATGATGGGAAGAATGAAGGCAGGTAGCTGGTTCCCCCTCCCACACCTTTCAAAGCTTTTCAAGGCACTGTAGAGGTGACCTGATACCTTCAATGCCCTCCTGTCTCTCTTGATAAACACCCTTCCAAGGTTCCATGAATCTCATGGACTTCCTATTTTGTGGATTAGAAAGGTTTGGTTGATTTTTTTTTTCCTATTGGAGCCAATTTTAATACTTTGTAGCAAAGGAATGCTCTTACTGCTGGTCTCTCTGCTCTGTTCACTTCAAGTAAATGATAAATAGGCCAGTCTCAGAGGTATCTGAGATGGAGCTGGGGAACTATTTATCTGTCAGGAAAAAAAGAGACTCGGAGATTTGGTGTTTACTTATGGTTCTCTTTCTTTTGCAAAAGCATACAGAACTCATACGACCGCTGTAGAATAAGCCAGAGAAAACCTGTCCCACAGCACTGATTACAAGAGCTCTATAGTTCCTCTTCTGGATTCAGTATATTGCCTGGTATCTGAGAAGACAAAGCGTGTGGCTGGTACTTCTCCCCATTGCTGAGTTAAGAAAACTGTGGCCTGCTGCTTAAATTCAGCCTTCGCTCTGTTCATTTTTTCCTTCTGGGTATCTGATCATGGAAGCAGGACTGACATGAGAAAATCCATTTCTAATATCCAGAGCTGCCTGTGAGCTATTACTGCTTTCATAATAGCTGACTGTCATGATGCCTATAGAGTCCCAGTCATTATCAAGTCAACCATTTTCAAAGCATCCCATGACTATCACAGGAAAAACTGAATCCGGTATTGTAATCCTCATATCATATAAAAGACAGTATTGCTTTTAAGTGAAACTGAGATTTTTAGCACTTAGCATTAAGTAACAGATCTTTAATAATTCTGGATTAGAGACACTGGTTATAGATCTGGAGTTTGGCTAGATCCTATATAGACTACCAAAAGTCTGAATTGATCTGTAATATTGCATCACTCAGCTAAACAGTGCATCTTCATACAAATATTTTCAGTGGACAATAAAATCACATATACTGGGGAAATTATCATGTTAAAGGGCCTCAAGAACTTTCAAGGGACCACATATAGTTTTAAATGTGATCTTAAATAATGCAGGTAGGTACAGATTAAAATTAAAAATAAATAAATAAAAAATAAAAACCCATACAAAACACCCCCCCAATTTTACACAAGATTATGAATCTAACTAAAATAATGTTCCTTGTTTGACACACTGTTAATGCATCTTGTTAAATTGTTCTTTTCTATGTTTATGTTTTGAGCTTGAGTATAAATTGCAAAATCCCTGCGTCTCTAAATAATTATTATTTGTTAAATTTCCTCTTAATATCTCTCATTTTAAACATAAATATTTGTATTTCTAACAGTATGCATTGTTATAAAGAAACTATTCTGCTTAGGGTAATGACAGGTTCCTGCTTTCCAAATTGCTTTTCCCATGACAAAAGCATTACTGTAGAATTTGTAATGCTTCTTTTTGTATAGCAACAAATTGTACTCATGTGTGAGGAATACGCATAAATGGCTTTTTTCTCTTTGTATACAAAATGAGTAGTTTTCTCACTTTCTATTTATCGTTCCTAAAAGCAAAACCACCTTTGTGTTAGTGCCTTGATGCATATTAGGATTTTCCAAGTACCCTCCTGACTCAGGGACTTTAGATCTGCAAAACCTTCTCCAAGCAGAGATGAAAGTTACCCTGTGATTTCTACTGGTCTTACTGCTGAAGTTTAATATTCTTTGTCAGTCTCTACCCTGAGAAAAGGAAATGGGGATTAAGTATTAAAATCACATTGTCAGTCAACAAGATATCCACATCTGTTTCTGCTTTTCAAAAAATTCACCCCAATCTTGCAAAGTACAAAGCTCCTCCTGAGTGAGACTTCACACTCACTGCATTTCATAGGAACTTAACCTAAACTGTGATTTGACATCATGGTTACATAATTCATGTTTTCAGTGACTTTGATGTGGAATTTAAGTGTAGCTAGAAAAACTGAGAAACAGTTCAGAGGTTTTGAATCATTGATCGTACTTCTATAAGCCCTCTGAAAACTGAAGTAAATAAATTTCCTAAACATAGACCACAGCGATGACTTCAGCCATAGTGGCAACTGTTGAGTGACATAAGCTTTGAAAGGGAACATAACTCATATCTGCAAAATTCAGGATTTTGATAGCCTCTTAGTAGATTTCCAGGGCAATAGGTTGGGAGATCTCAGTGGCAATCAGTTTGCAAAGATCAGTGATGTCTTGAGTGGCTCTTGGTAGAGGTTTAAGGGACTTTCTCCAGTTTGTCACAGTCTCCAATGAAATTAGACTTGATGGGTTCTGGGACCTGTTTGCTGGGATTTCCTAACTAGATTATCTTGTCACTGAGATCTAGAAATAATTTTTCACTCAGAGGTTTAGCATTATTTTAGGCAGCTGTGAGAATTCTCTGGTTTTAGTAGGATCTAAAAAGCAGTATAAAGCAGGTCAGTATTATCATGCAGAAGGATTGTGGTTGCACACACTGGTGAACCACACCATGAGGATGAGTTGGAGAAAGGGAAGATGAGGAAAGTATTGCACTAAGGATGGGGAGGAGGGGAAGCTGAGACATGACCTAATAAGAATTGGCTGGATGGTTGTATCCAGAGAGTCAATGGCTCAGAGTCCAGATGGAGATCAGTGATGAGTGGCATCCCTCAGGGATCTGTATTCAGACCAGTACTGTTTAACATCTTCATCAGTGACATAGTGGGATCAAGTGTACCCTCAGCAAACCTGCAAATGACATGACGCTGAGTGGGGTGGTTGACATGCCTGAGGGAAAGGATGCCATTCAGAGAAGCCTGGACAAGCTCAAGAACTGGGTCCAAGCTGAACCTCATGAGGTTCAACAAGGTCAAGGGCAAGGTCCTGCATCTGGGTTGGGCAACTCCCTGGTATCAATACAGGCCAGAGGATGAAGGGATTGAGAACAGTCCTGCCGAGAAGGACTTTGGTGTACTGGTGGATGAAAAGTTGGACATGAGATGACAATGTGCAGCCCTGCAGAGAAGGATCTGAGGACAGTAGTGGACGTAAACCAGACTACGAGCTGGCATGTGCACTCGCATCCCAGAAAACCAACCATATCCTGGACCGCATTAAAAGAAGTGTGGCCAGCATGTCAAGGGAGGTGATTCTCCCCCTCTACTCTGTTCTCGTGAGACCCCACCTGGAGTACTGCATTCAGCTCTGGGGCCACCAACATAAGAAGGACATGAACCTGTTCGAGCATGTCTGGAGTAGGGCCAGGAAGATGATCAGGGGGCTGGAGCACCTTCCTTATGAGGATGGGCTGAGAGAAGAAACCATTCAGCCTGGAGAAGAGAAGGTTCTGGGGAGACTTTATAGTGGCCTTCCAGTACTTAAAGGGGGCTACAGGGAAGATGGGGAGGGACTCTTGATCAGGGAGTGTAGTGATAGGATGAGGGGTAACAGTTTTAAACTGGAAGAAGGTAGATTTAGATTAGATGTAAGGAAGAAATTCTTTAATATGAGAGTGTTGAGACACTGGCACAGGTTGCCCAGAGAGACTGTGGCTGCCCCCTCCCTGGAAGTATTCAAGGCCAGGTAGGATGGAGCTTGAGCAACCTGATCCAGTGAAAGATGTCCCTGCCCATGGCAGGGGGGTTGGAACTAGATGATTTTTAAGGTCTCTTCCAACCCAAAGCACTCTATGATTCTGTGACTGATCTTTGTGAGGGTCTGCAGGAAGGAGTAGCTCTCTTCCTGACTCTTTCTTGCCTATGCTGAACACCATCTCTGAACATTCCTTTATTATAAAGTGTTATATTCAGTGTTACTGAAATTAACATCTGAAGTCAGAAACAAATTTCATATCAAATTCCACTGTTGTCACACTGAGTGAAGAGTTGGGCCATTACGTTAAGATGTTAGAAAATGGAGGTAAGGAAAATCAGTATATGCAGATAAGTGGAGAATATTTTCAGCCATGCTTTCTTTGAAATTCTGATATGAAAAAAGGCAAATTTATTCTCTGACTGCTGTGCATACCTGACACTTTTTTTTTTTTTTTTTTTTTTTTGGGATTTACTACTACTCAAAGGCTGATTACATAGTTGTGAAGTGACTTCTGATACTGGGAATTAAAGGTTAAATGGGAACTCACTGGACCAAGCATTGTCAGAAATTTGGGAGGAAAATGTATGACTGCTGGGCTTAATTGAAAGAAAATTACTTTCTTAAAGAAAACTCTTACTGTAAATAACGAACACTAAAGAAATATTACTTCTGAAATATTAGCTTTGTTTTGTGAACAAAGAGAGTGAGAGGCAATGAGAATAAACCCATGAAGAATTAGCAGCTGAATGAAAAAGTACATTAGAAGCAGTATTTTTTCTCATTATGATGTAAAGGTCTAATTTCATGCAGAAGTTATGATCTAATTATGACCCCAAGGTCAAGTTCTGTAAGCCTTAACTTCAAAGTACTGGCCAAGCAGTCAGTATTGTCACCTGAGACTTCTGTACAACATTGTTCTTTACTCCTAAGGTATTTCTGATGTCTAAAATGATTACACAACTGGCTTATTCAGTGCTATTATGCATAGAGAGCTGTTTGGTATTATATTATGAGGTTTTAAACTTTACAGGCCTTTTTGTGTATGTGATGCCTTGTCACAATTTAAAGAGAACAAGTTTTGACAGAAAAATAAGTTTTCCACAAAGATTATTTTTTCACAAAGAACTTTTGCTTTCTGTAAGAAAAGGTTACTTCTGGAAAAAAATCTAAGCCTGAAAACAGCTTTTTTTTTTTTTTTTTTCCCACTTTCACATCCACACATCCGTAAATACCTGTGTCAGAAAGATTTTTCAGCTTAATAATGCCAACATGGGATGCTATTTCATTCCTCCTCCATAGACCAACTTTCCCAGACACTGTGAAACATACATCTCCTTGCCTTGCACCATAAAATAAGTCAGTGCCTGTTGAAATGTCTGTCTATATGCACATACATATAAAAACCCACAGTCTATTATGGCCTTGTAAATATTACTAAAGAGGAAAAGAAGGATGTCCACCAAACCCTGTTTTAAAAAAAAAAAAACAAAACTAAAATGTTATTTTTATTTTAGCCTTACCCATGTGAAGGAAGGGGGAGGAAATGAAAGAAAAATCTTTATACAAACCATGCAATGAGTATGAAACTTCTAGAAATTTAAAGAAATTATTGGGTTTATTTTCCTGGTGAATGATATGTTTTGGCTTTAAGAATTACTCACATTTCATTGGTAAACCTGAGAGCAGATGAGTTTGACTTAGTCTACTGTCAGTTCAATGACTTTAGTAATACTTTAAAGGCTTTAATGGGACTGCACTGAACTGCACAGACTTTAATAGCAGCTTTCAAAAGCAGTGATGGGTTTGGTCTGAAGCTTGAGTTGTCACTTAGGACTGAAGTTCTTGTAAACAAGTTTAGCAAATGTCTGTGTAATCACTTCATGTAATTCACTCTGCAGAAGTACTTGTTTCTCCTCAGGAAGGCTGAAAACAGATTATTTATTTCTGTGTAGGCACGCAGCCATGTAGTAGTTGCCCATGGAAGACCACTACATTTGATACAGCATTTGGAACACAAATGGTAAAATCCTTGCGATAAAATGAAATTGGGAAGTTTAAGAAATAAATTGTATTTCTAAAATTAACTATATACTTCCTCACTTCCACAGAGTTCAGTAAAGACAGCTGGCAATTTCTGGTATTAATACTCATTTAATTACTTATAACTTCACTAGCCTTGTCTTCATCAGCTGAGATCAGAGTGAAATTAAAATTTACAACTGTCTTCTGATTAGTTCTGTATTTATACCACAAGTACTTTTAACTGTGGTAGAGTCAGTGGTCTGGAGAAAAGAGAAATAAAAACAATCTAATATTGCAGTGTGTTTAAGATCTCAGTGTGACACACAAACATTTTCCTTGGTACTACAAGTGCCTCTCAAGAAGAAAGTATTAAAGTACCATAATAAATCAGGATATTAAAGAGCTTAGCATGGCATTGATATAGCCTAGATTTTTCTTTTTTTTCTTTTTTTTTTTTTTTCCTTCTCTTTACCTGATTTTGAATTGCATGCACTCTGGAGTAGTACATTCTTATGTCCAAGTGCATGCATTGGAAGTGTCACTGGCTATGAAATGGGTATTGCTTAAGGAAGAAAACTCCCTGCACTTTCATTTCCATTCAAAATCTATATAGTAGATGATATAGTAGTCATAATTAACCATTTAATATGCTGCTTCTTTATTTAATTGCTTTAAACACGATGACATCAGGGTCCCCAGGAGGGTGGGGGCCTCTCCAGCCATGCTCCATCTGACTGCCTCCTTAGCAGGGAAGCAGGATCAGGCCCAGCAAGAGTAGCCAGGATCATCACCAAGCAAGTTTGAAGTGATGCAGCAGGCCTGAGGCTAGGCTGGGATATCAGATCAACAGGGCCCATGGCTGGGCACAGGAAGGGCTGTGATACAGCTGGAGATGTAGCTCAGGTGGGGGCCAGATGGCAGAGGTTTAGTGTAACCGCTGCTCCTGTGGGCACGGGATCAGGCCTGCCTGAGGCCTTCCCTGCACAATGACTGGGAGGGCCCTTTCCCAGATCACTGCAGGACGATGACAGCCTGCGATTGCACTGGCTCTGAGCTGGCCCTGAGCCCCAGCAGCCAAACCTCCAGGAGTGGCGATGTACTCGGGGCCCTGACAGCTGCAGTGCTGCTGATGGTGGTTTGAAGGCATGTTGCACTCCAGGTGCAGTTGAAAATTCATACACTTGTCATCATTCTGTTCTTCTGAATGATCAAAGCCTCTCACTTGAATGTAGTTATGATTTTCTTCAACACTTAGCAAAAAGGTACAGACTGAGAGAACTGTCACACAGTATTAGTATTAGGAGTATCCTTCAGGTACAGCTCAGTCTCTGGATGTATTGGCCAAGTGGATTTATGCACAGTGGTCTGTGATCCTATCCTCAGTCTAGTAGAGTATACATATAGTCTAGTCTAATATGCATATAGTCTAGTCTGTATACTTTAAGCTTAGTTCTGGATTCAGCAAAAGTGTAATGAGGTAGAGTGAAGTTATTCGCAGTCACTGTAGAACTTGAATCATATCTTCCCCTGCAAGGGCTTTGCAGTATGCTGTTCAGCTATGGCTGTCCACATACCATCACGTCTGACAGCATAACGCTCTCACTTACAGAAGGAGATCTCTTCTCTTGGTACTCAGGCAGACTGAGTAGGTCAACGGCAGAAAAAACGACTTGCTGAGATTTCAGAGAAATGTATGCAGAAGCAGGGGATCAGGCAACCAAACATCCAGAGATCAGACAATGTGTTTGAAGAGAGTGAGCAAAAGCAGGTTTAAAATGAGGTAATACAGTAGCAGAGGCTGATTGCTACTGACTGCAAACAGAAGCAGCAGTGGATCATGTTCTCTAAAAAGGTTGTGTCTTTTCCTAATTAAATATATTAAAAGTGAATCAAAGCAATAACTACTACAGAAAATGAGAGTAAGTCTTGGAAAAGTGTCACATAGTGATAGGGACCTTAGGGAAGTCCATTGACAAAAATTTAAGTGTTTTACTGACTATCTTTCACTCAGTAATCATCAGAGCCTCCTGTTATTTTCCACTAGAAACAAAAGAAAAATGCTCTAATCCTGCTGCTACTATGCTAATTAAAGTAGAGAAATTTCAAAGAAGTCAATGTAGTTGAAGTGGTGTGACCAGTCAAACCTAGAATCCGCCAAATAATTTAAACAAACAGCTTGCTTTATTGATAGTACTAATCTGAATTGACTATTGCTTACAAATATATAGCGTGGATTTTTAGTGTCCCTAATTTTCTAAATAATTTATGTGCTAGCCTGGATTGTCAACTTGCTTTGCATAAAAATAGCTTGGGTCTTTGTAAACCTGTCTTGGAATGTTTGTCTTTGTGCCACTTTCCAGTGCTGTGAATGCCAGTTTGTGATATTTTCCCCATCTATTTTCTAACTGCTTTATTTGTCTTCAGCTTCTAAATGCCTGTTCATCAGCACTTAGGGCAGAATTTAACAGAGCAGGAGACATCTACTTTAAGGTGCACAGGGGAACGAAAAGAATTGTGCCAACAGCTACCTTGATTGTACAGTACTCTGGGAATAACATGCCCTTTAGAGGAGGAAGTAGGCAGTTAAAAAAGGCCTCCAAAATGGTTGGTTCTTCTACTGCCTTGACTGCAGAAGGTAGATATTTCACCTTCAGGAATGCACCATCTCACTTAAGAGCCTACACCAACAGGATGCTGATTATGCATCTGGACTTCCAGGAATCAAAGTGTAACTTTGCTAAAGAGGCAAGAGAAGAACCACATGCAGGAGCAATGCATTGGCTGTGTGTTTGCATCATTCTGTAACCCAGACCTCCAAATGCAAACCATAATTTTCACTATCATACAGTTTCACTAGAGGAGAAAGGATCATTAGCTGCCCAGTTACAGCTGTGGGGCTTGGAGCAATAGTGGCAAAATGGCCTGGAGGTGAGTTGGAAAGGCAGCAATTTAGTATAATGAGAGATGAGATGAAATTCCTATGTTAAAAAGACTTTTCCATCCGATACAGTACTTCCAGGATATCTGAAACAAAAAACATGTTTTGTCAATGAGGTGCTTGATGTACCACTGGAAGAGGCTTGTACTGGTTGATCCTATCTTATCCCAAGGGATTGACATAATTTACAATTCCTTCTGAAGCTCTCCTTCCTCATTTCACAGAAGCTATGCATTTAATAGTGGATAAACGGGAATTCAACAACAGATTATGTCTTGGAAATTATAAGGTGGACCTTT
>NW_020799095.1:69798878-69805752 GCF_003259725.1 Athene cunicularia
GGGCGGGGAGGAATTGTATGGAAACAAAATCTACGCCATTAAAATGCCTGCAAGTTTATAGGAATTTCAGAGACTGTTTTGGCAGCCTGACAGCTGTGTAATACAAGATGTTGAAGCAGATTCACATACACAAAGATGTAGTAGCAAGGTCCATACCTGTCTCAACAGCACTGCTGGGCTTTGCAGATGCAAAGCATGAGACATGCAGCACCACAGCAGCTCCAGTAAGGAAAAATAATGCAATGAGGGCTCTGGGAGGCACTGCCAGTGCAGCTTGGGTGAAAAGATGTAGCACTGCAAATCATAGGCCCCTAGTACTGCTAAGACTGAGGTACCAAGGCACTGCCCAACACTGTCATCTAATGTCTCTTCTAATAGAGATACATTACTGGGTAATAGAGCATTTGGAGCAGGACAGGATAAGGCCATGGCACTATTTGACTTCTCCTGCCACTTAGTCCCATTGGCCTTTAACAGACAGAATACAGGTGGAGAGGATTCCTCACAAAAGCTTTAAGACAGAGGAAAGTTCATACTATCTGTTTCCTTCTGTACTTTCTGAGGGTCATGTCCTATCTGATTCTGAGTTAGCACTGTTGACTTGCCAATGTCTAGTTAATCAATGGAAAACTATTGTTTGTGAAAACTTTATTTAAGAAGAAAATGATAATTGGTTGCATAAATCAATCTGCCTTCCTGTTTGACTTTGGTTTGTATCCTATAGCTTCTAGAATTTTTAAGGCTCAGATACCTCTGCAATAATTTCTTGTTTATCCTATTCCCATTTGCACCACATTTGAATCTGTCTAATCTGTGTTCCACATAAGTACTTTGTGACAGTGCTCTGGGAAAGAGGGGCTCCTTTGAAGTACAGAACAAGAAAAAGAAACTTGTCGGAGAATTTCAGTGATGAGGCTGTGTTGTTATTTCAATCTCTGCTGTAATGTGGAAAAGTTAACTTTTTAGTGAAGGTGGCTGTATGCTGCAGGTAGAGTCAGGGTAATATAAATGTGGACAACAAATTTGTATCTGTAACTGCTGGAATAGACAGTCCTGTTTGTTTTCCATGTTTATAGATCCATTTTTCACTCTCCCAGACTTTTGTCAGACATAATGAAGTGAATCATGCACACACACAAAAACCAAACTTAAAGTACTGCTACTTTTGTAAATTGGGTGGTTTTTGGTTTGAGGGATTTTTATATTTTGGTCCTATAGTCTCACTCCTAGAACAGTCAACTAACTAAAAAGGAAAGATTTCTACAAGGAAATCAAGTTCTTGAAAATAGGGGGGTTTGCTGGGGGCTTTTTTGTTGTTCTTGGAATAAGGTCTCACACCATTTTCTTTAAACTTAATTCTGATGCCTAAAAGAAGTGTTTTGACAGTGTTCTTTTAGGGCTTAATTTCTCTCACTTCCTGCCAGCTGTTCTCATGCACAAGTCTTGAATCACTCCTTAAAGCAAGGGAGAAAGTATAGAAGGGAGACGGTGATCTGGTTATGATGGTTTCAGCAGTTCTCACTTTTACTGCAATGTTTCTGTTATTAATTTTAATTCAGTCAAGGTTAGTGCTTTGAGCCAGAATTTGCAAGATGTGTTGTGACTGATGTGAGACTATGAACACTTCTAACTGCTGCTGAAGTTATTCTGCTCTTAAGAAGGCAAGGACTCTCATTCACTCCCTGGGAGGACCACAGCTCCTTCAGCTCTTGGAAACTCAATCTTTTTCACCTCACAATGAGGACAGCATGACAGTGACAGAGAAGTCACTGGATCCCCGTTTCACTCTATAACCAGCAGGGTCCAGTGCAGCATTCAGAAGTCTGTGCATCTCCTCATCTTCCTAGTCCTACCGTCTGAGACAGCCATTTGTCATTGCTTCTGTTACAGCCCTTGGGACCATACCCAGTAAAAGGCTGAATACTTTTAATTGGCTCTGAATTCACTCAGCTGCTCTTGGGAGATATCCTTGGCTTGCTAATTCCTTTTCATCATCCCTGCTCTTTTTCCATGAACCATAAAGATTTCTAGGTGATACGAGGTTTTACTCATTGAATCCAGTCCTCATACATACTGTCATTATAAAGGTGAAAACTCTGTATCCTGCAATCAATGGTCTTGAGCCTTTGAGTCCCCTGAGCTTCTCTGTGTTTAGACTGTTATGGGAAGAGTATCATAATTAAAATTGTGTGAATAAACTACGATGAATAATTTATCATACAAATTCTTCTTTTTTGTCTCTTAGGAATATCTCAAAGTAAATTGACTTCTGTTTGTTTTTTGAGAGTAGTTCATTGTCCAAGGAATCATTTCTCTTTCATGATTAATAGTCAACGCTGCCTTTCATCTGCTTCTGTTTTGACTGTTGCTTAGTCTTGATTGGCCAAACAAGTCACACTGGGGTTTACCTTTCTGTTAGAATAAAGAAACCATTTTTTTGCCATAAATGTTTTACAATGCTGTTGCAAAAAATTGTGAGAAAAATAATTAATGCTTTTCACTTGTTCTAAGTGAATGACTGAGGTATCCCTTTCCGTACAAAAAAAAAAAAGAAAAAACCCAAACAAAAAACAACAAACACCAAAACCCAAAGAAATTAAACCACTAAAGGCACATGATGTAGCTGCTGACACAGCTGGGTTTACTGTAATACAGATCTCAGTACCTAGACTGTGATCTTTGCTATACAGGTTGTTTAAAGAGTCACTCATGCAGACACACACATACAAAAATATAACTGAAGTTTTTAAATTTGTCATTAATGCAATAAGAGACTTGGGCAAAAATACTGACACTAATTTGGAGATTTTTGGTCAAGCTTTAAGTAACATTTCAGTTTTAATTTTTAAAGAAAACATTCAAGTGTTAATTTCCAATATTTCAATCTTTAAAAAAAAAGAAAGGTTTCTAGTCTGGATCATATTAACTTGTTGCCGTCATTTTGATGTGATATAAACTATCCTTTAATATTTAGACTGATTCTAATCATCTGCCTGGTAAGTCTGTTGCACTGTCAGTGATCTTATACTGCTTCTTTCTTTGAAATCAGGTTCTTGGATGATAAAATCTGTGAAAAAAACCTACTATCTGAAATGGAAGTATATGAGTTCATACTAACAGTACACTTGCAGGGGTAGGCAATTTACGATTAACCTTCTTAAATCAGAAAATTATTACCCTTGAGAGGAATATAGCCTGAATAAGTGTAGCAGTATTGGGGGTGGGGAGGTTTTACCTTAGAAGATATCACCAAATCTGTTATATGAAGTATTATCACAGTGCATACAGTACTATGACTACTGCACCTCTGTCTTACCGTGTCTGGAATAATGTAGCTGTTCTAACTTCCTGATTCACCACTGTATATTAGGGTATAATTAGATCCATAAAGTTGCATAGTTCAGTTGAAATCAAGGGATTTTCTGAGTTAGTTATTTTTGTTATAGCAGTGTCTAATTGTTGGGATGCTATTTTCCTTTTGTCACGTTTTCTGTATTGGATTGCACAGTGCTCACGTATAAAGAAGATCCAGTATCTTTTCAGCTGCAGAATCCAATCATTTACCTTACAGACAAAACTAGTTTGTGATATCTATTAATTTCCTGTAAAGAAATAATCCCAAAATGAGCCTGGAAATGTCTTCCAAATACCTTTAAAAGACAATCACCTTCCCTCCTCTTATCATCGCTAGAGTCCAATATGTTACTATGGTAATTTAATACACTTCGTCAGACAAAAATCCTTCAAAACACAGTAACAACACATGAACATCTGAAAGTGTGCTTTTTGTTTCATTTTTTGCTTTTGTTGTTATTTAAGTCTAACTTTTATGTGAGTTCTCAGCAGGATCCTAAGAAATGTCTTTAGAGGGAGTAGAAGGTCTGAAATAGTTTTGAGTTGAGAGCAGAGATGCTGTAAAAAAATCGCCTAAGTGGTAAACATTGCTATCTGTAGCATGTTTTAATTTCTGTGGATAGGTGCGGAGGTATGTGTATGTGTCTTCCTCCTTCCCATTGCCTTGAAAACTTAGAAAACCTCTGGGTTTATATTGTTTTGAGTAACATGTGATAAGATGAAAGGAAATTATGAAAACAGGGGAGAATTGAAAGTGCAGACTAAAGCAGATGTTTCAAATACATCAGATGTTATTTTAGGATTATTATATCTTCCTTTTGTGCTTTTTGAGATGAGGAGACATGACTTACCAAAAAAAAAAAAACAAAAAAACAACCCACGATTTTTTTCCTGGTCTTTATGTATGATTTTAATTGCTACAAATAAATTGATGAATTCGATACTATCTTCCATTTGCAAGTATACAAAGATGTTTGAAATCATACTAGAGAAAAACATTTTATGGCATATATATTTTAGAAGGCACATTGCTGGTGACCACTTGCTGTTCTTCATACATGAGTTCATTCCTCACATACAAATACCTTCACAAGATTTTCATGGGAGCATTGTGCTACTATGTGGACCAGTCATTCACTGAAAGCTGACACTGCTAGATCTAAAGCAATGGTTAAGGATATTTGCTTGCAGTACCTTGAAGCATGAAGGCCATATCTAAATTGGTCCTAGAGGTTGTTCCAAAGGGTTCCCTGGGGAATTTATTATGGTCAGGATCAGTGAAATGGCCTGTCCCCATCCTAGTGTAGAGGTAATATATATTTGTAGTTTATAAGTAAGTTCTCTCAGAAAAGTTTATATTTGTTGTAGAGGCTGTATCTTGTATGGGTGTAAATTTACTGTAGTATTTATGGCAGTCAGCAGTTAAAGTAAGCTTGTTTTACTATAATGCACAGCAATCTATATGGTTTGGTTGGACGATATTAGTTTAGTTCCTAGAAAAAGAATATCAGTTATACTTACAAGAAGCTGTGCCTAATCTTTCATCACTGGTGTCTCACTAAGCACAGACTCAAACTTCCAAGTCAAAGCGGGAGAGAAAATAGGCTGCTTTTATCTTCTGGACATTAGTAGGTGGGCCCAGTCCTTGGATGTCTAGTCCCCTATAGGAACTCGAAACTATTCTAAAGCAGGTTTGGGAGCTCTCCTGTTAGATATATTTGAGCTTCACCCAATCAGTCATCCCTAAGCTATCTGAATTCAGCTGAGTCAAGGGAGAAAAGATATAACATTCAGCTTCTTCTGGAGCTAAGGAAATTTCTTAAGATTAAATATTTCCTGCTCCCTCTAGTCATGCACACAGAAGACACAAATCAGTGATGAACAGACAGCATTTTGATGCTCTGCAGACATGTTTGCAGTATACTCTCCATGTGAGACAAACTCCCTACCATCATCCTCATACACAGACAAAGTTCATTTGGGGGAAATACATGTATGAAGAATTGCCTGCAGTATTTCACTATTCTCAAAAGGGAGGCTGTATGAGTGCTTTGCAGAAGCAGGCAATGGATGCGCTGTTTACCATATCACTAGATGGGATTCAGCCAAACATTTTGGCTCCAACCATAGTGCAGAGGAGACAAAGATATACTCAGAGGCAAATATTGGATGGTAACAAGGGTTGCAAACTGCATATGGCACATCTGGTGACAAGGTTGTGTCTTCTGCTTCTGTACAGCAACCAAGTCATCCCAGCATGACCTACTCTGAACTGTGCTGATGTGTGCTAACCAGCTGGAATGAAAATCCACTAACATTGCTGCTCAGATCAGTCTTTCTAGCCCAGTATCTTCTCATCAAGAGTGGCCACAGACAGATGCCAATACACAAATAAAAAGGAAAACACATCAACTTTTTCCCTGCACGCACTCACAATATGCCAACTTCTTTTCAGATCTGAGTGTGTCCTGAGATTGTTGGGGTTTCTGGAGATTGCTGGGATTTCTTTAATTATCAGAGCCCTTCTATTTCAAATACTTGTCTGATTTCCCTTTGAACTTGTAGCACCATCAACACTATTTGTTAAGGAGTTCACAGGTCCACTGTCAGGGTGAAAAAAACCTGGCTTATTTCAACACAGGCTCCAGTTTCATTTTCTGGCACATCATTCTCATGTTGGAATTACTGATGAACGATTGAGCTACATCTCCATGAGACCTTTCTCTCATTCTCAAACTCATATGGTTTTGTAGATCTTCTGGCTTAGTCTCTAAGTTGGTGAGTCCTAACCTATGACATGCTGTCTGTCTCTGAAACAGAGCCTTTTCAGATACTTATCTCTGTTGCCTTTCTCTGAACATTTTTCAGGTTTTTTTTGGCATGGGTTGTCTTTTTGGTTCTTTTGTTCAGGTTTATGAGGGTTTGGGTTATTTTGGGCTGAGGTGAGTTTTTGGGGGTTTTTTGATTCTAACTGAGTGTACCAGAGTTCACCTTGTATTCAGATGTGAGCAAACCGTAAATTTATATTGTAGCATAATTTACAATGTTATCTGGCGTGGGAGTAACTTTTTGACCTATGCCAAGGACTAAGCTGCTGTTTCCACAGAGGCGCTGTCATAACCTAAGGTTTTGCTCCCGAGTGGTTGCAGTCACCTCAAAACGGATTGGTTTGCATTGGGTAGACGGCACTGTGGTCATAAGCATGGGCGAGGCCTGGGGCAGGGGGCTGCCTTTTCCCTTGGGGAGGGGAAGTGTAGCACAGCCTGGCTGCGCGGGGAACGTGTACACAGTTAACTACACGTATTCGCTCTGCTCTTCTCATGGCGTGCCTAGGCGTTTCTGCCTTGTTGCCTGTGCAGAAGTAGCCTGCTGCTGGGGCGGGCCTTGGCCGCTGCGCCAGGGGACGCGAGGAGCCGCGACATCGCCCCAGGCGCCGCCGTCGCAAAATGTCCGCCAACGCTGCCGCCGGCGCGCTCCATCGGGCCGCTGTGATTGGATGTTCTCCACGCAGGCCCTGCTG
>NW_020799095.1:69805802-69883982 GCF_003259725.1 Athene cunicularia
ATGTGTATAAGAGACAGACCCCGGGGTTGTCCCCGCCTTCCCCGGCCCCGCCTGCTCTGTCCGGGTGTTGTGAACCACCTGGTTGTGTGCAAGGAGCGGCGCCTCTACGGTACAGGCAGCGACGGAGCACGAGGGGATGGCCAGGCAGGGCGGGAACGGCCAGGCAGTTCTTGGGGCGCAGGGAGAGGGACGCCAGGGAAAGGAATAAAACCCGAAAGTTGCGGTGGTGCCTCGGCGGTGCCGCCTCGTGTGCCCGCACAGAACAGCGCGTGCCCCGGAGCGGAGGGGGCTGTGGTCGTCCCTGTGTGGAAAATAACCCATCAAGGACAGGCGGGAGGGAATACAGACTAGGGGAGAGTTTGTGTTGGGACAGATGGGGTGCCCCCGTGCTGTGGGCCTCACCTCCGACCTGCTGCTGCAGGCTGCAAACCCGTAGTTTCTGAAACGCGGGCTGTGAGTGAAATACAAAAAGGTAGTTCCTCAGCTACTGCTGTGAAATGTAAGATGCACTTACAAGGAGTTTTGTTTGTATCAGCTAAAATACGGCCCAGGACATACATATAAGAAACGAGTGAAGAACCGATAAATACCTATGGCCCTGAATCCTTCTGTGTTTTTAAAGGCACGGATGGCTGCGTTTTCTCTGTTTTCCTGAAGCAGATTTATTGATGTTCTCCTGCAGTGAGAGAAATGAGGCAAGGCTCTGTCCACAGAAGGTAGCACTGCAGCTGCAGCACTGCTGGAGAAATGAAGGCCAATGCATTTCAAACATACCTCACACGCTTTCTAACAAAGAGCTTCTGTGCAGTAAAACAATGCTACGATTTCTTACCTGATACTGAGTTGACTGTCCCTGGAACGAGCAGTATAAATAAAACTAATTCACTGTAGTAAATCCATGGCAGCATGGGTGTCACCCCTTGAAGCATTAGCCTTTCTCATATGCCAGAAGAAAACTCATAATTTAGCTGCAAGAGGGTTTCAGCTAAGCTGGTCAGCTCTATCTCAGCACTGTGCTAGCACAGCTCCATTGCTGCTTGCCAGCATGAAGCACATTCACTTCCTTATGGAATATACCGCTTAAACAAGTGCTATATCAGTGTCTCAATTTTTATGCCAGTCTGATTTACATCACCTTAACTATGTATCATCTGGACTGCTGATTATACATATTCATGTTGGATTGGATAATGCCATATGAGCGCTATCTTCTTGATTCATTGCAGTATTACCCTCTTTATCTAGAAGTTCAGCCTTCAGTAACTGCAGACTTTCATCAGTTTGAAATAGGTTTAGATTTCTTGCTTTTAACAGAAGTTGTTTATTTTTATAGCTTTTTTATTGTTTGATTTTTTTTTCCTTGAGGTTATTATTGGTATGACTGTTATTTTGATGCAGGAAGGCAGACTTCTCCTTCGACATACATAGTACCCAGCTGGAGAAAGTGAGGGACCAGACTAGAGCTGCTTCATCTTGATGCTTCAGCTGTGCAGTCGACTTACCTGTGTGCCTGTATGATACAGTCTTGGTATAAAAGGGTGTTAACAACTCCAACTATGCTGCACAGCTCCTTCATCCTTGCAAGCATTATGTTGTTTCACAGGGTGGTATCTTCAAATATGAAATAGCAGTCATACCCCAAAAAATGAAGGGGATTTGGGAGACTGGTAGAATTAAAAGAAATAGAGACTCACCAGAAGATCTTGACAACATTTACTCTACATCTAGATTAGAAGTGGAGCCTACACAGCTCTACTGGGTGCTCTATCGCATTTATTTTAAAACCGTCATGTATATTTTGTCTTCAAAGATAAACAACTTTCCAGAAACAGACTGGTAGTGTTTTATCAACTATTTCTATATTCTGAAATTGAGAGAGGAGAGATGTCTCTACAGAAAATGAGAGAATAAACTTCAATTTTGTTTTGCAAATATCAGTTGTAGAAAAATGTAAATGAATCTTTCCAGCTCTGATGTTGAAGAAGACCAGGAAAGCAACAACGGATTTTTACTTTGCTTAACACAAGCCAGTAAGTAGTTTGCCTTCAGTGTTCTAGAATGTAACCTGAAGACTTCTAATTGTATCTGACTTTCCCTTAAAGACCTAGAGCTAGGGATTTTTAAAGAATTATGGCAGAGTGGCTCTTGTTTTCCTCCTAGCTCTCTGTTCTAAAAGAAATACAATATAGACCCAAAGGCTTTATATTTACGAGTATCCTCTTATGCTGGAGAAATAGTTAGGTAGTTTGAAGTTACTGCCTTTTTTTTTTTTTTTTTTTAATCACAAGAAAACCTCTGCATTTAGTGGAACAGTTTTTGAGGTAGATAAATAACAGTAGTTAATATGATATACACACTTACTTTGAATTTTTTCTTATGGCATTCATCTCTTTAACAGTTTCTTCTGTGCATATAGTAGATTGAAGAAAACAAAAGAAGTAGCTAGAGATCAAAACTTTGCTGAACTCAAAATTTTAACCCTCCTCATTCAGAAAATCTTTTAGATTTTTTGTTGTTGGTTTTGCTCTTTTTCCTCTGACGTTATTGCAGAAATTATGTATACAAATGTTTTTTGAATGTATGAGTTTTATATTGCTCCAGCAATTATGCCATATTGCAGAGTAGTTATGCTAATGCTATATTACTTTTGCATGCAAATAGTTGAAATGAGAGCACTGAAATGCAACTATTTATAACAGATCTCTACTATTAGTTTTCCCCTATACAATGGGTTCGCATCTTTCTGTGTAAATGATTCTGCTTATCTTGCCTTTGTCTACCTCTATTTCATTTGTCCATGTGCCTGCAGTTATGATGTGACTACGTACATGCCTGTGTTTGTGGGCTTCTAAGTATGGGATTTTTCTATAAGATTGTAAGGATTTACAGAAGCAGAAGCAAGCACTACATTCTATCAGTGTAGTTTCTTTGGGGGTTTTTGTGAAAATTACACACACTATCAGAAAAAGCCAGCATTTGTGTAAAATGTATAAAACAAAGGGAGTCACCTGATATATGCTTGATACAAAAAAGTTACCAAATATGGAGTACCTTGAATAAAAATTTTGACTGTAGTAAAAAAAACCAACCAACTTTCAAAACTGATTGATCTTAGCCTCCACAAAGTGCTAATATGCAAAACACTTGATAATATTCTGTTGTAAAATGTTATATAATACACTGATTAATATGTTATTAACTTATCACAATAGCGTGCATTGGCAACTGTAATGTTATAGCATTATATATTTTATATATTTGTGTAATATGTGCATGGCATTGGTGTTACAATAACAAAAGCTGTTTCCACAGTCCCCATATTTTCCTTAGATTTCAGGTATTTGCCACTGCTTTTTTTATTCATTACCTCCAGAGAAGTAAAAGCATTCCAGTTTTTATTTATAACACTAGATAAAGTTAAAAACAGGTTTGTTTTTAACTTTATCCAGTGGATACAAAAATATGACAGAAAAAAAATACAGAATGGGCAAATATCTGTTATGGCTTTCTTTAGTTATTAGTTAGGCTTTATGTAAGGTAGTCGTTAGCTGTGGGAGCCAAACAACTTACCTTAACATTGTTCTAGTCATATAATTGCTTTTAAGGGGAGTGGCTATGGCTGGGTACTGAGAAATCTAATTTAGGGAGATGCATTATATTTTGACTTTGATTAATTCAGGATGCTTTAGGAAAAGGAAATGAATCATAATCTAGGCTTGTCCAAGACTTCAGTTCCAGGTAGTGGGCTTGCAAAACCTTAGAATTAAAAAAATAAATGGAGGGAAAAAAGATATATTAACCTATAAAACTTCAATAGTCTTACATATACTAATATTGAACACCTGATAATCCACAGTGTGTTAATAAGAGGCAAAAAATTCAGGAGTAGAGGGTTTTTTCTTGAATCAGATTTTCTGGTACCCTTTGCATTACATTCTCTTACTAATCAAACATAATTATCCAGTACTATTTCCAAATATGTACCTGCTTTGGAGAAGTCTTTTATTTAAGCCAGTTAGATTTCAGAAGGGGCTGGTAGTGGCCCACCACTCCATTTGTACCCTTGTTTGGTTGCAGCACTTAATAAGATGATCATGTTGATTACAAAGTGATCTTTATATAACCAATATTTTGTAATGTTTATGTCAGAACTTGTCATATCATAGTCCAAAATATAGGACTCCCCATCCCAGGCAGGTGAACTAGCCACCAGAAGTCATTATCCTCATTCTTTTGTGTGGCATTACTGTAGGGCAGGTAAAAAAGAACAAACAAACAAACAAAAAAAACAAAACCAAAACCAAACAAACAAAAAACCCCACCAAAAACCAAAACAAAAAGAAAACACATCAGAACAAAACAAAACAAAACCAAAAAAAAACCCACAAACAAAAAACTCCCAGTATTTCAAATCTTCTCTGGCAAAGGAGAAATGAATTACATTCAGGGTGACTACACATTTACTGATAGATGAAACTGTGCCAGCATCACCTCTTCCTTTGGCTGTCCTTTGATAGAAAAGATTAATCCTTTTATGTTTTTTAAAAGGTGCTGAACTCTGAGTGAGACTCCCAAGTGAAGGACAATGGTCATAAAGTATCTAATTGTCCCTGAAAGTCAGAAGGCTTAAAAGTCCTATCATGGATGTTATGCTTTACTTTGGGTAGTTCTCTCTCTCCAGATTAGCTTCTGAAGATTGCATTCCTGTTTCTCTGCATTTTGTGTAGGGTACTAGGGAAGAAGCTATTACTTATATTATGTCTGAAATCATATCAGTTGGAGATATAAACTGAGATTACTCATGAAATTAATTTACTCATAACTTTTGTAAATCATAGATATGGATAATTCCAGTACTGTTAGCAATAATACATTAAAAGCCATAACTTGCCTTCACTTATAGGTTTGAAATGTATCATGGACTGAATCTGTGGAAAGTACACTTGTAAATTTTGAAGTTTACTTTTTCTTCTGGTTGTGATTGTCCCTTTTGCCCCTTTTTGTATCCTGGGAGGAGTATAGGCACACTGCCTGGAAATGTAGGGATGGGATTAGGAAAGCTAAATCACAGTTGGAGTTGAATTTGGTGAGGGATGCAAAGATCGGTAATGGTTTTTACAGACACACAGTCCAAGATAGACATGGACCTGTTGGAGCGAGTCTAAAGGAGGGCCACAAAAGTGGCCATGACATGCGGAATAACGACTTTACAACCAGTAAGGTTATAAAGAAGGTATGTTTATTCAGTGCTGGGTGCACGAGGGATTGCTCCTCCTCCACAACCATGCACCCCTTGGAGCAAAAAGCGGCTCCTTTCTGTAGCGTAAAGTGTTTACGTATTCATTATAATTCCAAGAATAGGGAGAGATATTACAATTAGTTTTGAGAAATCATTAACATAAATCCTTTCTCAAGTCCCTCTCTGTTGTGCCTGCACTCTGGCTTCTGGGCGGGGGTCTTCAGGATGAAGATTGAAGATACCTCCTCTTCCTCTAGTGACTTTTCACAAAGTTAGGTCTTCTTCTCCATTAGTTACCATGACTTCAGCATTTCCATAGTCATGACAACTCAGCATTTGTTGAGTCCCCTTTCCTTATCTTGTGACTCAGTAGTTGCAGTTCGTTCCTTATCTCAAGAGCCCATCCTGCTGAGAGCCCACCCTGCCATAACTCATCCTTTTAGTGCATCATCCTGCTTGTCAAGCGTCCCGTGTAGTTGTCCCGCATCAATTTTGTTAAGGTTCCTCACTTCAATTCCCCTCTTTCTTTTCCTAGTAGTAAATTATTTTACTTCTTTTGTTAGCTAAAATTCACTCATAATCCTAATACTAACTAATGGTTTTACCTATTGAAATTCACTCTCAGTTCTAATACTTATGCCTACTTTCTTACACTTACATTTTAAGTCTAGTTTTCAGGGCCCTAGTTTTTTAGGTATCAGAATAAAGTGAAGAGCCTTGTATATAGACTGTATGCACCTGATAAGTCTCCAGTTCCAGACATATATGGCTATGGTGAGAATTAGTAGGAACACTACTGCTATCAACAATGCTGGAACCCCCTCCTATGAGGGAAGGCTGAAAGAGTTGGGGTTGTTCCACTGTCCCGACCCAATGTCGGAGAGGTTTCACTTTCATCCCAAGAGCAAGATTAAGACACAAATGAAGTCAAATGCCTTATCCCCACAACAACTTCTATTATCAACAGTGAACAGTAGTAGTGATAGGACAGAATGGAAGGAAAAGACAGAAATCAAACAAGCATCTGGAATAGAGTCGCAAGAATAGTTACTACCGTTGATTCAGTGGAGTCCCATTGGTCCTTAGTCTCCAGGTTTTCAGTGGTGGGTGAATGCCCTGGCTTGTTTCCAGGGTCCTTTTATAGAGCACAGTCCTGCTGGTGGGAAGTCCAGCACATGCACATATGCCTCATGCTGTCCACGTGCCTCAGGTCTTATCTCATGTGGCCTTCGTGTGCCTCCTGTCAGGCAGCTGTCCCAGCCCTTGGCAGCAGTTGGCATCCTGTTCTGGTGCTGCGGGATAGGCAGAAGGAAGGTCTGCTGCTCCAGGAGGTTGCACAAGTTTCCTTACAAGCTGCAGTGTCACTGGGTTTTGCAATTCCGCCATGTCTTTCTTATCAGGCAAGCACACACACAGGCAGGCTTTGAGACAATCATTGGATGTTCCAGTTTCTCACATCAGCCTGAAGGAGAGAAGGTTTTGGGAAGACCTTTCCATACTTAAAGGGGGCTTATAAGAAAGACAGAGACTTTTTACCAGACCTATAGGAACAGAAGAAGGGGCAATGTTTTTTACCTGAAAAAGGGTATATTTAGATTGAACATAGGGAAGATGGTTTTTTTTATGGTGAGCATGGTGAAACACAGGGACAGATTGCACAGACAAATTGTGTCTGCCTCATCATTTGAAGTATTCATAGTCAGGCTGGACGGGGCTTTGAGCAACCTGATCTAGTGAATTATGTCCTGTCCATGGCGGGGGGTTTAAAGTAGATGATCTTTAAAGGTCCCTTCCAATCCAAACCATCCTATGATTCTATGATTTTGACTCTATGATACTAAACCAGAATCAACAGAAGTTTTCAGTGGTAGTATAATTCCTGGAAACATCTGAAAGATGACTGTACTCTCATTTACATTCAAGCTTGTTCTCAGTGGCAACTACTGATCATGCATTTCCACTTCATTTCTGAAGCTTTAGATGATACCATTTTGTTGATACATATAGAGTCATACGGTGTGTTGGTTTAAGCCCTGCCAGGACCGGAGACCACGTTGCCATTGTCCCTCCCCCACCCTCAGCCGGTCAGGCTGGCAGTGAGGCACAAACCCTGGGTTAAAATAAGAAGAAATTTAATACAAGAGTGTGATAAACAATCAGAACAACAACAGTAGCAATGATAACAACAAACAACAATAACAGTAAACAAGACAAAAGATACACAGAGAAATACAACAGTGGTTACAGACAGCTCGCTCACTATGCTCCCTGCCACCAAAACCACAAAGGAAAAAGTTCCCATGCTTCCGCCCGGACCTGATGTCAGCATGGTATGAATAACCCGGCTGGAGATCCCTTCCCCCTCTCTGGGGAAACTTAACCCTATCCTAGCTGAACCAGGACATACAGGCATAAAAGAAAGAATGATGGTGATATCTCTGTTCCCACAGGTCAGGCAGAGTATTAGTCTTATGCTTCCCTAGTTATGGGTCATCTTTATGAAAATTTGATGGTTTTTTGTAAGTTGTCATACTGCAATCTGTTCTGTCCTGCACTGATGTGGGTGGGCTCTCAGACAGTTCCAGGAGCATCCACTGAAGAAGAGGGAAACCGTATTTCCTTCCCTGGCCTTGGTCTTCAAATTCAGAGGGAAAAAAAAAAAGAAGGCCTCTGCTGTTTAATACCTAAAATTACTTTCTACTGCAGAAGATTCCCAGCTGTTTGCCTGCAAAAGTAGCAATTGATCTAGGCACCAGTTGCCACCTTTATGTCATTCAGAGACTAAACCAATGCAAAAAGGATTTTCAGCTACCTTCCCCATACTTTTTTTCCTGTTAGATTTTGAAAAGATTACTTGAATTGGCAGGAAACAAAATGGCGGATTTACACAATAGGGAAGTAATAACAGTGTTTCAAAGAGTAGACGATCTTGCTTATAGAAGAAATGGAAACTGTAATAATTTTTGATACATTGAAATTTGACTAGTTCACAGTGATCTTAGATCTCTTGGTTTTGTTTGTAACTAATGAAAACACCTTTTACAGTGTATCCATAGTACTAAGATGAGGTTCTATATTATATTCAGCACATGAATTTTCTTTTGTTTCTTTCACCTTCCATGATTTAAGATGAAAATACATTATAAGGGGGTAATAGCAGCGACAGATACTGTTCAAAATGCTGTCTACAGGTGTGATCAAAGCACAGAACAGGGAATTGGAATCTGAAACTTTCTTCCTCACCTCTGTTTCTAGGTAAGTAACTTCTGTTTCTCCCATGTATCACCTGGGGAGGATGATTCTTGCAAGCCTCACCAGGTTGTTGTCAGGATTAATTATAATGTTTGCAAAGTGCTTTGAAGATAAAAAGTGCTAGGTAAGTGCTAAGTAGTATTTTTATTCCACTGGAGTCAGAGTAATGTCAAAGAGAATGTCAGCTTCAAAGATGTTGCTGTCAGATCTAGTGTGCTCACAGAATGGATGAAGGTTATTTAATTTTATGTGCACATACTGAAATTATAATGGTCAGTAGAATCCTTTCTTTAACACAAGTAATACTGAGATGCTTGTCTTTTATACAACGATTTAATATAATAACCAATTTTTGGCTGTATGATGATTACAAAAAGTATAGATTTCCAACCACTGTTAAGTAGTACCCAAGACACATGCTGGAGGGAAGGCAACTGTGTCTTAAGTGTTAAGGAAATCTACTTTTTTTTTTTTTTTTTTTTTTTTGGGGGGGGTGAAATCTCATAGGAGTAGCTGTTGTAATTATGTTTTGAAGAAACGTTAAGTATAGGTGAGAAAAGAAGTGAAAAGCAGCAGAGGAAATTTGAAATGGAGTTCAAACTAGGTCAAGATCTATGCTTTGTGCAACCCCTTAAACAAGAAGTCAGAGACTATAAGTGTTTATGCTTTATATTAAACCCACTGTAATAGTATGATCTAATGAGGGATCAAATATGCTCCCCTTACAAATTATAGAAATGTATCTTTCAATTTGACTTGATTCAGTTTTGACTTTCATTTTAGTTTTGTTAGAGTTTTTTGGTTTAGTTTGATTTGTTTTAAAATTCATACAAGTAAACCTCTTGAAATTTACTCAGAATTGAGAATATGTCATTGGAGCTCATGGACTTTAGATCTTTTGACATTTCTACAACCTTAAGCTTCCACGTCTTGCTTCATGATCACTGAAAGGTTGAGGAGCAACTCTGAAACCTTGGTCCCCAAAATCATGATCCCTCAGATTTTAAAAGTACCTCAACATTTAAGGACACTTGAGTTTGGATTTGAGAAAAGTAATTATGTATTTTAAGAACTGAAAAGGCATTTATTTCCTCAAATTAATTAATTCACTCAGAAATGCAGCTTCACTTCTATTATATAACTCCATTTGGTATATTTGGTTTTCCTTTTTTTTCCTCATATAATTGTTTTTCAGACAACAAAGCAGTAAAAGTATTGGATTTAGTATTTAAGCCTGAGTGTTACCGGACCCTTATTTTCTTCACTGACTTGCCCTGGTAATGGGGCATCTCATCATTTCATGGGATTCAAGCATAAATATAAGAGGAAACTATGTAATTAGTAATTGGGGTAAGGAACAGTTCATAAATAAAAACATCCCAGGGGATACATGCCGGCTGCAAGAGCACTGACTTAGTTATATTTTTAATACTGCCTGATTCAGGGACATGAGCTGTCTTCAAAGTCTGTTTCAGAGACTATTTACAAGTAGAGAGTCTAATAGTACAGTGTAAAAGATAAAAAATAAAAGAGGTATTGTTGTAAGTAGTAATTGGAGGTGATGAAATACTTAGCTTTGTGGGAAATTTGAATTCAGAAGTATGGATGTAAATGAATTATCCAGTCTATTGGCTGCTGACAACTTGCAAGCAGGTCAAGTTCAGTTCCAATGCCACAGCTACTCATTTGATCCATGGAGTGGCTGTGCATCCACAAAGGCTTTTTCTTAGCCCATGCTTGTAAGAGAAAGTAAAGACTGTAGATGGTGCTAAGGCTGACCTTGTTTGGGGGTCAGATGTACAAGCAACTTCAGCCTCTAAGCAGAGAACAGAGACCTATTATTCACAGGGAGAAAATCCTCAGTTTCTGAGTTCTACCTGTACCTGGCATTCAGTGCTATGTGGTACAAATAGAAGATTTTTGGGTTCTTGAGTATGAAGATCTTGCTGCATGGCTCTTAGAGCTGGGAATGACTTTAGGTATCTTTGTATTCAACTAAGGATTTAACTCTCCACATTCCTGATTACACAGTGAAAAGTATTTACTTTCAACCCATAGAAATTCTTCCTGACTACTCCTCAAGATGTAAACATTGTCTTAAATTTCAGGATGGTAGAAAAACAGTTTTCATATATATATTGAGAAGGAATAGGTACCTCAATCATAAAACACCTTTGATCAATAGTTCTCTGAAACAGTTTGATGGACTGTTAGTGGAGAATTGGCAAAAAAAAATGCTTACTGTTAAAATTAAATCTTGTCCTTGGGGTGAAGTGCATTTGGGACAGTGGTATGAAAGTGGTATCAAAGAAATCCTCAGTATCATCCTCAGTTTTAGTAATCTAAGTTTTGCACCAAAAAAAGGTATTTCTCATGACTGTAGGTGTTGTATCAGATACTCAGCAGTTCTGTCTTGTTAAAACTACAGCTTTCTATATAGTAGTTCTTTGGTTTAGTTTGTATCTAGCTGGTTGTTTTTCCAGTAAGGGAGTTGTTGGTCTTATTTTCCCTCATCTCACATTTGTAACCCTAATTTCCTTTGTTGGAAAAGAATTCTTTTTCGGAAGTTGGGTTCCAACTACTACCAGCTCCTCACTCAATCTCTTTTCATCTAGTCAGGAAGAAACCCTTTCTCTACCTTTTGCCAGCAGCACCTAGTTCTAAGGCAGATCTGTTCTACACCTCCCACGTATGCTCTTGCCTTCCTCTTTATTGCATGCTGTCTGCTTTGGTTAGAACTGGTCTTAAACTGCAGCAGTTCAGCTTTAAGAGGTTGCAAGCTGCTTGCATTTGGTAAATAGATGTATCCCCTGGACAAGTAGTTGTCTTTTCTGCACTTAAGCATACTGCACTCAGAGTAGTCTGCTGTTGATACTTGATCTACATAAACAGTTGATGTTTTTACACTTCCTTATATGTAATAACTTTTTTTTTTTTTTAAAAAAAAAATATTCTTTTAAAAATTGTTCTCAGGTCCCCCATTATTAAGAACTTTATTTTCAATTTAATTCATAACTTCTTTGTCAGGTTTCTTTTCTTCATAGTTACTTTATATACTGTCTACTAGTTTCTTTTTCTTCCCCTCCTCCCAAGTTTAAAAATAACTGATTTTGGATCCTGCTGTACACTCTTAACTCAGAGTACAGTTAGTTGTAGAGACTCTCACTGTATCTGAAAAACATTCACTCTGTTTCACCAAAGCTTGTTTTAACACTGTCTGTTGAGTCACAGAATCATGGAATATCCTGAGTGGGGAGGGACCTATTAGTCCCAGTCCATCTCCCAGTTCCACACAGGGCAACCTAAAAGTTAAACCATCTATCTAAGAGCATTGTCCAAATGCTCTTTGAATACTGACAGGCTTGGGGCCCTGACTGCTTCCCTGGGGAGCTTGTTTGCAGTGTTTGAATGTCCTCTCAGTAAAGAACTTTTTCTTAATTGTCTCCTAACCTATTGGAGTAAGAGAAATTACAATACTGATTCTGAGTTAACCTCCTGAGATAGATATAGATAGATATAGATATAGATATAGATATAGATATAGATATAGATATAGATGATATAGATATAGATAGATATACACTGTTAGGGTTATAAACCGAGCCTTGCATTAGACATTCTTTCATTTGCCTATCTCAAGTGGAGTCCCTAAGTTGGAAGCCTAGGTTCATGCACTTCACTGTTTGAATTTTCATGGATCCTGCAGCCCATAGACTGGGCTTTGAGTTATAATCCAATTGTTTTATGAACTCTGAACATGATGGTGCAAGCAGATTCAAGGATTTTTGGATATGTTTGAATGTTATCTCAGGTAGATGTGAGCTTCTTTCTGTTTACTGCATCCATGAGGCACAAGAATGCTTATGCTATTTTCTTCTGTGAACACGGGCCAGCATGTTCGCAGTGTCACAGAAGGACACACAATTGATTTCGTCTTTGAAAATTGACAGAAGAAATACATTTAGAAATTGCGTCTTGAATAAAAATCTCCCTTTGCTTACACCTTCAACTTGCCTTGCAATTACCTTTAGCATCTTTCCTGGATTTCCAGCTAACAGAAGTGGAAAGTCCTGCTCACAGCAAAACCTCTGCTGTGTGTATTTTCTGCAGGCAGTGGCAGTCACTAGTAAATCTTGTCCATGCTCAGAGCAAATACCAGCTGTCCTTGCTTGCTCTCTGAACCAGCTGGATGCAGTCCAGCTCTAAACTGGAAGCCATGTAGCTGTGTTAGCACAGTGCTGAGCCTGAGTGCCACACAAGCCTGAAAGCCTTGTCTCCCAGCAAGGCTTATTAGCTCAAACTCAGTGCCATGTTAATTGTACTTCAGCATCTTCTGGTCTGCTGCTGGCTTACATCCAGCCAGCCTGGAGTGCAGACAAAGCCAGTCACAACTGCCTGTAAAATAGCATGTAGTTGCAGCCCATGTTTCTTTCCACAGCAGTCAGCCTTCTTTTGCCTAAACTCTCATTAAAATTGGGCTGCAAATATGTAGTAAAAGCTTTGTGCTTAGAGGCTTATCCTTCTAAGGACGTGATTCATAAAATGTGTGAAGCCAAGTAAGTATTCTTTGATAAATATGTTGATAAATAACCCCAGATGTTTTTTCAAGAATTCTGTCATTGCCTTTCTTATTTGATGCCCTAACTGTTTTTCTCTAGTCATTTGAATTCAGGTGGAAAAAATGTATCCTTAGCATATATAACTTGAAAAATTCATATTAGAAGTCAAACAAACTCCAAACTATAATTAAGTTTCTGTGCATTCCAGAGATATATTTTAAACTGGCTGTTTAAGTGCTGCAGAACATACTATGTCATATTACATTTTACTGGTATAACATTATTAATTAACTTCTGAGTTGCAGAAGATCTCATAAGAGCAATTTTCAGGTATTGTGTAGTTTATTGTATCTATAATATTTATTATTGGCATATTAAAAGAAGGCAGGAAGCCTAACTAATAGTTGCTTTAAGGGGATCTTTTAACTGCAATATTACAAAGATTGTTCAAGTAAAAAGTCTGTTCAGAACTTGAGCTCTAATTTGCTTTGAAAACTCTCCTGCACACTGAATGAACTCATAATTCTAAATGTTTTTTTCTGCATTTTAAACAGCATAGCTTGCTATACTGATGAAGTAGCCACAAGGTAATTTTTACACTTCAGCAATAGAGATCTTATCATAATATCCAAAAGGCACATACTGTGCTGCCATCTGCTTATTTTTTTCTTATTAAACTGAATGAGAGACCAAACTTTTTAAAAAATACTTTGTTTAAAATATTTATCAACACTGACTGTCTGTGCATGGTAAACATGGATTTATTTTTAGCTTACAAAAATATTTTTCACAAAAAATCATTTTCATAATTCCATTTTATATCCATGTTCTTAACCCTTAAACACAATGTGCTTTGCTGTTTTGTTTTACAACATTGTTTTTGTTTTTAAATTGGTTTATTTGCCGGAAACATACACATAATGAAAAACTGAAAAAAACCCCAACACTAAAGTACCTTGCCATATGTCAAGGAGAATATAAATGAAGGGTCACGAGAAAGGGGGAAAAAGCCTTATACAACCTAGGACAGAGTAACAATTTCATTTATCACGAGACTTCTGCTAGTAGAAAAGGGTTGAATACTTACACATGTGATGGCAGACAAGAAGACCTAACAAACCTGGCTGATTTCAAATCGTATCTGTGGAAATCAGTCAATCAGAACTTCTCTGATTAACTGGCATTTTAGTTTCCAAACCTTCCAGCAACATCTGAGGATTTTCTTGAGGACATTCCATTTTTATTTGGTTTAATGAATGCCTCAAAAAAAGTGTCTTCTCACTCTCCCTCCAAACAGATAGTTTCTACTTCGCCTTTTGTCTTACTACAAAAAATTTTAATCTTTATGAAAAGACAAACTTAATGATTTACTGTCTTGTAAAGTTCTTGAACAATAAATATCTTTCGTCAGATAGGTAGTGACTCAGTATAAGGTACAGAAGAGTTGATTTTCTGACTTACTACTGGAAAATATACCTTGGATTCATTACTCAGCTTTGTGGTTTGTTCTGCCTTTTGTATAGATGTCCCACAGAAAAAGAAAAATAACCCCAACATTGATAAGCTGGGCATTTGGCTGCACTTCAAAGTGAGGCCGGAAATGTCCATTTCTGAGAGTTGTTTGGTTTTGGTGCACATCAAAAAAAATCCCCCCTGTAATGGCATGTTGCAGTATGCACATCATTGATAAGACACATAAAGCATTCATAGATTTACTTCAGATTGTCTGTTGTGTTCATGTAAGTCAATAGAATACCATTCCTAACCTTTTACCATAGAGATATAGAGATTTATGTTAATAATCTTAAAATGACTTCCAGAATTATAGCATATTGTTTCAAATTCAGTTGCAGCTCAGATGTTTTCCCACATTCTACTATTTGCATCTAATGCTATATAGCATAATCTAGAATTTATGCTTAGTTCAAGCAAATGAGATTTCAGATTTACAGGAGACTGTATGGAAGAGCAGGTGGAGACAAGATCCATAGTCTGGGGTTTCTTAAATGGCACTAAATGCCAGTGTGTAGGCACCTGAATTGCATCCTTGATGACCAAATGCATGATAAATTCTTAGCTGCTAATAGGAGTGGTCAAAGGTAATACTGAGTGTTGCTTTTCAGGAATTAAAAAACTAACTTCCTCTTCCCTTTTGATCTCTGTTTGAAAAAAAAAAAAAGCAACAAAACCCAAAACCAAACAATAAGCCACTTAAGGGTTTTCAACAGCATCTGATTCTGGCCAAATTTGGGCCTGACTTTTCCAAAAACTTTAAAAGGGTTTTTTGCAGGGTAACTATAATTATTTCTCATGTCATAGCTGTAGTGAAACTTTCTTGGGGTTTTATTTCTGATTATGTGCATCTTTCAACTAAAAAGGTCTGTACAAGGAAACAAGTTTATGTTGAGACCTTGGAAACTCACTTGATTGTTAAGTAGCAGCAAATAGGGTAGTCTGCTTTTGCGTAGTGGAAACCAAGAGTGTGGTAAGGGCATGCTTTTGTGTTCTGCCAATAGTGGCTATTCAGACAGCTAAAACTGTCTCATTTCTGGTCTTTCCAAGTCTTCAATTTCCAAGTCTCAGCTTGGAATCACAAGCTGTCATTACAAATTACTATTGCTCAAAGGGATACTTGGGCTAAAATCATGCACCTGTTTAAAAATTACTCTCCAGTGATTTGCAATGTTGAAAAATTGATGTCATGTCTTTCATCACTGTCTTGATAAAGCAATTGGATTTTCTGTGTGGAAATATTTGTGTTGTCCCATTGTACAAAACCCAGAAATTTGTCTACAACTACTATATTTAGTGGAGATCAGACATTTTTAAAGCCAGGAAATAGAGACCATTCCAACCTTTTCTTTCCCCTCACTCAATTAAGCAGCTCTACCTCATCTTTCTTCCCCTCCCTCAGTTAATCAGCTTTACTATCATACTTCTGCCTGGCCAGGGCTTTCTTACCTAAATCTTGTCAAACTACAAGGGAGTAATTTGGCTCTAATTAACAGGACTATGATATTTGTTTTGCACTTTTTGCTTTCAAAAATGTTAATGCTACTCTCCTCATTTCATTAGTTCATTTTTAAGTGATGAGCAGTTATGGCAGATGTTTGGAAAAATTATTAAGTTTCTTCACTCATTATGGTCACTCATCATGGACCTGGATGATTTCTTGGCAAGGTCTTGGATAGTCTGCTCTAGAGATCTTCAGTCATGGAGAACCTCATGAGTTTTCCAAAACCCTGTACATTCCCTTAGATGCTATTTTTCAGAGGAAATAATATACTGATTCTGTAGCAGATATACTGAGGGTGAAATCTTTTAGGGACCTAATACTTTCAAAACTCTCTAAAAAGGCAAGAAATCTGTTTTCCTTAGGCAGCCTTGAAGGTGTCAACCTTAAGAGTTTATTCAGCGGAGCCCCCTGATCATCTTCCTGTCCCTCCTCCAGACACGCTCGAACAGGTTCATGTCCTTCTTATGTTGGTGGCCCCAGAGCTGAACACAGTACTCCAGGTGGGGTCTCACGAGAACAGAGTAGAGGGGGAGAATCACCTCCCTTGACCTGCTGGCCACACTTCTTTTAATGTGGTCCAGGATACAGTTGGCTTTCTGGGCTGCGAGTGCACACAGCCAGCTCATAGTCTGGTTTACATCCACTACTTTCCTCAGATCCTTCTCTGCAGGACTGTTCTCAATCCACTGATCACCCAGCCTTTATTTGTAACTTACGGCAACAAAAATTACTCCTAAGGGTCTTTTCTTAGTATTTTCTCCCATCTTGGGTTTAGGTATCTGAAACTATAAAACTACCAAGTATTGCTTGCATTCTTATTTCTTAAGTGTTATCTTGCTGTAGAAGCAATATCCTTGGATTTTTAGGAAGTACTCAGCACTGGGGGAAGAAGGTATTGTGTTGGAGTAAACTGTTAAAGATGATAACGTATTTTTACATTTCTTTTTACATTAAATGCAAGTCGTGTGTATTCAGCTTCCCTTCTCCTGTTCCCTTGCATTAATGCAATCTGTGAAATCTGACTTTTCAACGTTTGCGTTATTTTTTCCAGATCCCACCTATATAAGCATTTGAAAGAAACATGAACTGGAAGACTGAGAAGATCTTTGTGATAATTTAGAATAATCTTCTGCATGGAGAGAGTTTCTGTATACCAAAGCATCACTTAAATTTTTATTATTTGTTCCTTATTGTTAAAAGAAAAATCTCCAATGAGAAGTAGCTTGTGACACCTCTAAAGATCTTCAGTATTCTTGTACATCTTATAGTTTAAAAGTATAGTGTTTAAGTTAAGCAGACTTCCTCATGTTTCCTTAAGGGGAGAAGGTACCGTTTGTTTATATTAATTGAAATTGTAACATTGTTAGTAACTTTGAATATGGTTTTGTTTCTAATGACAGAACAGAGCTAAAAAGGATGATAGAGTTTACTGCAGTGTGTAGTTCTTGATACATCAAATGATGCCCTATAATATAATTTCATGAAGCCTGGAGAAAATCCAAAGCTTTATCAAAATCCCAAAAGAGGAGGAAAATAGTGCTATAAGAGAAAGATACTAAATCTAGCATTAGAAGGGGTGAGAGAATGTCCTGATCCAATATTGGGGAGGGTTCTTAAACGATCCCAAGAGCGAGATTAAGATGCAAACAAGGTCAGATGCCACACAAACCTTGTAAGCTTTATTTAACGAAATAACTGATAGTAGCAATAGGACCAAAGGAAGAAGAAAGGAAAAGTCAGAATACCCAAGCAAGCAAACAAAACAGATGCAGCAATACTAGTTACCACCACCACCACCACCAGTCTAGCAGCAATCCTGGTGTGGGTGATGGGGGGAATCCTGCAGCCAATGGAGAATATTCTGTAGGCGATGGGGGGAATCCCGCCAGAGAGGAGCACACAGCCCCTTTTATCCAGTGCCCACCATCAGTTTGCACGTTGCTACAGAGCTCATTTGCATATTCGCCACCCGCGCCCCCCCACATGCCCATGCCCAGGCATCCACAGTGGTCGTACCTGGGGGGATGGGGTCGGCCATCGACACCCTCAGCCTCCGCACATCCCCCTTGTCCCCCAGCCCCATGCACATGTTGTTGTTCTGTTGTTCTGTTGATGGATGTTGTTCTAGCTCCAGGCAGATTTTGTCCTCACGGCAACAGGACGTTGAGGCCTGGTCTAGGAAATGGTGCAGTGCTGAAACAGACAGCTGACATAGGCTTGACAGTCTTACGCCACCCTGTGGCTCAGCGGGGAGGAGGGGGGAGTGTTTAATAGCGTAACAGCAATGCTGAGACAAAATGGCTGACATGGTCCCTTACAGAGAAAAACTGGAATGCCACTCTGATGATCTTTTCCACATGATGACCACTGTTTTCACCAGACAGCTGGGACCTATAGAGATTGCCTAGTCCAACCCCTCCTACTTCAAGTCTGAAGTTATCTGAGACCTCAAAATTAAAAAATTTTAATCTTGAAAATCTGTATCATTTAGGACATGCAGAATTACTGTTCAGCATCTAAGGAGGTTGTTAACTTGTTTTATGCTGCTTTTTTTATTCTTCTAATGTTACGGATTTAATATCACCAGATATCTTGTGCCCTTCCAGATGATGAACAGTAAAACACAGGTCTCTGAAAACAAATGAGGAATTAAGGCACGGGGTGATACAACCTGTAATCTGTTCCTTCCAGAGGCAGAAACTGGTCTCTGGAATTGCTTCCATACAGTCTGCTAACATTTATTATGTTAGATATATATATATTGATTACAGGAGAATTAGCCAGAAGAATTTAACAGAGAGGAGACTGCAGATAGGTGATACAGACAGTCTGTCTGATCTTTCATGACATGAAGAATTCCAACAGCCTTTTGCCCTTTTCAGGTTATTTTTCTTGTTTAAAAAGGGAAGAAAAGTATATATTGTTGAGCCATACCTCATTTCAGTTGCTGTGTATGGGATGAAGGGAAAGTTGAAGTTCTTACTGCAGAGATGATGAAGTGGGATACTAGATAAGTGAATGTACCATGCTTAACAGTGTTGTGGAAATAGGAGGGAACGAGTTTGACCTTTTTTTAGCAGTTCTCTAACCTCTCTGCAAAACTCTTCATATCGTATTTTATTTAGCCATTAATCCTTTAAAAGCCACTAGCACATGAATAATCACTCTGGAGCCTTAGGGTTTTGGGTTAAGTTGGTTTTCTTTGGAGTTTGCTGTTCTGGGCCTGTTGAGTGGTTTGTTCTGGGTTTTTTTGGGGGGGAGAAGGGGAGGGGGTGGAGCAGGGTATATGCACATATATGTTTAATTGTTTTTGTGTTCTTCCTTGGTTATGGAATCTAAGCTGTGTATTTAATTGGATGCACTGACCCATCTAGCCAGTTTGGTAAAGCATTGTTCTTCCTTGCCACTTAATCTCAACTTCAGCATCCTCCTTCCCTCACACAGTGTTCAGTGGACTGCTATATGCCTTAATTCTTTGCTTTCCTGAGTTTTCAGGGGGGTTTAATGGCCTTTCCTTCAAACCCTGATTCAACTTGCAGTGGAGTTCCTATTTCTGGAGAGTCAACTGTGTGGGGGAAAAGCAGTTCAAGCCTACTCTTACACTCTTCCTCCAAGAAGACTAATGTTTTGCCCCATTAGTTGGGTCAACAGTCTCACACACTTCTTCCTACTACTACAGTCTGTTCCTGTTTTCCTTCATAATTTTCATACACTTCTTGAACATTAGCCTTCACTATAAAACTTCTTTTAAAATAGTCCATGATCATGAATTAAATTGTGATACTTCTTTATCCCATGTTATCCTAAAACAAATAAAAAGCAAACACTTCAGTCATTCATGGTATTAGTAGTGTGACTATAGTTCATTCTTAGAATATTGGGCAAGTTTTTTACTGAGAGGGCATGCTGAATAACAAAGGCATATCCATACAAGCAAGTCAGATCGTATGAAAGTTGGTCATTTTTAGGTAGATTGTGTTTGCTTTTTGAAACTGATGAATGAGAGAGAGTTTTAGCACTGGTTATTTTACCAAAATTCTGCAAAGTATGATGAAACACACAGCTACATCCACATATGAGGAACACATATTTAGATTTTGTAATGTGATTTTAAGTAGAGGTTATATTATGGGAACCCCTTGTTCAAGAGTCATGTTTAGATCTCCAACCTACACAGCAAATTTTGAACTACTTGAAGTTATCAGCGAAATCTATATAATTAGAAGTTTGGCTCATGAGTTCTGAGCATCTGCTATTCTTTTAGTTTTGCTTCATTAGGATTGTTTTATCCTAGTGATGTTAATGGAAGGATAATCTGTGAAGGCGCATAGAGTCCCAAAATTTTACCATCAGGAATTTCCTGAGTCAGATCTTTAGAATTGGGGAGGCTATAATTGGAAGGTATTGCTATACGATTATTATTTTTTATATACCTTTTCCTGGAATTTTGTCCACTCTTATAGATAGAACACTGGGCTAAATGGGCCTTTGTTCTTATTCCAGTACGATAGGTTTTACTAAGCATGTGGATTTTTAATATTAGCTGATCTTAAACAGAAAGGACTTCTCAACCTTAATTTTAACAAAACAGGCATTTTGTCATAGCAGTGTTTGCATTCTGCTGAAATCCACAGGAAATAAATTGCTTCATTGCTGTCCCCTACTTGGAATCCTAATAAATAAATGATACATTTGGCAGTGAGTACTTTCTTAATCTCGGTGACTGGTGCTTAAATAAGAGGTGGCCTGCAATCAGGAAGATATTTTTAAAGGAACTGCTGCATGAAGTGCAGTGTTCAGCACTATAGTGTCAGAAGCAAATCCTTATTGATTCTGACCTCTCTACATTATACATCTTGCCGATCAACTCTTTGATAGTGCTGCTCTGTCAGACACTGGAGCATGGGATTCAGAGTAAACAGGCCTGCCAGAGCAGGTTTCCACCATGATTGGATCAAAGGCGTGGGAGTCATTCCACAATTTCCTCACTGTAAAAGTCCTCTCAGCGTCTGTTCAGCTTTGTAAAAGGAATTTAAACATATCCTGCTATGCAGCAATATTTCAGTTTTGCTTGTTGCTTAATGTTTTCACTGATGCTTTCTTCATCATCCTCTGGGCACAACCATTTTAGTCCTTTAAACCATCTGTTACATTAACATACTTTTTCACAAAAACATGCTTTCTTAGCTCCAGTTAAGCTTCTTTTACAAAGTGCACATTTGCAAGTTGTGTAGTATCTATGTTGGCTGCTCTGAAAGCCCCACTGATTATGGTTTGTGAGTATTGAACTATTTGGTTATTACGATTCCACAGACATGAAATTAAGATTACCTTCTTAAAACAGAGGTGGTGTCACTTTTTCTTTCAGCTTCAGAGAGAATTGGTATTCTAGCTTCAGGACCATTTTACATTTAAAGGACATATGTGGAGGTGATTCATAATGACACCCTCTCAAAACACAGTCTCCAAGACAATAGCCATGGCTTTCTTAAGTATGTTACTTTCTTAAGTATGTTACTTTCTTAAATAACATATGGCTTCTAATTAATATCACCTAGGTATCTGCAGTCATCATTGCTGGTCTTTTGTGTCTGATCTAGCTGAAAAATGTCTGTGTTCTCTGAACAAAGGAAAGATAGGTCCATGGTGTGAAAGTAAGTAAACAGACCAAAGTTAGAGTAATTATAAAATTAGAACAAAAAAGTAATACTTTTTTTTTTTTTTTTGTCCCCTCCATACTACTGTTTATAAAGTGAAAATGGGTCTTTTCCACTTCCGTCTATCAGTTGCTGTTCTTCAGTACTGCTTTCCCATCTTACTTGGATCAGCAAAGTGTGATGGTTGCTTTTACCTGTTTGTTGGTGGGGGTTTTTTGCTATCAGCAGATATTCTGTTGTTCTGTAGTTAAATTCAGTGTAGAAAAATATACTTCTTCTGTTATGACAGTATGATATTCCGTTTGGATAGTGTAGGCACTCAAGAAGTAGGTAATTCAGTGGAGTATGCTAGGGTCACCATGCAGCATTGCTTTATTTAACAACCTTAAGTACTCTCCCTCATTCTAAGTCATAGCAGTCCTGAATTGAGAGTACTGGTTTGATCTCACTTGAGTTTTGTTTTCTGTGCGGTGACTCCCAGATTAGACTAGTGTCACAGATATGTTTAGAGCCCTCTGGAAGAGAGATATTTACCAGCTCCAAATTGTACAGCTTATTTGGACAACTAACCTTTGAAGAGAAAAGGTGAGGGAGAAACTGCATATGGATGTCAGCAGCCCAGCTGTTGGAGTAGGGGAAGGAAGCTGAGCAATTTCTCAATAAATTGATTCATCCCTTATTCCACACAAATACAAAATTTGAAGACCACTTAAAAGCATAGTGATCATCATGATACTGGATGCTGCAAAATCATTTGAGAATGGGGAGTTGAAGGATGCAGCATAGCTCAGAATGTGTTGGCAACTTGGCACAGCTGATAGCTTCCTAAGGCATAAGGTGAGCTCCTATTTGTGCTTGCTTACTTGGTTTTTTGTTTGGGCAAAATAGTGGATTCTATTTGTTGAAGCTCTTGACTTCTCTCCACTCACCTCACTCCAGTGAAACCATGGATTTCCATAGAGGAAGGCTTTGCCTCATTGTTACTTGCTCTGACGTGTGCAGCAGCCCATGGAAAGGACTAGAATGAACCATATAACATCATTACTATTAATGCGCTCAGAAATCACAGTCCATGAAAATACACTAGTTCACTTGGAAAAAAAAAAAAAGAGTATAAGTTTTACCACACCTCATTCAAATGATGAATGAAAATGCTGAACCATTTCTACAAGACAGATGAACACTCTGAGCTGAAGAAGGTTGTTTCAGGCAGACTGCATCTGTGAAACCTATGGTTATGAAAGATGACTGCAGCATCGTTCTGTATCAGTATTAATGATGCTTAAAATGCATTCCTGAATATACACATCTGCTTACAGATATAGATAGATTTGAAGACATGTCATGCTTTGTGACTTTTTTTCTTTAACTAATAGATTAGTGGAAGTGGCTACCATAGTTCAGCTTCATAACTTCACTAATGTAAATTGAAAAAGTTTGGTTATAGTTTGACAAATGTTCCTGTCCACATCAAATCCTCTGAACCATAATAATTTTTATCTAGAGATGGTCAAGGTACTTGAGATTAATTTGGGCAGCTGGTGAACTGTTACCCACTAGTTCACAGACAGAACTTTCACCTCTTTCTTTTCTCTTCGGTGAATTTGGCTAGAGAAATTGTTATCACAATGGGGTGACTTTTAACATACTTTTGTACTGTAGTCACATGTGCGCTGACATACTTACATGCTATGCTACCAAACTACTGAGTTGGTAATATAATACCATAAAATATACAGTATTACTTTTAATGGATTTAACTAGTGATGAACTGATCTATGTGTGCTCTAGTATTCTTTTAGTAGACCAATTCTGGATGACTTTTTGAAGGGTAGAGCTTATTGGCTAGCAGAAATACTATGAAAAACTGTCACTTTGGGAAGCAAACACAAGAGATGCAATGAAAAATTTCCCATTCTGTGTCCTATTAGTGTTCACAAACCTTGAGCCAAAAGAATTATTCATGTTACCAATACATGGTATTTCAGTCTCTAGTTAAAGTATTTTTCTAATTTACAATGTTGTCTCTTAGTGATTTGCTGCTCATTGCAATTTGTGGAAAATCAGTAGCATCACCTGTTTCGTTTTATAATAGTAATATGGCATTAATCTGTGCAGGAAATACTTTAGCTTGTCAAAACAGTTTAAAGACTTGTGGATGGGTATCTATATTAAAGAATCAAGAGCATGCGTGAAACAATACTTTAACTTCTGCTTTGCTTTAAAAGCAGATAATGCAGTTAAGAAATGTACCACTTTGTAGAAAATAGTCTAATGCAAAAATGTTCTGCTGCACTGCATCCTCTGCAATGTGTGGGCTAATGAACACTTTGTATTTATTGGGCATCTAATCAGTGTCTTGCCAGTCTAATCAAAGTACTGCAGTTATCATTATTCTGAATAAAATAATACTAACATATAATATTACAGCTTATTCCAAATAATGATCCACTTCATGCTGCTAAAACCAAGATTTCTGGTTTCTACACACTGGGTGTTACGCTCACCCTTCCAGGGTGTTTTTATGGCAAGTTATAAGCATTCAAGTTCCTTTTCTGAAAAGAGGAGAAAATATAGAAGATGGGGAGTTCTCTTCCTCCTCAGAATTGCTCTGCTTGGGTTTGCTTTTTTATGATTTCCATCCATTGCTAACACTTCTTATCAGTCCACAGGTTTAATTATGCAATGCTTGCTTAGTTTCATTATACCTTTACCACACACAGTTTAATTTCTTTTAGAAGTAAATCCATGCAATTTCATAAAGCTAACCTAAAGCAAGTTAAGTTATGCTCACTGCACCACCAGGCAATATTCTGTTACAGCTAAAACAAGCGCAGGTGAAGACACTGCCTGACAAGTCCTGAGGCCTTGTACTGTAATTGGTACAGAGCCTGTGGCATATAACTAGCAGCAGCAATATCACATCACCTGGATTTGCAAGGCTGCCATTCTGAATACATGGGAATGTAATACAAAATCATTCTGTGCCTGTTTTATCCAAAAATAACTTCTGTTTTGCACTGTTGTCGTGAGTTGACCATAGTACAGCTGTGAAACAGATTCTTCGTGAAGCTCCCTGTTCCCTCCTACTCTTCTTTCCAGGCTGGAGTAAAGGAATTTGGGAGATTGTGGGTATTTTCTCCTATCCTCCTGCTGAAAAAAAAAATGCAGTTTTCAATCCGAAAATGTTAAGTAACAGCAAAAGTTCAAGGGTGTGATTCTGTGTGGCTTGACAAGATGTTATTTGGGGATTTAAAGGACAATGAGGTGTATTTCTTCCTTGCTTTACCATAAGTAGACAGTAAGATGCTTGTACTTCCAGGGGTGGCAGTGCAGGAAGGGGGAGGGGGAAAAGTGAGGGGAGAGCTCCAAGCAGTGAGATTTGCATAGTAAATGTCAAATTCATAATGTTCTCAACTCTGAGCCTCAAGCTCTCTGCCTGATAGTTCTGCAACTTCTTGTGTAACAGGTTCTGGAGTACTTTTTCTTAGAGATAGGTTTGCATGCAAGTGCATATATGGATCCTCCACCACATGTAATGTCCTGGCCTAATAATGCTTTTACATGTTCAGTGCACTTTTTTAATGTTGAAAGATAAAATATACATTTACATATTACTTAATGCAAGCATGCAAAATATTCTATTAGAGTTCAAAATTCCAAAGACCTTTTCACTTCATAATGTCAAAACTGCTGAGTAAAGAATACATCCCTTTTTCAGATGGCATGAGATATGATTACAAACATCCCCATTCCTGACATTAGAATCTAAATTTTTTTTATGAAGATGGATATCCCAGCACAATTCAGAAATGGTGGCTCCTGCTGCTTCACTCTGAAAGGCCAAAGTTGTATCCATTTTCAGTGTAGGAAAAATCCCACATATCGGTCTGAAAACATAAATGGAATAGCACAGAATGACTCATACAGGTATGCCAGAAGGAGCATCTTAATTGAAAATTGCTCTTTTGTGGTAATTGACAATATACATACTTCTAGTTCATTGCAATATGAAATAAATTAGGTTGTCTTCAGTCAGTTTAAGTTCAGTTTTATTATTCATGGAGGTTTTTTATTTGACTGTTTTATTTCACTATAAAAGAACAAAATTTGAGCATGATCAAGTGCCATTGGTTCACCCAAGATGTAGTAATTTAACAGATTTTTGAACTGCAAAAGTAAAAAAAAGTATCTAAATGGCAAACTTTGGGAGTAAAATTTCATTTAGATGGATCTCACAAACTTGTGAAGGTCCCATAAGCCTAAAAATATTGAGAATTATAGTTGCTTGAAAATATTTTAATTAGATACTATATTTTTAATTAATTTGGCTTCTTAGTAGGTGCTAAAACTTCATTTTTTTAAAAAAAGTGAAAGGATGGGAAGAGAGAGTGTGGTGGTTAATGCCCTGCCAGGACCGGAGATCACATTGCCATTGGCCCTCCCCCGCCCTCAGCCTGTCAGGCTGGAAGTGAGGCATAAACCCCGGGATAAATAAGAAGAAAATTAATACAACAGTGTGATAAATAACAATCTGAACAACAACAGTAGCAATGATAACACCAATAAACAGTAATTAACAGTGAACAAGACAAAAGATATACAGAGAAATACCACAGTGGTTACAGACAGCTCGCTCGCGATGCTCCCCGTCACCAAAGCCACAAAGGAAAAAAGTTCCTGCACTGCCGGAGGAACTGACACCCGGAGCTGATGTCAGCATGGTATGAATAACCCAGCTAGAGATCCTTTCCCCCTCTCTGCTGGGGAAAGTTAACCCTATCCTAGCTGAACCAGGACATAGAGTTGGTGCCAAAACCTGAAAAACTGTTAAAAAAAAAAAAAAAAAGGGGGGGGGCGGGGAAATAAACACTTTAAGTTTTGGGACTTTTAATGAAAACTGTAACCTCTTGGCAAGATTTAATAGCAATTGTTCTCCAGAGAAAGAGAATCAGCATTTCCTGGTGAGTTTTGCTGATTATTTTCAGCAAGATTCACTAAATATTGGAACACTGCTAGGGTCATGGTATGTGATTGTGATTAGGAAGAATACTCAAGTTACCCAAATAACAGAAAAAATATTTAAAAGATATATAAAAACACCATAAAAAAAGCATTGCAGTGGATACTGTCTGATGAAGATTTCATACAAGTATTTATAGTAAATAAAGCAATTACAAAAATGTCTTCTGATTAGTTCTTATTAGTCTAGAATAGTTATGTTTTGATTAAGATTCCCAATTGAGTCACAATATATTTATACTGAGAAAAAAGCAAGAACATATGTTCTATTTGTCAGTGATTTCATCAACTGTTTGGGCTTGAAATAATTTGAAGTAAATTCTGACAGACACATCTTGTAGAAATAATTTTTGAAATGTCATCAGCTTCAAACAACTAGCAATAAATTGAATAATATTTATTAAATAAAATTTATGCTTTCAGAGTAACTTATAAATTAGGAAGGTTGTTGCATGAAAAAATATGTAGAGTAAATGATGCTTGTACTGTCCACCTCTTCAGCAAAATATGTCAGGCTCACACAAACAGATAAGATGAACCAGTCTTAGAACAGATTGAAAGCAATTCTTCATGGATGGCAAAAAAAAGCAGCACAGATTCTTCCAAGTATAAAATTATATTGTGACTACATAGACAAAATTGCTGCATATGATGGGATTCTTTAAAGGACACTGCTTCAAAATATCATATAACACAAAATATTGCTGTGTTGAAAAATGCTAAGTGCACATGGTAGTGACTGTGTCTATATCAAGGGCAGTTTGAAATGTTTTATGGTGTTCAGGCATGAATGGTGCCAACAAATGCTAGGTTTCTAAGCAGAATCTGATGTACCCAGAAAGTAAAATGTAGAGGGAGCGAACTCCATGAATTTCCTATTAAACTGGGATCCAGTTTCTGCAAACTGAGTTTATCAGAAAATGTTGCCTAGTAGGACAACAGAAACAATTACACACTTTAAAAATGAAGACATGAGAATTAACAGTTGCCATTAAAAAGTTGCAATACAAAACACACTATAAGGAAAAAATTGCTTATCATGGAATTTCAGTTGAATTAGATAACAGCTCACTGTTTAGCAAGAATTCATTCCAATACATCTCTTTGTTATGTCATTCAGGTATTTCCTGTTAACTTCTATGTATAGACAAATGAACTAAGAAAAGATTAAATACAGCACTTGAAAATAACTTCAGAATTAGTGAATTGACAACTTTTAGACAAGAGAGTATCTTAGCTTTATCAAATTTGCCAAGCTTTATTGCAATCACCAGTTCATACAAGCATGCATTTTAGGGCTAGAATGAGCAAGTCCCAGTCTAGCCTAAATTATATACTTGTAACTTTTTTTATTACATCCAGCTGTTTGTGGTCATATAACTTTATAAATATATCCAGTCTCAAAAATGTAAAATTATGGCAAAGCCACAATATTCCATAGCAATTTTTCCCCTTTAGTCAGCTAATCTTAAAAATGTATTTTTGATCTACTTTTGGAATTATATTCTGACTAAACAGATAGAAGGTCCCTCTAAATTTCATTCTCTTTCTAGTGTTTTCAGGCTGCGATCAGTACTTCTATTAACCTTTCATGTCTTTGATAAGATAAATAGATTAATCTCCTTGTATCCCTCACTCTATGATGACAATGTTTGAATATAAAATGTAATTGGTAGCTAAAATATTGTCAGTGAAACTCATCTGCAAAACTTCTCTGCCTGACATTGCTGAAAGCTTTAATTTTGTACAAAATGAGAACAAGCTCGTTGAGTTCTTGATTCTTTGCTTGACCAAGTCCTAACACTGTGTTTTCTGTCATGCACATATTCATCCTTTGCATCACTTCATGCAAATCCTCTGCATCTTTTCATCAAAATCAAGACACCATTTGGACACATAATGTTGTTTGAAATTAATTTATTCAATGTTTTTTCTCAAGTATTATGAAGGTGTGATGGGTTGACATTGACTATCTACCAGACACCTACCCAGCTGCTCTCTCATTCCCCCTCCACAACAGGACAGGGTGGAAAATAAGATGGAAGAGCTCATGGGTCAAGATGAGGATAGGGAGATTACTGGTCAATTACCATCACTGACAAAATGGACTCGACTTGGAAAAAATTAGTTTCATTTATTGCCAATTAAAAATAGAGTTGGATGATGAGAAACAAAGAGAAAAAATAAAACATGTTCCCTCCATCCCCCCTTCTTCCCAAGCTCACTTTCAGACCTTCATCCCTGACTCGTCTGTCTCTTCCCCTCCAAGGGGCTGGGGGCTGTGGGGCTGCGGCCATTCCGTGCCAGCTCCTGCGGCAGCTCCTTCCTCCGGAGGCTTTTCCCCGCTCCAGGCCGGGGCCTCTCCAGGGGCTGCAGGGAAACCCCCGCCCCAGCGGGGCCTCTGCCGGGGCCGCAGGGGCCTCTGTGCCGGGGCGCCCGGAGCCCCTCCTGCCCTCCTGCCGCTCTCCCCTGGCAGGGGGCTCGCAGGGCTGTTTCTGCCCCTGTTTCCCTCGGGCCTGGCTGCCGGGCAGCGCTTTGCCCTTCCTTACCCAGGCTTTCCCCGAGGCGCCCGCCCGGGGCTGAGGGGCTCAGCTGTGCCCTGCGCTGGGGCCCTGGGAGGGCAGCCCACAGGGGCAGGTAAAACCCAGTACAGAGGCATGAAATCAAGGCTGAAACCAACAGGTATTCTTTTTTCTTCCTCAACAGTGTGCTGTGTTACCTCTCCATTGTACAATGCACACAGATATGGGTTGGAATGTGGAATGAGGTGTGTTTTAGAGAATTTTATTTTCTTGTGGCAAACAAGAGGAACTGTTTATACATTTAACAGTTTCAAAGTGGAATAAAAATAATATTGAAATATAGTGAGTTGTATTCTTAACTGTTGAAAGTTTTATAGACTAGTGATAATTTTTGGTCAATGTTTCTCTGTCTTACCTTGATTGCACAGTTAATCTCCTGGGTCTATGTGTTAAGGAATTGACATCTGAAGAAATAGAATCATACAGTTTGATATTATTGTTTATACTGGTAAAATACTTACATTTTCCAAAGTCGAAATAAAGAAAAACTTGAACAAGAAGCAAACACAAAGAATATAAGCTCATGGAAACCTCCATGGAGTTTAAGATTGCTTCACAAAGACTCAAGGTATTGCTCCCAGAAGGTGTGATCGGACAATTACCTATTATCATGGCACTCAAGAGTGAGAGACAGTGCTGGCAAGTCCAAGATTAAATTATCCTTGGTTGCTTTTGTTAATTAATGGCCCAAAGAAACTTTTGCAACATATGAAAATAAAGGTTAGTAATTTTGCACTGATAAAAGCACATACTTTGAGAAAGCTGTTACAGTGAGACTGAAGGTGGAATGAGGGTTAAGGGTGTATGATTTCTCAGGAATATGATTTGCATAGGAGTATGTAACACTTAAATAAAAAGTACCAAACAGAGCCACAGGAATAAATATGTGAGATTAATTCTGCTGTCCTAAACAAAATAAGTCATCTTGGAAACACTTTTAGCACAACCAGGACTGATCAGGTTAACTAGATCCATCCAGTCTTATCTCTACGTACCATACTTTTGCCAAGTACGCGATGGTATCTGTTAAAAAGTTGTTAAGATTGGCCTGTCATTTGTGGATGAAACTGTCTGTGGCTTGCCCTGGAAACGTCTCCATTTATTTTAAAAAGTACACTTGCTGTATTTGTAATCCTTGTTGTTTTGGTGGATAGATGATTTTTAAATGGAGGCAAAACTGTGAGGTAATTTGCTTTCTTTATAGAGGACAAATGTGCTGCATTTTGCAACACATCTAATATGATGAGAATACACTGTACATGAATTAAAAGCTTACTTAAGTTTCGTAGGTGAATTTTACATTGGGCCACCTCACCTATGTTATAGTTCTCTGCAGAAGAATTCTTCTTCTTGGAAGAAACTTAGGCTATATGACAAACTGTTCTACTTTTAACCAAATCATGTATCGTGGCTAGATAACTTATGAAGACTACAGAGTACAAAGCTCACATTTACAGCACATAAAGTTTCCATAATCTTATTGCCATTATTAATGTTGCATCACATATTGATTGCTATACCTGTAGCATTCTTAGGCGATACGTAGTGAGACGTGTTTGTGAAATGTTGTGAATGAATCCTGAACAGAATAACAAGTAAAACATTAGATAAAAAAAGGTGGAGTAGTAAAGAGAGAAAATTTATTTGCATGTAACCATTTTCTTGACTTGCATCACTCACTCTTGACTCACTGATGTAAGACTCTCTCTGGTAAACCGGAACATTCTAAGGATTCCGTGTTTCAGCTCAAGACTTGAAAATAGTTATTCTTGCATCTTTCACTTCCAAGAGGAAAAATACGAGGTAACTGCAATATTATCAGTTTACAGTGCCTGTCTGTTTATATCCTGATAAACAGAAATGACAGGAAGTGGTCCCTGATTCAAGTTGATAGACCAGACAGGCTCACACCCATGCTGCTTGGGGCTTGCTGTCCCTAGAATACATTGGCCATGTCTACACTGCACAACAAAAGGCTGTCAGGCAGTTCTCCTATAACAGATAAAACTGTTTTTTTGGTACATTTTTTCAGTTAATTGTGTCTGACTGAATGTGAAACTTGTGTTACTGCCCACCGCAGTGCTTTCTGCAAAACACGCTGGTGGTGTGCTATAAACCTGAAATGTGGTATGAAGACATGCAGAGGGTTTGAAGGCACAAATCCCATAGTGCTGGAGGACTGCATGGGTTGAAAGGAGTCAAAATGTATGTAGTCTCATTCATTCTGCTTATTGAATCATGCCCAGACATATCTGTTGGTGAGATTCAGAATAGGGCTGGAGAGCAAGCTGTTAATTAAGGAACAGGCAGTCAGGAGTCCTGTGCTTGGTCTCATTCTTTGAACTTCTTTTATTTAGAAGTGTAGGTGTGTACAATCTATCTCTGAACTGGCTTCCTTTATCTCATATATGTCTGAAACCTTTTGTGGATTAGATTCAATATTGGTTTGCACATTCTTTTCCACTGATCAACTCAGCCTTTTCAGTTTCTGGAACTTAAAGTCTGAGTCTATTTTTCCACCTCTTTTTCTCTAGAATAAGTGGAAGGCTGATGGGTTACTCCTTAGTTATCAGTCATAAAAGAAATCTTGCAAGAAATACCTATCTTGGGTGCCTGATTTCTGATTATACCTGTGAACACTGGTTTATGGCTACAATGCTTTTGATCATCATAGGGTTTGGGGAGGTTGTTGGATTTTGGGGGGTTTTGTGTTTGCTTGTGGGGGTAATTGTTTGGGGGGGAGCTTTTTTATAAGAGGGATTTACAATAGCTCTGCTTTAGATGTTATGTTTATTTCATCAAGTGTTGGACTAACAACAATGTGTTTAAAATCATACATTTTGCAAAACGTTAGCAATTCTAACAATCTAATTATAATCCACTGTCTCTCAGTACTGCAGTTCCAATTCTCTAGTAGTGCTATCACTGGATAGCAGGTATAAATTAAGAATTCATGTAAATTTTCCAATAACTATTTGACCCAAGGATCCAAAACTCCTCTGACTACCACTTCATGCTGTTTGTATTTCAGTTTTCTCATTTCATGTACATCTCTCTATTACAAGCTATCAGCTGAAGTGAATAGAATGCAGTTCTTTGTATAATAAGTGCTCTAATGTATCTGTTTCACCAACCCTTGCTTTAAAATTTTAGGAAGGGCCAGTCTGACTACCCTGAACCCACCTTGATTGAAGTGGTATGTATGTGTAACTGTTTTTTGTTTTTTTTTTTTTTGAGTATGTCAGGAGCTGCATGAGTAATTTCACTTTTGAAATTACTAGAGATATTAATCAGTCCTGTAGTTTCTTCCATTTTCTTCTTTGTATGCTATTTAATCAATCTAATTTGTCATTAAGATTTTTTATTGCCAGCATTTTCTAGATGCCCCTATGATAGGACAATTGAATTCTGTCAACTTAATTTTATATTCTGTTGACAGCTTCCCTGTGCTGGTAAAGTCATCTTATAATCAATCTTCAACATTTCACTGCCTTTCTACATGAATGGTCCAGAATTAAATTATTTGCCATATTTTTGACCCACTGTAAGCAATCCATTTCCTGCAAAAATTACAGATGTCAACATTTTAAGTTTTAGATTCACCTTTGCATCTCTACCCTGCAGTAGGAAAGATACTTATCAGGTGAGCTAAAGCTTTCCTGTGTATTTTGGGGCAAATACTGTAATGGAACTTCAGCTATTGTATTGACTTGTAGTGTCTAGTTTACAATTAACTAGACCTCAGATCTGTTGAATATATTAAGAATCAACCTCTGTCATGTTTCTTTTTTAGCTCTTTCAGTGCTTTTCTATGTGTTTTCACAAAACTGTTTAACCTTTGCAAACTATTGCCCTATTTCCAAGATAGAAAACTGCTCAAATCTGTTAAATTCCATGTTATGCAATTTTTTTTCTCTGCAAACAAGGTTTATCTGCATTATACTCTATGGAAGTGTTAATTAATTTCTTTTGTGCCTGTGTATTACTATATATCTTTGTATTTCTGTCTGATTCCAACTGCCATTTTCTTGTCTTCCTACCCAAACTTGTAATATGACACAACGGTGCTCTGCAGCTTATAAAATTCTAATTTCTTTGTTTAAAATCTTCTGGCAGTTGTCTTCTCAGTCTCTGATCTGAAAATAAATTAGGATTTTGGAAGCCCTCTATATACATCTGTGATTACTTGATCTAAATGCTGATATAAATAGCTGTGAAGTTTTTCTTCCTTTCAAAATGACATACAAAGCAGTATATATATATATTTTTTTTTTTTTATTTTTTTTTTTCCTTTACATCTCCATAGGACAGCCTGGAAACTGCGTCAAAAATTTTAACTTGACTTTCACTGCCTTATTCAGGAAGAAGTAAGAAAGAGAGAATAAAGTACTGTGTTTCCAAAGAAGGCAGCCTGACAGAGTTTTCTTAAAAAACCTGGAGGAAAAGTTTTTTAAAACAGTTTTAAAAGTTGAAATTAAAAAAAAAAAAAAAACCCAAAAAACCCAAAAAAACAGCTATTTTCTTGAGGCATTTAGTTGTAGACTATTGAAGCTATGCCAGAAAAACAGTTATGCACGTTTTCCCTAGTGATGGCTTCTTGCTCAGTTTACTTTTTAGTGGCTCCAGATATCTACATGATTAGATTTAATACTTGCTTAAATCTTTTTTAGTCATCTGTTGAGTTCCTTGAACACTCCAGTTGTAACTGAGTGTTCCTCTTCGATTTTGTTGCCTATAACTTTCATCCTTTTGTTTCATGAAGTGTTCTTTCTCCACATGAACTTCTAGTGTCATGCAGATACAAGAAGTACATTCATCGACAGTTTTTAATAGGGAGTTTGTGTTGGAACTCATAGCTGCTATGAGCTCTTTATCTCATAAAATCATGAAGCTTTAAAGAGTTTGAGAAACAGAGAGCAAGAACTACCTTTCATTAGATGCTGACAGAACAGGCTTAATAACCAAAATTACTATACCAGAAGTTTTCCATGATTTGCATTTTACCCTAGTACATACAGGACTCAGCATCCATATGTCAGTCTTAGCTGACTCACAGGTAACTGCTGTTCTGATTCAATGTAGACAAAATAAAGTCTAGGAATATAGACCAAGGCCAGACACTTCAGACCAGGTATTAAAACCAGCTCTGAAAAGAACCCCAGAAGAGTCATTGTAGTGGGTAACTCCACTTTAAGGGGTGCCAAAGGCCCCATATGCAGACCAGACCTGCTTCATAGGGAAGTCTGCTGCCTCCCTGGGGCCTGCATCAAGGCCTCACAGCAACACTCCCTACCCTAGTGAGACCGAAGGATTACTACTCTCTCCGGGTTTTTCAGGTAGGTAGTGATGACATTACCAGGAGAAGGCCTAAAGCAATGAAGAGAGGCTTCAGGTCCTTGGGAAAACTGCTTAAGGACTCAGGGGCACAAATTGTGTTCTCCTCCATCCCTTTGGTTGGGGGGATGGATGAGGAAGATTACAGGAAAATGCCGCAGATGAATGGGCGGCTCCAAGACTGGTGTTACCATCAGGACTTTGGATTCTTCAATCATGGGTTGGTATACAGGGCACCTGACCTTTTGACATAAGACAGAATGCACCTGTCCCGGAGAGGGAAGGGGATAGTGGGGCAGGAGTTAGCTGGGCTCATTGACAGAGCTTTAAACTAGATTTGAAGGGGAAGGGGGCAAAACCATCAGCCCATCTGAAGTGCATATATACCAATACATACAGCATGGGTAACAAACAGGAGGAGCTTGTAGCCATGATGAAACAGGAAAATTACGATGTTGTTGCTATTACAGAAACGTGGTGGGATGTCTCCCATGGCTGGAGTGTGCCAATTGATGGGTACAAGCTCTATAGGAGGGACAGACAGGGAAGGAGAGGTGGTGGGGTGGCTCTGTCTGTTAGGGACTGTTATGGTTGCTTCGAGCACAGGTGTAGTGAAGACAGGGTGGAGTGTCTTTGTCCCCCTTAGAATCAGGGGGAAGGCCAACAGGGAAGATGTTGTAGTAGGAGTCTACTACAGGGCACCCAACCAGGACAGAGAGATGTACGAGATATTTTATAGGCACTTAGGTGAAATCTCACGATCGCTTGCCCTTGTTCTTGTGGGCAACTTTAACTTCCCAGACATCTGCTGGAAATACAACACTGAGACCAGTCCCGGAGATTCCTAGAATGTGTGGGACACAACTTCCTGACGCAGGTGGTGAGTAAACTGACCAGAGAAGGTGCCCTGCTGGATCTCCTCTTTGTGAACAGAGAAGGACTGGTGGATGATGTGGTGGTTGGAGGCCGACTAGGGCACAGCGATCATGAAATAATAGAGTTCTCTATTCTTAGAGAGGTCAGGAGAGAGCTAAGCAGGACTGACATCCTGGACTTCCAAAGGGCTGACTTTGTCTTGTTTCAGCACCTGTTTGAAAGGATCCCCTGGGAGATCTATAGGGGCCCAGGAAGGCTGGGTGCTCTTTAAGAAGGAAGTGTTAATGGCTCAGGAGCAGGCGGTCCCCAGGTGCTGTAAGGAGAAGCCGACACCATGGAAGACCACCCTGGGTGAACAGGGAGCTTTGGCTGCAACTCAGGGAGAAAAGGAGAGTTTACAGCTTCTGGAATAAGGGGCTAGCCACACACAGTGATTACAAAGAGGCTGTGAGGCCATGCAGCGTGGAAATCAGAACGGATAAAGCCCAAATGGAAATTAATTTGGCCTCTACAATCAAGGATAACAAGAAAAGTTTCTATAAATATGTCAGTAGCAAAAGAAAGTCCAGGGATAGTTTCCATCCCCTGCTAGATGCAGGAGGAAATATGGTAACAAGTGATGAGAAGGCTGAGGCACTTAATGCCTTCTTTGCCTCAGTCTTTAATAACAAGACTTCTTGTACTGAGGGAATCCAGCCTCCTCAGCGAGAAGACAGAGACTGGGAGAATGACACCCCCACAATCCAGGAGGAGACAGTCAGTGACCTGCTGCATCACACAGACACACACAAGTCTATGGGACCAGATGGGATACACCCGAGGGTGCTGAAGGAGCTGGCTGGGGTGCTTGCCAAGCCGCTTTCCATCATTTACCAGCAGTCCTGGCTGACTGGGGAGGTCCTGACAGATTGGAAATTGGCGAGTGTGACACCCATCTATAAGAAGGGTCGTAAGGATGATCCAGGAAATTACAGGCCTGTCAGCTTGAGGTTGGTGCCCAGAAAGCTGATGGAGCAGCTCATCCTAAACACCATCATGCAACACATGAGGGACAACCAGATGCTCAGGCCCAGTCAGCATGGGTTTATGAAAGGCAGGTCCTGCCTGACAAACCTGATCTCTTTTTATGACAGAGCGACCTGCTTATTGGATGAGGGAAAGGCTGTGGATGTAATTTACCTTGACTTTAGAAAGGCTTTTGACACCGTTTCCCACAGCATTCTCCTGGCAAAAATGGCTGCTCGAGGTTTGGACAGTCGCACACTTTGCTGGGTAAAAAAATGGATGGATGGCCGGGCCCAAAGAGTTGTGGTGAACGGAGTTAAATCCAGTTGGCGGCCGGTCACGAGTGGTGTCCCCCAGGGCTCGGTTTTGGGGCCACTCCTGTTTAACATCTTTATTGATGATCCGGACGAGGGGATCGAGTGCACCCTCAGTCAGTTTGCAGATGACCCCAAGTTGGGTGGGAGTGTTGATGTGCTCGAGGGTAGGGAGGCTCTGCAGAGAGACCTGGACAGGCTGGAGCCATGGGCTGAGGCCAACTGGAGGAGTTTCCATAAGGACAAATGCCGGGGGTTGCCCTTGGGCCACAACAACCCCCAGCAGCGCTACAGGCTTGGGGAGGAGTGGCTGGAGAGCTGCCAGTCAGAGAGGAACGTGGGGGTGTTGATTGACAGCCGGCTGAACAGGAGCCAGCAGTGTGCCCAGGTGGCCAAGAAGGCCAATGGCATCCTGGCTTGTGTCAGCAATAGCGTGGCCAGCAGGGACAGGGAAGGGATCTGACCCCTGTACTCGGCACTGGTGAGGCCGCCCCTCGATTCCTGTGTTCAGTTTTGGGCCCCTCACTACAAAAAGGACATTGAATGACTCGAGCGTGTCCAGAGAAGGGCAACGGAGCTGGTGCAGGGTCTGGAGCACAGGTCGTACGGGGAGCGGCTGAGGGAACTGGGGGTGTTTAGTCTGGAGAAGAGGAGGCTGAGGGGAGACCTCATCGCCCTCTACAGCTACCTGAAAGGAGGTTGCAGAGAGCTGGGGATGAGCCTCTTTAGCCTAGTAAAAAGCGACAGGACAAGAGGGAACTGCCTCAAGTTGTGCCAGGTAAAGTTTAGACTGGATATTAGGAAGCATTTCTTTCCAGAAGGGGTTGTTAGGTGTTGGAATGGGCTGCCCAGGGAGGTGGTGGAGTCCCCATCCCTGGAGGTGTTCAAGAGTCGGGTTGATTTAGAGCTTAATGATATGCTGTAGGTGGGAACTGTGCTAGGCGAATGGTTAGATTAGATGATCTCCAGGGTCCTTTCCAACCTAGATGATTCTGTGATTCTGTAATGTACAAAGTAAGTCTTTTGTTGTAGGTATTTCAGTAAAAATTAATTTTTATCTCTTGCTAAGAGTTGACATGGTCCCACAAAAACCATTAACAGCAAGAAAAGTTTTCACGAACCAGCCATTTATGTACAAACAGTATTGTAGCAGAATAGTGTTGACAAGATCCATTTCAGCTGGGTGAAGGTATCAGGTTGCTTCTACTGATTGAACAGTTACATAGCATGGCACAATAAATCTATGAGCAACAGGATGGCAACGAGTGACCCTGCAGTATGTCTATACAAATGCATACTACATTTTCTGTATCATTTATTTGATTTGGGAAGAGCATAAGGCATGACACCAGGTGGATCAGGAATCCTTTCTCAGCATTTATCTGGAAATATAACTGGATGGTATTTCTTATGATAGGAGAGAGCAGGAAAAAGTTACGTATGAATTTAAAAAAACAGGATCATAAGCTGTCAGGCAATGATAGCAGTGTGCAATATTAATATATGCATCTCACATGGGGAGGTGAGAAATGAGACAGCCCTGTGACAAATTGCATAGGCATGTAATAAATAAGTTTACCACATAACTCTTCAATTTATGAGATGCCTTTTGCCATTACCTGCTCACTAATCCATCTCACAGGATTTATTTTCACTATCCAGATTCCTCAGCAGCTTGAAACACCCTACTTCTTTTAAGGTTCAGTGTGCCAAAAAACCCTTTTCTCTTATTCTCCCTGCAGTATCTCTGCTAGAAGCACATAATGAGCTAACCTGGGCTGTTGAACATTAACAGCATTGCTGTACATTAGATGTCCTCACAGTTCTAACATACATGAATTCTCAGCACAGGAAACGTGCTACTGAAAATCATAGTTTCCCCAACTTCATAGTGGGCCATGTAAATCTTTCTTCTATTAAAATCTGTTATGTATATTTTTTTGAAACTATTTTACATTTCCAGGTGTTTTTCTTTCCTAGTGCAGTTAGCCACGTACTGCTTCAGGTGTATCTTGTAGGTGTAAGAATAAACACAATAATCTACCTCTTAAGAGATGGGACCAGTTAGCTTTGCCTGCTAAGTTAATCTTCTCAAGTTTATTAATACCCCTTTCTGTCACAGCAAGTCTGAAACACCAAGCATCTTTTTCTGGATACACAACAATATTCTAATGGATTTTTTTTTATTTTTTTTTTTTTTTTTTAGTTAAATGTTACTGTGAAAATTGACTTCATTTTACAAATTTGAGATAAATGTTCCTGTGTCACATTTTAAGAACCAATAGCTCTAGTTTACTGTCTGATCAGCTCCACTGTATCTGAAATAAAATTTCTTTTTTCTTCAGCTTCAGTTCTATGAATATATTTGAAATCTTATGTTGATATCATCATTCAAGAAGAAATGAAGATCTAAAAACTGATAGATATGTGTGCTTGTGTGTATGAGAGAGATAAAAATGACATTTCTGTCATTTTTCCAGCCATTAAATTTGTTTCCTCAAAAAAGGTTAAAAAAACCCATAGTACTTGAAAGTTACTCTCAGTTTGGACATTATTGTCTTGATTTCATAAAATAGAGATATACAGATAAAGTTATTTGCAGTAGCTAATAACTCTTTTATGTCCACTTTTGATCCCTGCATGGTTGGATTAGTGTAATTTTAGTATTCTGGTTTTAGACAAAACATATCTTAAAGGAAAAAATTAATAAAAGCCTGTGAACAGAAATAAATTTGAATAAAACTCTCTATATTAGTTTATTTCACTGTTTTAGATTTTGTGAATCCTAGCCAAATTCATACTGATTTGTGTATTGTGAAATCCTCTACCTATATTTTAAATAAGTAATTTTTAGATTTATGTTTCCCTATCTGGACAAATGTAGTAATGGTAAAAACTTTTTGAAGGAACTTGCCATCTCCTTGCAATATCAATTACAAATTATAATAGCTTTTAATTTACTTGGTTTGCTGTTTTAGAAACCAGTTACACTTGATCTTAGGGGCAGCCATGAGTTGCCTTTCTGGATAACCAACAGTAGCCACCCAGAAACTGCATGCATCCATGAGTTTTATGTTCAGAAAGATGAAAAGCTGCAATAACGTACATAAGGTAAAGACTTCTAATTTGCTTATCCTCAAAGCATTTCACCCAAGCAGTCTAAACCTTGCAGTTCAATGTATGTTTTGTTTCTGTAATAAGTACTGTGTGCTACTGCTTGCTTAAAGATGTACTGTATCCAAATGATGGTCCATCACTGCGATAGAGAGATCACTCTAACTCCTGTTTGGCAGTGTTTGCAATATACAGGCATTTGGCCAGCACAGTGTTAAAAGGTCATGAAATGAAGGAAGCTTTACTCTGAGAAAGGGAGGGAATTAATGAGGCTTATTCAAGGGTGGGTTATTCTTTGTGTCTTTGCAAGCCATAGATGTGCTAAAGCTTGGCATGATTCTTGGCATACTGTTCCTTTTGTCTCCCATTTGGCTAGGCTGCTGTACTGTAGGCATTTTATCTTATAGAAGAACCAAAATAGCTCCTTCTGACCAGATAGAAACTAAATAGAACAAGGTGTAGTTTGAACTCTTTCAGAGGGTATTTTTAGGTGCTTACATAGTTCCTTTTAATTCATAATGTCTAGGGTCAATATCCTAAATACAGTTAACTTCCATGAGAGGTGGGCTCCAACTAGCTTTTGAAACTGGCTGTAGGGATTCGAAGTCTGTACTGTTCATAATTCACAAGATTTAGCTATGGTAATAACATTCTCTTTAAAGGTTAGTGAGGTGTGTGCTGCATAGGGGTATGATCTGCAGACTTAGCCCCTTTGTGAACTCTGGGACTGCTGGCTTCTCTGCTACCTCACACATAGATTTCCTACTGTGAAATCAATGTGTGGGAGAGGAGAGTGACATTTCATTGCAATATAATGTAGAAAGTAGATGAGTTATGTGCTCAGACAGGGAACGCAGTTGCACTGGTGTGCCCCTGGTTTAGCTTAGTTGAAGGACTAAATGAGTTGCCTAACTTTTAGAAGAAGTATCAGTATGGGGAGGATCAGAAAATCAAACCTAATCCTCTTGTGTCCTAGGACATAGTAAGTGTTATACCATCCTCCTTCTGTGTATTGTCAGTTAGAGAATATGAAAGCTTTCTGTGTCTCAGGATACAGCTTGGGTTTCTGTCTGTTTCTCAAGATTTGTACATATTAGAGTCGGTTTATATATTGAGGGAGAATTTAAATAACAAGAATTCAATTAAGAATTAAAAATTCTGCTAGCGCTACTTGTGAGTGAGGAAAGTAATGTCTTTCTCTTAGTGTGCCATTTATCAGTGAGCACAGTGGCTCAGAGCAATTTTGTGCTCTTCTTATGTTCCAGGCATCCTCATATAGATTTTTCACTTCTGCTAGCAGGATGGAACCCTGAAATGCAACCTGATGCTTTGTCTTGATGAGCTGCTATTTATTGGCATAGGTTCTTACAGCATAGGGGTAAAGAGGAAGTTATGTTCTACAAAGCAATTCTTACACTTAGTTTCTTTCAATATCCCATGAGAAGAAGTTAAAACTTTTTGATTAAGAACATTTCATTATTGGCCAAGAACCTATCTCAACAGGCTAAGACTTAACCACAGATTTTTTGCTGAGCACTTGATTCCTGAGGACACTTAGCAGTAGTAGAGAGAATTTTCTTGCATACCCTGTAATCCTTAGCAAAATTAGAAGCATGATCTTCAGCAGCTGATTCTATATTAAATAAAAATAAGTTTAGAGAATAAAATATGAAGGATATTTATATTCAGACACATCATATTTTAATATCTGCAGCAATCAGTAAAATCTTAATGACATTTCAAAAGATGTCAGAGGCATCAGAACCTGTTGCTTTGTATTTGTGACATGAAAGATGGCATCAGGATGTTCTGGGGTTTTAATGAGATTTCAGAAATCAACAATTAATCATGTAATTTTATTAGTTCTGTTATTTGCAGATACTGGAAGGGGCATGACTTTGACAGGAATGAAACATATTTAGATAATTTAGCTACTGTAAACATGAGGTATGTTGAGAGAAAAACAAAGCAATGCCTTCTTGGATTTTACTCTTCTATTTAAAATACCATATTTTAAATTGGCACAGAAAGAGTACTAAATATAGATGTTTCCTTCTTATTTTCTTGTTATTTCTACTGAGTTGGCCAAGTTTCACCAATAATAGCAGACTTCTAATGGGGGAAAAAAGAAGTAAAATTATTTTAACTGAGATAATGTCCACTTGTACATTTTATAGCCATGCAACCCCAAACAAAAGATCCGACTTTGAGCATTTTCATTCAAATTTTGTATAGCTATGTTTCTAACAAATCTTATTCTTGCAGTTTCATCTAAAAAAGTAGTGCACTTGATTCACTGAATGATATGTGAACTTCTGTAGTCTACAACTCATGTAATTTTTCTGATTTGGATTTTGAAGCATAAATTTGCATATATTATTTATGTCCAAGCTTCTGAAAAAATTTATATCCATGGAGGATTTGGGGGTTTTATACAGAAATGTTTGAGCCCTAATTATATTTTTTTTCTGTGTAGCCATCTTTTGCAATTTTTCTATCATGTACATTTAAAATTAATCGAAAAAGTGATGAATACCAATAATTTTTAAAAGTTTACAACAAACTTGTTCAGATAGTGAAATGTACCAAATTATGAAGGAATAATTTTGAGATGTTACTGCACTGTGGTTTTAATATCCACTTGGCTTTATATTTCTTTTAGTATGTATATTTAAAATCAAATAGATAAAGACGTTAATATCATATTTTATGCTTTCTTACTTGTTTTGTTGGTAGTACTGTAAGAGATATGAAGGGAATAATTCTGATGCATTCTGAAATTAACTAAATATACTGAAGATTTCTGGAAAATACAAATCACTGTCTCAGTCCTTACCCATTTAAGTGCTATTTGTATGCAGTACATTTTGTTACTATTGTATTCATAATAATGTAAAGAAATCTAATTTTGATGCCTGGGAGTGTGGAATCAGATTTAGCATTTATTTAAGCTACACTTCACTTTTATGACTTGAAGGAAAATAATGCATATGTGCATGAATACATATTGCGGGGGTGTGTGTGTGTGTGTGTGTGGTGGTAGCGATCAGATCATTCAGTTCAGTTCTAAAGAGGAATCATCTGTTTAGCTCTCTAAAATTATAATTTTTCCTGTCCAGTAGCATGTGTAAAAGGAGTAGCGTAGTGGAGAACAGAAAAGTATGATAGCTTGTGAAGGAACACACTGACATCTCCTTTCTTCTCCTTCGAGTTAAATGGCTCTTTGTAGATGAGATTAGTGTGGTATCGAAGGCTTTCTTAGCTTTCTTGCTATAAGGAGATACAGGCACTGTAGCATCCTTTTTTAAGTACACTCATGGAGTAAAGTAGTAATGACTCAGTCACCGTCATTCCACATATATAACTAGAAAGAATTATTTTCACAAAGGAAGAGATTGATGGCAGCATGTGCTCCTGGAAAGATACGAAGATAACATTGGCAGTGAAATAAGGGTATCATGCCGCTCTGAAAGTGAAACAGAACTTTATTGGGTATTGGCACATCCACTTGAATCTGTGAACCAGGAACAAGGAACTAGTCATAAAGGTTCCCTGTGAACGAGTTGCAGCTGATTATTTATCTCATTCTCCCACAAGAAAAAAAAAAAAAAAAATCCAAAAAGGCATTATGGTATCTCTGTACAAAAAATACTGTTAAGAATAACTTAGATGAGAAGTTAAGTGAATTTAAGTAAAATATTTGCACTGTGAAAATACGAGTTAATTAGATGAAAATAGTAAATGAGTTTTCCTGAATTTTTTATCTTGCTAGCTGGTGATGGAGAAAGTACCACTTAGATCAATATAGCAATCCTTTTATATTATTTTCTATATGAACAAAATATGATCTGTTCTTTCATAAGAGAGAAGTACTTTCCTCACTTTTGACTGAGACGTGTCATTTAAAGATAACAGTTGTAGTTAATAGAGGAATTTGGTATAGAATCTCTTAAGTAACTGTAAGGGAGATACCAATTCTGTTCTGAATAAAATTACTCTGACCATGCCCTTTGTATGTGGATCAACAAAAGTATAGAGCCAGTGTTACTTTCTATACCCATTTGAATTCTCTGTAGATGTTCTCTCAGGGTCATCTGTATTAACCTCTACTCGAAGCAACATTAATTTAAAAGTGAAATTGGATAGCTTAGGGTGTTGCCATCAAATTTTAGTGTGATTGAGGGTGAAGATACCACAACCTCACTGAACAACCTTTCTCAGTGTTTGACCAACCTCAACATGAAAAGTTTTATGACCTAGTAAGAATTTCTTTTCCTAGAATTTTTAAATATTACTTCTTTTTTGTGATACACCTCAAAGAAAAACCTAGCATAATTCTCTGTAATTACCTGTTATGCATCTGAAGACAGTGATAACATCTCTCCCTTAACTTTCTTTTCTTGTCTGAACAAACCCAGCCCTCACCACCCTATCCCATGTCCTCCAGTCCCCTTACAATGTAGCTAGCCTTCTGTCATAGTCACCCTGTTTTTACTTTTTTTTTTTTTTTTTTTTTTTTTTATACTGTGGAGCCCAAAATTGGACATGGCACTCCAGATGTCATGCTGTAGTGTCAAACAGAGGGAGAGTCACTTCTCTTGACCTGCTGGCTATACTTGTGCTGATACAGCCCAATATGCAGTTGTTTCATTGTTTCAAGATACTGTTTGATACCTGCAAGATTTCTAAAAACATCTATATTTCTTAACTCCAAAGTTCTTAATTCAAATTAGTACATTACACTCATCTTTCTCCAGGCACATGAGCCATACTTCAGGGTAATCCAACTTCCTTCAGTGATATGTGGCCCATAGAGGTGATTCCTTCTGACCCATTGCTGTTGTACCAGTGTGAGAAGCAAAGAAATGCTTCCTATCATGTCTGCAAACAACCACAGATTTGAAGTTGGAAAATATCACATCTACATGAGAAGAAGAAATGAACTGACATCTGCTATGCCTGTGCATGGCAGAGCACTAAGAAGCACTGATTTTTATGTTTGTGGGGGCTGGTAGGAGAGAAGTAGAAGATGACATTCACTATAGTAATTGCTGAACTCCCTTTCACGAATTTAAGTCTGTATGTAAAGTTATAGACAACTGCTCTCACTTCTAAACAAAAACAAATACATTTTAAAGTGAGAATACTGGTGGATGTAGCTGATAATACCCTTCAGGTAATAACAAACTTGCATAGTATTTTTTTTTTGGTAACGTTTTCATACTGCCAGGAAATACTTTTAACAGGTTATATAATATCTTAGATTTATAAAAGTTGATTGTTGACATTTTGACAAGCTAAACACATTAATCATTGACTGCAGAGATAGTAGTTCAAAAAAAAATGACCATGATACTTCTAATAGTGGGTGGGTTATAGTGCTAATTCTGAGAGCAAGCTTCAGACATGCTGTAAGAGAACACCCAAGGATCCTCCTAATTAGTACAGAGAGACATCATTCCAAACTTGACAGCAGCAGCTGCTACTTACTCCTTTTGGTAGTCTGTTCTTTAAGGATATTGTTATGTTGATAGGGCAGGAGTGGGGAGAAAGCATGGAAAACATGTAAAAAATCCCTACATGAGGAATGAATAATATAAAATAATAAAGTATCTGTTTCACTGAAAGACTGTTTCTTTTCTTCTTTTCCTCCCAAAATCTACAAAAGAATTTTCAAGTTGCCTTTCGGGTTTGCAGTAATCTTCCACTTTCAAAGAAATGCACTTGTATTCTCACTCAGACTTATCCAGGAAATACACTGATGTCAGAAAAGTATTCACAAATTGTTTGAGTTATTTACTTAAGACTTGCAAATATGTCGCAGTTACCTTGTCTCCAGAATTATGGATATTGGTTTTAAACACAACTAGATCCTTTAAGCAATATTATATATTCTATTTTTCCGTAACAGGAGAGATACTGATTAATATCTTTGTCGATCTCATATATTGATCCATTGTTCTAGCTACCTTATAATCTGAGATTCATGGTATAATTAGTGACTTTAGTAAACAATCAGTAAATTTAGTTTACTAAATTTAATTTAGTAAATACTTAGTAAATTAAAAAAAAATAGTAATCTGATGATCAGCAGACACAACAAACAGCTGAGCTTGTGAGACTTTTGTTTAGTATTTCTCTGTCTAGTTGTCAGTAAGTAAAAAATTTTAAATGTTGCATCTACTCAATTGTGCAGTTTTGATTAATTTTGTAAGCACCATTAGGCAAAGCCCTGTTGACTTTTATGTTTACTGAAAAGTAAGAGGAGAAAAGCAGCTAGTCCTTGAAATCAAAAGGAATGAAAAGGTGGCATATAAATGCTTGTAGGGAAGAATCAAAGATTTCTGGGTGTTCCTTGTGTGGGCTGTAGTCAGTTTACTCAGGTAGAAAAGTGTGCAATATCCTAATGTAACATTTTTCATATGATAATTCATACTTTTTTGTTATGTTACAAGAAATATTATGCTTAGAAATATGCTGGCTCCTGGAGCCAAAGCTGTAGAGAAAGATCAGCACGATATGAAGTCCTGGCTAATTAGGAAAGGGTTATAATAGTGCAGCTTACTTTGGAAGGAAGAGAGAAAAAATAGCTTGGAGTATATCTTATTAGGTAATAACAGAAGGTCATTGAATTTTTATTATTATACTTTTTCAGACAAGATTTTGAATAGCAAAATCTGGAAGTTCTGTTGTTTTGGGGGGTTTCTCTTTACTCAAAATATGAATTTATTTTCCCTAAGAGTGTTGTGGTTTTTTTACTTGCGTTTTTATTGCCATGGATGTAATTTCTTTGTTTGTTTGTGGTGTTTGCTTGGAAAAATCTCGTTATCAGGTTATTTGTTTTGATTCTGAATATCACGGACTTGGAATGAAGAACTTAATCTGTAAAGATGCCAGCAGACAATAGGGCTTTCTATGATGTAGATAATCTCTAAAGAATAGACTGCTTTTAAAAACTTAATCACTGAAGATATGTGTTTTACTTTGGGTGCAGGCACTTGGATGATGCTTTTTTGACCTGAGGGGTTTGGATTATTATGAGCCGCAGCTCTAGCTAGTCTTAAGGAACAGTGCTATGAGGACACAGGCTTTGCCACTGTTAATGTGAGTGATGTTTTACTGCAATATTAGGCAAGTTGTAATAGTGTTTCAAACCTAGTAAGGCATGGAAAGAAAACTTGTAATTGTACTAAACCACATTTCCACTCTGCTTTGGGCAGTGGCCCTTTAGTGGACTACTATTTTCCATTGCTTCAGAATATTGTCTTGTTCCAGAGAGATCATCAATTTGTCACTGAATGAACACAAATTTAGGATTAGACTTTTATCTCCCTACCTTGAAGTCTTCAGATGTGTTCTTATCATCTTCTGCCTTGATGAATGAAATGTATTCCTCCCTAGACTGTGTCCTATGTAAATCACAGCCCTTAAGCTTCCTACACGATTTGGCTATTAGGATTACCCTATGTGCAGGCTATTTTGTCTGTATTCTGTTAGCTTTTACTTGGCCATAAATGGAAAAAAATCCATGCCTTAGAAGTTTGAAATATAGATTAGATTTATGCATAATTTTTTAAATACATCTAGTCTTCTTGGATAATGAAAGCAACTTAATCAATCCTAAATATGCATGTAAAATCTACATTTGTCTGTTATAACCACAAAAGAACCGAATTGTAACTGTTGGAGAGAAGTCATCTAGTCCATTTTTCTGCCCCAAAATTTGAACAGCTGTGAATAAACTATATGACAGGTGTTTGTTTAACCTATTTCAAAAATTCTTTATAATTTAATTACTTTACATTATGTGTGGGTCTCTTTGGAGTTCTTTTCATTTCTGACAGCACATCTGGTAAGGGCCTTCTTATTTTTCATTTAATTGCTTCTTTTTCTATCATTAGAGGCAAATTTGAATGCCCCTAATGAAGAACAGTCAGTGGAAGTTGTGTTGTTTGATTTCTTTAGTAAAGATTCACTGAGAAAAATCATATAGTTCAGAATTTCTGAAAAAGACGTGGTATATCAATATGAGGAAGTCTCTATCCAAAACACTTATCGGTTTACTTCTATTTCAAAACTATTTGTATAATTCTTAGCTTTAAACTTGGACAATTCAAGCAACCACGCTCTTCTTTCAAAAGTTGTTTCAGACATGTTCTATTTATTTTTTTGTGTGTGTGTTTTAACCAAGGAAACTCATACCTTTTTTTCTTTCTATATTTTACCCTTGGCAAAACCAGTTTTAATCTTCCTTTCATTACATCACATTCTTCTGCCTTAGTCTTTTTATTTTCAATGTGGGGAAAAGGGGGAAAAGTCCTTTATGCTGTGCCATCTCTCTCAGCTTTGAAGCACTGCCAAACTTTTACTTCAAAGCTATTTCAAGACTTCAGCTTTGTCACAAAACCATCATGTACAAAGATTTTAGCAACCCATGCAACAGTTTGGTTTTAAAGTATGCCTTTATTACTGAAGAAAAGTTAACTCTGGTGATTCCATAAATTATCTCTGCAAGTATAAGCTTCTCTTCAATATACGGGAAATACCTTCAGACAATACTGTTGACTAGAAAATGTTTAATAATCAAATTAAATTAAAAAAAAAAAATGATGATGTTATATCCTAAAAATTATTTTTACTATGTAATTTTCCATTTGCCTAGTATTCCGTTTCTAAGCATCTGAAAGTGATTCTGAAGAAAAGTCCTCAATAGATACCCTAAAAGTTTTGTGGTGTTGATCCCAAATCCTAAGAAATTTCACTGGCATTTTTAAAGTCCAAACAATTCCTTTATACTTAGATGTGTGTGTATCACATATATCAAGTCTAAAACATTTAAATTAATTTTTATAAGCATATTAATAAGGTTAATCAGAGAACAAAGAAGATATTATTTCTGGTGCAGATACATGTATGTAGATAACGGAATGTGATTAGTTCATCCTTACTGGAATAGGAATCCTTCATGAAGGAAAATTTTATGTTCACACAGCTAGATTTTACACATAGAAATAAACTGAGCAGGGTCTAACTTAGAGGTTTGAACTACTTAAACTATATACCCAGGTGGCACAACCCGTAGTTTGACTCCAGCTTGACTTTGTTAAGCTTTTTCTAGTAAAAAAGCCCAACTTGGTTTTGATCACCAACTATTCTCAACACATAAAGCAAAGTAAATATGATAGTCTGTGGTCTGACTTGGTCAGTAAAAGAGTCAGTAAAATGTAGAAGTATGATTCTTGATCATGAGCTTTATGGTTCCTTATTGAGTTGCTTGATTATCTTTTTAGAAGTGGAAACTAAATTCCTTATATTTTTTATTTGTTTCACAGAATTAAGGCAATCTATCTTGCGGCTTTTTAAGCAACATAATGAAAAACAGAAAATAAAGAAATGCTGAAAACTGCATCTTCTGGATAATATGGCATCAGTTCCAATATTCTTACCCCTGTTTATTGTACTTGAAATAAACTGTGCTCCTCTGGTCCATTAAGCTGTTATCTCTACTGCTGACTTAATGCCTTCTGGCTTACTAGAGTGGGTCTGATAACACGCAGTGAATGAATGCTACAAAAGATTTTCACAAAGTCTAGCACTGTCTGTTTCATGCTGAATGACCTTCTGTGTCTTATTAATTGGACAGATTATTGGAAAAGTTAATGGATACTTTTCACTTTACAGTTGCACTTAAGTGAGTTCTAGTGTGTATTAAAAAGAATTAAGCACAGGTTAAAACACACACTAAATAATTATCATCCTTAACAGCTTTGATCTACTAACCGAACCCAAATTTTAGGATCATATCAAGTGTCCCATGAAATGGACGACTTGTGTGATCCAAGTGCTGTTTAGGGTTTTGTTTTTTTGTTTTTTTTCTTCTTCTTTTTTTTAAGGTGCATTAAGGTATAAAATATTACTGCTTTTATCCTAATAATCTTGTAGAACACATTACAAACTTTTAACTAATTCCTGAAATTTGATTTGTAAACAGAGGTGCTGAAGAAATGAATACAGGAAGCTTTGTGACCAAATACACTTAGTACAAGCTCTGACAAAGTGACATTAAACATCATTGCAAATTCGGTGAAGCTAAATACCTGTCTAAATCGGGAGGTAAAGAAAATAATGAGGAATGCTTTTAGATCTATTAGCAGCTAATGGAAAAATCAAAAACCAACTTCAATCTATGTGCCTGATGTGGCAGGAATCAGTAAAACATGCTGACTACTGAATAAGCACAAAATAGAAAGGACTACTTAGTAGAAAGCAGTAAAATCTGAGAAGTGTTCCAAATAAATCACTTGACAATTATTTCAGTGCAACAGGGTTAGCTGAATACTCAAGGCAGAGATGCACCAAACTGTTATCTGCAGCTATACCTGCCTTCCACAAGTCAGTCAGTATTTTCAAAAGTAAAGCAATTCTTCATGATTCAGACTCTCAGAAACACTATCTAGATCTAATATCCATTTATGAAGACTGTTTTTGAACTGGAAGGGTACAAACTACACAAAAATGTCATTTATGAATGAAGGCTGATTGCAGTGAAGTACTAGCTGTTCTGATCGTCTGGGATAATGGAAATAATAGTCATTGGTAGCAGACCATTAAAAGTGGCTAGAAAAAAATGTATAGCTTTTTTATTTTAAACATTTTTTTGGCTGTAATTACCTTTAATAAAACATTTGTATTTAAAAAAAAAAAAAAGTTGCTTTGAACCAGAAAAAAAAAACAGAACTGCCTGTATTTTCGAATTTATTTCTGCACAGATAGGTCTGGTGTGTGACAAAATCTATTTTAAATGTTTCATACTTTTTAACTAAAAAGGTCAAAAGCAATTTTCAGCATACATAGTGTATTTCTAGGATTCTATTAATTTAAAGTACAGTTCAGAATGTAAACACAACCATAGACCTGTGAGACTACTTTGACTTTTCACCCTTATTGGAGAACAACAAATTTTGAAATACAGTAATTTCCTTCAGGATACAAATATTTGTTCAACTGTAATAAAATGCAGGATAGAATATATGTCTCCCTCAACTCATCTGATGGGAGAGGCTCTTTGGAAGGGGTGTTCATACTTCAGCCCTATGCTGTTTGCATGATGAGTGGGATAGGTCTCAAAATAATTGAATTCAGCTAATGAACAAGACATATATCTATATACCTCAGCTCTGGTGCTTCTGTGGACCCAGGTATCTTCCATTCTCTTCATATTTTTTACTTAATGTGAAACTCTGTGAGAAATGTAACACTTCATACAGGATGCATGACAACTTTAAACTTACTGCTGACACTTTTAAATCCTTGTTGCCCAAGAGCTACTAATTTAATTAGAGACTGCTATGCTGGAATTAGTAAAGAAATAAAATACCCCTTCAGAGAAATTTCATTGAAGAAGATTAAGAGAACAAGTGGAAAAAAGAAAATTACATCCACAAGCCTATTTCCCTCCACTGACTACAGAAGGAGTATAGGATGACTAGCAGAGTTGGGCATGTCTAATTGTAGACATCTAATATTATCTGAGATGATCTGATGAGCTCCCCTTTGTAATTCAAAAATTAACCTTTGGTCTTCCTAGTGGATAGTCACTGAATTTTAGTTTAAATGCTTCCAAATTTTCTTTTTTATTCTTTTTTTTTTTTTTTCCAACAGAACATTACATTAAAAATTCAAGGAATAGGGGAAATACTTGAGTTCATTAGGGCACATTTTATTTTTAAGTGAGACTTCTTCTTAAACAAGTTTTAGGATTAGTAACTTCTGTATTTACTTAACTTTTCATGGGGTGTCATTGCCATGATTTCTACCTCAATTTGCATAACTTCTAAAGTTATCAACTATTAAAAAGCATCACTGGATTTTCTTGAAAAATGCAATCAAATTTTTTCAGTGATCTTTACCCTTCTGTTTGAGGTCAGTGAAGAGTAAAATGAAGAAGAAAAGAAAAAAGAAAAAGCAATTATTGTATTAGTTTTCTAAATATATTTGCCACTTCTATCTGTTCCTGATTTTTTTAATCAGCAGTGAGATCTACATGATATTTAATTGAAAGTCATTTTAAAAATCACATTTGTGGTAGTTAGCAGAACTCTGCCTTTATACTTACATGTCAAAAATTTCACAGAAGAAACTGTCATGCCCTTATCCAATTGTAGAACTAAATAACATATTCTGCAGCTCACCATTATTGTTCCAGTTCTGAATACTCTGTGATAATAATTTATATTTAAGTTACAGTGTTAAAAATAATACTGATGAATAATACTGCATGATTAGTATGAACAAATATGATGTTTCTTAAATCAGTAAGAACAAGATTACTTACTAAAGATAAAGAAAAAACCTCTGGTACATCTGATAACGTGGTTTTGATCTCATTTTTAATTTATTTAAAACACTATTAATTTGGAGTAAGCCCACTGAAGTATTGGACAAGGGCAAAAGTGTGAGTCTCAGTATCCTGTTTTGTGTTCCAGAACGGTTTTCAGATGGGGTGAGACTTAGGCCACTTCTGAAAGGCTATCTGAACTCTGAAATATTACTGTCTTTCCTGCTTATAAAGAAGAAAACTCCTTAACTTGATAACCAGATGCTGATTTAAATTATTGTATTTTTTCATAAGTAAATATCTACAATAACTCTGTCAAAGATGAAAGCAAAACAAATTTAAGTAGCTGAAGCAGGTAAAGCCATGCTTTCATGGCCTTCACCAGATCCTTTATAACTGTCTTGATGAAAATAGGTTACTCTAATTCAACCCAGCATATGTATCGAAGGATAATGCTTATATTTGTTCATATACAGTAGCTAAATAAATTTTAATATAACATTTTAATAACTAGGCTTTTATTTCTCTAAATAGGCAAATAAGATAAGATAGCTGAACTATCACAACCTCAACTCTCCAGCTACAGATGGTGTTAATGTTGTCAGATCAGTAGATCAGGAACTTCTCCCCACCCCACCAATGACCTACAACTGACCTGCCCTGAATTGCTAAATCAACGTGTATTTTATTGCAGGTTCAGTGGAGATTCCTATCCTTAGGCAAAACCTTTACGAGACTATAAATAGATTCTGAGTACCTCTTTATTCTTGTCTCTGAAGTGACTACAGCTGTAGGAGAGAATGGATAGGCTGAAGAGAAGCAGTGTTCAAACCCCTTTCAAACTGCTGACATCTTGGGCCTGGTAGCTCAAAGTTTCTCATGGTGTTGCTAGTGAATTGTTCCAGTCTGTGCCAAATACTCCAAAACTGCAGCTACACTGACAACAGCATCTTACCTAGTTTAAATCTAGCTGAGATACACATACATGAGGTGCATACATAATACTAACTACACCATATGTATGCGCAAGTCAAGAGGGTCAAAGCAATGGCAGGCCACCTGCAGGATAATTTTATATAGCCATTGCCAGTGCTTTAGAATAACTGCTGCTGTCAACATTTAAGTGATGTTTAATAGTGAAAGTGGAGGCACAATGCCTGCTGTATTCATGCAGGGCTCCATGCCAAAAGTCAGGAGGTATGCTGTTGCCTTACCATGGGTGGTGGTAGAGGTGGTGAGAGACACTGCATTTGTCCCCTGACAATAAGAAAACTATAAATCTTTTCTCCAGTCCCTGAAATAATCTATGTGACACAACAGAAAAAGCATTTGCTTTTTCTCTGTTCTTACTTATTTAATTTTTCCTTCTCCCCTCTCCCAGCTTAATGTGAAAGCTGTTCACTGTCTCTTGGCTAAAATTGCTTTGCATTAGCAAATACAGTTTCATCAGCATCTAACAGTTTTGTGAAAATATACTGATACTGAAAGTTTGAATTCTCTCCTGCGGGACACCTTTGCAGGTGGTGAGGAATGGCACTGATTTCTTTAAGCACACTCGAAGTTGTTTCTATGTTTGAATGTGAACACACTGATGTTTGTGTACATGGGACCCACTGACTGAGGAACTATGTTGGCATATATTAGTATATCATACCTTGGAGAGAGAAGGCAATTAGTGTTCAAAAAGGGATGAGGCTAAGTTATTGAACTGCCATTAAATATAGATGAGCATTTGATGTAGGATGTAAATGGATGGCCCATTTTCCACCCCAGGTGACTAAGTGGTGTTACTCTCAAAAGTTAAGCACCTTACAGTGAAGTCAGGAGTTCATTGTTGTCATAATCAAAAGTTTTAACTGTATCTAAAGTACTATGAACCATTATTATTACTAGTCCATTATGTCGTATCATTCAGTGGATACTAACACGCATAGTCCAAGTCATGTACTTATTACAAAATGGATGTCCTTAACAATATTAAAACTAAAGGTTGGTGTACAAAAACACACCTTCTGATGAACTCTCCCTTTTCTCTGGCATGATACTCACCACTTCATTACTCCTCTGGTTCCTAAGGTCAGTGGTTTAATTGTGTTGGATGGGATGTAATGTTTAGATGAGCTGTGAGCATCCTCAGATATTCACTGGGAAGTCACTTCTTCAGGACAGAAGAGTTTGTCTTCCTTGTCTGGTATTTCAGGTTCCCAATTCCCAAGTTTGCACTACTGTCATTAATCAGCCTCTGGTGAGTTTTTGATACCCTGAGATCATAGGGTATCATAGACAGTTCATTGTACACAGCCTATCTACTTGTTATTCATATGTCTGTCAAAATTCTTAACAGTAAACATTACAGCAGACATTTATTATACAAAGCTAAGCAAAAGTAAAACAAATTAGGCAGCAGCTGCCCAGTCATTAGGTGGTTACTGCTGCAACTAAACAAGCTGAACAATGTTTCAGGCAAGTCAAACCAAGACAAAGCTTAACAAATCCTGAAACCCTTGTCAGCCTCGCACAAAGCCTATGACCTGTTATTAGCAATCATAATACAGTGTTTACTGGTTTGCAGGTTTAACATAGCAGCGTGTCTGAGCTGATGAGCCCAGCAAAGGACAGCTACTTGGCTTCTCCAGTGAAATTCATTCACACTTGGTCCGTCTTGAAGTCTTGAGTGCTAACAGTATAAAAGCCTGGTCATGTGTATGTCTCTGTTTTGCTAGGCATTTTTCTGAGTGCAGTATTGACCAGTAATATGAAAGCTATGAAAACTTGTATCATTTAAAGAACTAGTTTATGATAGTTTAACCTGTGTACGTAGAAAGAACAAAGTGGTGTACCAAAATGTTATCAGAGATATGTACAGTGCCCCTGATTTTGCTAGCTCCCTAAGCTCAAAGGTTCTGACTCTCCTCTCAGGTTTTGCAGAAATCAGGGTTTATCTGCACAAAACTATTTGCTGGATTAAAGCTTACATTTGGTTAGCACTTTTAAAATATATTTAAATGATGTATTTTGTCAGCATCAAGAATTGGGAATAGTATTGTTATTAGAAGTTTCATAAAGCACCTATGCAGTCATGAGTAGTTATGTCGTGCTGGCATAGAGGTTTTATACAGATGTACAGGGTTTTTTCAAGAGACTTCATACACCAAACATAGAGAAGTTCACACAAAAAGTAATTATGACTGATCAGCTGACAGGCCCAGTTCAAAGTGCAGCCAAGACACAGATTTAGTGTTTTCCATTTTATTTTAGGACAGTCTGCTTTTCAGAGGACTGATAAAGGATCAGTCCTTGCACTCTCTAAAGCTTCTAGATAGATACATAGACTGGGAGAAGGTGTAAGCTGCCTCTGAACTTATTGTGCTCAGCTTCCGTGAATGGACTGGTTCCAACAGCAAACAAAGCATAAAAATGTCTTTGAACAGTTAATAATGTTCAGATGGGTTGCACAAAGGAACACTGTGTGCCTTTTCTGAGAAAATTCAGGGGCACTCTGCATAAATAATTGCAGAAGTGAAACTTGGCACCTGAAGGACAGAGCTATTTATGTTTTAAGTGTAGTGAAAACATTAACTGATAAATCATATTAAATTAACAAATTCATCTGTCAGCAAGGAATTTAAATGATGCATATAGGGATGAAAATTTTACTCCTGTTTGAAACCATGTAATATATATCATAAGACTGAGATGGAATAAAACAGAACAAAACAGGTACATTAGAGGAACGGTGTTATGTCTACTAAAGGTGCAGAGAAATGAGAAGACAGAGAGAAGCAATTTACTGAGGGTTAAAAAGGCAGGGAATTTACAGTGGTGAAACAAAGCTTGCAAGAGCTTAGGACTCTCTTCTGTCTCTCACATCCCCATGCTGAATTTTCATAATTCTGAGGCTGAACTGCACAAAGAACTTGAATGAAATTATTTTTTTTCACTAATATATTTCTAAGAGGACCAGATAGTTTCATACTTGTCTGTCTTTCTCTCTAAATTTGACATGGACCGTGTGCTGGCAACTACTAAATCTCTAGGGAGCCTGAAGAGAAGATCTCCTTGGAGAAATTGAATTCAATTTATGTGGAATAGATTGGTTGGCACTACCTACTGAAACCTAAGTTTAAGCACATTGTGAGAGACAGATCGTCTTCCAAAATTTTGTCTTTTGAAGCAAGGCCAGCACTTACTATTGAAAGTCTATAATTCATGAGATGTTCTCTAGCAGTTTCTTCTATATCGGGTAGATTTCAGAAAGACATCTGAGGATTCATGTCCTCTCATCTCCAAGTCACTGGTGAAAACAACAGTTAGAATTTCATCCAAAGACCATTGCCACCAGTGGGACTCTATTTACTGGACACTGTAAAGAGCTCTCAGTCTCATATTAATCTTTTAAGAAAGACTCAAAACTATTTTGCTGAATTAGTGATGCTGTGTAGCCATGCTAGTCTTCTTAGGTATATAAGAAATACAGAATTTATATCTTTGATAAAAAAATGTTTGGTTTGTGTTATGAATGAGAAAATAGGTGAGCTATGTCTTGCACAAGCCACCACTAACAAGCCATCATTAACACATTTGGTGTTAATGTAATTCAAAATGAAAAAAAAAAAAGCAGGAATGAAATTATATAGACTGTTCAAGTATTTTGGAAAGAAATGAGGATGTTTCCATCTTTTAAAATTTAATTTATTTTAAATCACAATTTTTCAGTATTTTGACATTTTACTCCAATTTAAAATGGAAACAAAACCATGAATATTTTATATTCCAAAGGAATATAAATCTCAGAATTCCTGTACTTTTACTTTTTTTTACTTCTACCTCTACTTTTCTTAATGACTCTTAAGGTTATAAGTAAGCAAATTTAAATTAAAAAAAATACAGGCAAAAAACCCCACAAACAAATCATAGATTCATATATAAACTGTGAAATTGTTGAAGATTAATGTAATCAAACTAGAATAGAAATAGTTAACATATTATGTACTTTGCATTCTGATTAAGGGTGATTTGTTCTTTGTACAGAAGAATTTTATAAAAATTATTTAGACTTCCTTGTACATCTGCTGAATTAGGGCTTTTTATTGGTGTTGATTAATTGAATTTTTTTTCTTAAGAGCCTGATTCAAGTTCATTAATACCAATAGAAAGCTCTTTTTGTCTTAAAACATTTTTGGATTGAGCACTCCTTCTCCTAAAGTGCTTAGTGTATATAAAATGAATCGTGAAAAATAGTCAGTGGGGTGTTCAAGTTGCAAAATATCTTAAAGTACATTTCCTACTGAAATCCATGCTGATCATTTAATGTGATCTTTGTGACCTTATGTTCTATCCTGAAGCACGTAAATATCTTCAGCTGCTAGACCTTTTTTCACTGCAAATCTTAACTAGGCCTTTAATTGAGTTCTATTCATTTATGAAAAATCTAATCTAAATTTATTATTGCCTTAATAGTGGTGTAGCTGGCTTATCTTGGACTAAGGGCAAACATGCGAGTTCAACTTTTTCGTCTTCTGATAATGAAATGCTTTGCAGGGAAATTGCAGTTTAAACCACTGTGATGCAGATGACAGTCCTTTAGTCCATCCCATCGAACTTCCTCAAGCAGATCCTCCAAAAATCCAGTAGAAGGGAATTGAGGAATACCTCAACTGTTTACAGTTCCGTTAATCATAGGGTACACCTCTGTGAGGCTTGAGAAAGAACACAAGTGAATGCAGGATGGGAAAAGTTGTATAATGGGATTTGCCCTTTTTAGCATTTCACTTAAGAATGTGTCTTGCTGACATAGATTATAGGATCATTTTATTTATACCATTCAGTGCCATCTAGGCTATTGTTGTTATAAGTGGTGTCTGTCAGTCCCAGTGATGTAATGCACCCCAGTGAGTATCTGGAGGGGTGCATTACAATGAAAATGGAACAGGCATGAAAAGATCATATGAAGTGTTAATATTTACATTTTTTCCCCTTGATGTTGTTTATCAATAGGATAAATGCATTGTTGAGCAGATGGTAGTCATTCCATAGAAAAGAGAATGAAAATGAGAAAATACTGCTTTCATCTCTAGTGACAGTGAAAAGAAGCAACAGTAACATGCCTAGAACCCATCCTCATATATCCACTCAGTTTGGACTGTCTAATCCGTATGTAAGTGAAAAAGTATAACAAGATTGGGCCTCATTCTTAGTAAAGAATGCAACTTTCTGATCAGATTTGGCTGTGATATGATAAAATGTAGTCCTAGAGGATACTGTGTTAAAGTAAAATTCATATTTTTTGTCTGTCTTTACAGTCTGATGGGAATTCTGCTGAAGGATATGACAGTAAAGAACTGATGTGGAAATACTTTTCAGTAAGAACAAAAGTCTAGATATTTATGCTGTATTTTCCATGTTTGTTCTTGGTTCATTTTTGTTTCCCTGAAAAAAAAAAAAAAAAAAAAAAAAAAAAAAAAAAAAAAAAAGAGACAACCCCCCCCTATTTATATCTCCAGAATAGTTCTTGAATGTTGCTTGTACACTCCTGTTTTCTGCTTAGAACATGCACCTTACAAGCCTTCTGTATGGAACTGAGTTGTGCTATTGAAGATGGTTGTTTTGATATTTCTGAAGATGTATTTTGATACACAATAACAATCAGATTTTGAAGAAAGGGCAAAGTTGGATATCCTTGTATTACATTGCTGTTTGAAGAGACATGTACAGAGTGAAAATAACTATTTAAATATAATCAAAGGCAGGCATTGCTTTTAACAGTCTAATACCTCATCTGATGGATACGTCGTGCCTACTGATCACCCTAATCCTTAATCAGTTTTGGATGTGCATGTATTCAAATGCTGCTTATTTAGGCTATTGGTTTTTGGAGAAGCTTTTTAGACTGCAAAGCTAATTATTAAGAAATCTGTTGTGCACTGTCAGACTGAAGGAGCTGGTAGGCATTTGCAAATTCTATATTCAGGGAAAGATTTAAAGGATCATCAAAGCAGAAAGCACACAATATGCTGATTTTCAGAAGAGGACAGACTATTAAAGCATCAGTCTCATCTTGAAGAAGCAAGAGAACTTTTTCTGCAAAACAGAAGCAAGCATGGGGTACACCCACCTGAAATCAGACCACTTAGAAATCGTATTCACAGGTACTACCTTTTGAGATAGATCAAGCATTTTCTTTCAGAAATCCATATATAAACATTGAAATCATAGAAATACAGGTCAAGAGTCTAAATTTAGGACAGAAAGAGAAGAGAAAATTTATCTCAGAAAACATTTAAGCAGGTGGGAATTAAAGCAGTGTTAAACTGTCCATTCAAGAAATCCTCCATCCATCACAGGAAGATAAATGTTTAATAGATTTAAGACAATCTTCTCAGACAATAAGCAAATCAGAAGACATGAGAAGAAAACCCTTCAAAGCGTTCCCAGGATGTGGTCATTATTTCCTTAATAGGAGAATTGAAAGATTACTATTATATCTGGGGAGAGGGAAAAGACTCATCGGGGAGAAACAATGAGCACACATGAAAGGGGTCCTAGAGGGTTTTGTTCTAGACACTTTGGCTGATTCATCTCTGCCTTATCCTCACAACCAGTACAGGCATCTTCCAAGTAAATTTTTTAGTTCCTGCAGCACTGCATTATAAATATCAGGAACCACTGCCATTTTAAAATCACACTGTTACTTTGACTTTCAAACTGTCTTTGTTGTGTATTGATGAAAGGAAACATTTTATTAAAAACATCTGGGAGAAGTTTAGATTGAAAGTTTCTCTCATGAAGGGTACTCAAGCAGATGTATGAAGTGGAAGGGTACCAAGTTGGGCAAAATATGCCCAAACCTATTTGGCTGTCGCTGCAACTGCTCCTGTTGCTCAGAAATAACAAAAATAGAAGCTGGAAAGAGTTTTGTGAGGAAGGAAGGAGCCAAGATATGTGCACAGATAGGAGTGGGAGGTAGGAGGCCAAGGCAGCGTGTACTAGTTTTTAGTTTGATTTTAGTGTCACCTAGAAGCTGTCCATGACTGCAACCTTTTGTTTTGTATAGCTTGTCCCATGTCTTATTCATCAGGATTTACTGTTCTTTGTCTCCTTCTCTGGGTGTCTCATGTCCCCTGTTCTGTTCTTTAAATTCCTTTTGTCATCTCTTACAGCTTAATCTTTTGTTTAATGTGAATGTTGGCTTTTCCTTGTTTTAATTTGTCTTACATTTCCCAACCTGGCTGTTCCAAAGTGTGCTGGGATGTGATCATCTAGGTGCCATCAATACATGCCATTCTTATAGATCTTCCTCTCCAGTTTGTTCCTTCTGGTTTTATCATGTGCACACATTCCTATTCATTCTCCATTCATACCAATTTTAATATTTCTACTGCAGTTCTCTACAATAATCCTTCAGAACATTTTCTGTTGTTATTAGGATATCGCACTTTAGAGTGAAATATACAGCATGACCCCCAGGGAGTGGAAATTAAGATCAAGAGGATCAGTTTTAGGGATTACAATAATCCTACATGTGAATACATCAGCTCTATCACAAGCCAGTTACTAAACTGGCAGAAATCTGGAGAGCTAGAAATTTAGAAAATTCAAAACTTTATATACTGATTAGACTACATATGTAACTCTCAAAAATATATTCTACCACAAATTCTTTCTCTGTTAGCCTCCCATTGTAAACCAGCAATAGTACTTGAGGAATGAAGTTACATTCAACATGAATAAAAATATCAGAATCTAGACCTCACTAGGAAAAAAATGTTGGCACTATAAAAAGCAACAGTGTTCGAGACCACATTTGAAATATGGTGAACATTTCTAATCAGCTCATTATAATAGAGCTATTAAGGATGTGCGACAGCAAAGGAAAGAATAGGAGACTCAGAATTGAAACTCAAGGATTTTAGTTATTCAAAAGGTTAGAAAATCAAGGTTCAAATTCTTTAGAAAGATAAGATTAAGAAGAGACCTTAACCAGCTATGCAATGAAGAGACTGGGGAGGACAATTAGTACAAGATTATTCAAGCTGGTGTCAAGTTGAAAAACCAAGCATCAAAAGCTTAAATCAAGGAATGAAAATTGCTTGAAGAATTCAAAATGAGCTCTTCTTCAGCTAGAATAATTCATAAACAAAACAGCAGTAGGAGACACTTTTAAACAATGTGTGGTAGTTTCCTAGATACTTTGCTGAATGGATTCATTGATAGCACTTTCTTAATATAAATAGAATCCAAACAAACAAAACACTTTCCAGAAAAATGACAGTAATTCTTAGGAATCAAAGAAAGGAAGATAATATAAAAGGTTATGTTGTTTCTTAAGGTTACACACATGCCCTGCACACACTCACAAGTTTCATTGCTCTCTATGGTTTCTCACTCTAACCCTCGTGCTGCTTTTATTAACCAGAGCAAATATAGTGGTTTCCACTTTCAGTTTTATTATGTCTTGTTATATTTAATGTTACAAGATTTTATGCCATAGAGTCTAGCAGTTAGTATCTTTTAAAAACAGGATAACCTTCTAAATGTAAAAGTGTCAAAATGTGACCTCTGTTATAAGTTTTGAAGACTTCTTCGGTGTGTTTTTTGGGTTTTTTTTTGAGGTACTGTTATGACTCTTAGGAGGTTTTACTCAGAATTTCTATACACTGAGGATTTGCAAGAATACAAAAACATTGTTAATTTTGATTAATACAACTAAAATGCTTACATTATAATGATCTGTGCATGTGAAACCAGCCATAATGTTTGAATCATAGAAAAACAGTTTTATCGTTATCAGTTCCCTTACTCCCTTTATGTTCAGTGGCATTTTTAGTTCCTTATTCCTTGACTCAGCAGAGCCTCTGTTTTTTCTGTCTCCCTGAGTTGTTCAGAGGTCATTCAGCACCAAGGAATCTGGGGAAGGGTTACTTTGTTCAGTTCTGTGTTCTCAGTGATACGTTGAGTGAGATAAGCCTCTCTGAGCTTGAAGATCTTTGCACAGAGCTATCAGTCACAAGTATATACACATGCAGGTGACTATTTTTGACTAGCTGTATGTGGAGATGATAGCACTAATAAGGAGAAAGCAATTTCCTTGACTGTTATTTATGTAAGTTCTCCTAGTCTAGTGTATATGCAAAACTGCCCTAAAATGGTTTTAGGTATGTACACCAAATTCTGCTTAGATTGTGTTCAATATTTCTATCAGGAATTTCTTATGAACTACAGGTGCATTCAGCCTGCAGCATCTGGAACACCTTCGAAATCTTCATAGATGTACTTCATTTGAGATGGTCATGTGTCAGAGTTCCATATGTCCTTCAACATAATCACAGAAACTGTTTTCTGCCAAGTTATATGTCATCGATACACTTCAGGAAAATATCTAAAAACTCTTTTTTTTTTTTTTTTTTTTTTCAGGCCACAATTGTAGGAAAGAGAAAAGATGTTTGTGGAAAACTAGGATGTTTTGTAGCCATGTTTTATATAAAGAGTGGACTAGTTAATAATGCTTTGAAAATCAGATTAAAAATATTTATTTCCCACAGAAGTTAATTACCACGCAAGGAACTTTATGTAAGCTTATTTTTACTGTGTTTTTCTAGTAGGTATGCTGGTTTACACTGGTTTTCAGATTTGTATTTAAAGCAATGTTCACTTGCAAAAACAAGTATTTCAGAGAGATTCCTTTCCATTTACAGTCAAAATCTGTATGCTGTCCTTTGGGACTGTGTTCAATATTGATTGCACATTGTGCACCATTAGCTGATATTGAAGGCATGTAAAGAGGAAATATCTAGAGATGGTTTTGTTTTTCAGTTTTTCATGTTTAGTAGTTTATATTTGCCTAAAACTGTGAAGAGGGACGTTCAGTTGGAACCACCTATATAAAATAAAGCCTTTACCCTTTATGCTTTCAGCGTTTTTTTATTTCTCATTCTTAAGATAGATCTTATGGCCTAAATTACCTTAGTCTTCAAATACAGAAGAAAATAGCCATGGTTCTTGAATCATAGACATTAGTTTGACACTAATAAAATTGTAAATCTTATGTTTAAAACAACTAGACTAGTATCTATGTTATATATGGATAATATCATATGTAGAATCACACCCCAAAATAAGTTTATGTCTTTATTATTTAAAGTCCCTTTCCTGTGTCACTGTATTGCATGTAAGTCTTGTGGGAGCTTTGTATGTTTATCTGGCTTTCCATGTTGGATGCTGTGGTATTAAGCAAATATAAAATGAGATGTGGACCTCGAAAATTTAGCCTTTGTTCTTCATAGAAAACTCAGCTATGAGATACTTTCTCAGTGCTGTTAGGAACTATTCCAACCCTGTTTGTTCCTTTGTTTCACATTTCCTATACTCATAATAATGATGTTCACGGAGAAAATTTTTTATCCGATAACTTAACATAGTAAACATGGTAATACTTTAGAAAAACTAAGAAGTTTTAATTCATTGCCATATTTAACAAAAGATCCTGTCAAAAATACTTAAGAAAATGAAATCTACATTAAACACATAGTTTTTCAAGAATTAGATGTAATGAGAATTAATTCTGTGCAGTACAAACCCTCTTGCAAATGACTTAAATTTTCAGTAACATTTAAAATTATCTCCTAGAAGTACCTCTGCACAGTGCTGGTATGGTCCTTCAATGAGGTAATTAAAAGGATTTGGTGGAAGGAGAGTTCCATCCTGATCTTTTAACTAAACTGTCAAATTGCAATGGTCTACCAGAGTGTTCTATATATTTTTTTAATTTACATTTGTAAATATAGACTGTATAATGCTCCTTATTCACATGAACTTACATGGGAAGTCATAGAAAGTTCAGGTTGCAAAGATCTTCTGAAGTCAAATAGTCCCACCTTCTGCTCAAAGCAAACCATGATATGGTTGCTTAGGGCCTTCCTATATGGAATATTTTCCCATTATATGTGTAAATAGACCTCACTGTCAAATAATTCAAGTTCACTTAAATACAAGTGTCACTTGTATTTATTAACTTGCTGAGTAAACTGTAGACTTTTAGTATTGTTCCAGCTGAGCAGCTGAGTGTACTTCTTTCAAAGTTCTCATATATTGAATAATATTTTTTTAAGTAGTTACAGAACTCTTTATCTGCCATCAGATAAAGAATTGAATTAATTTAGTAATTGCAAACAAATACAGATACCTAACAGGAAATAAGCCAGAAGAAATAAGCCACATTAAGAGGATTTCTTGATTCAAGCTCATATACTGATTCCTAAAAATCTTTTAAATCTGTTTTAGTATTATAGTTTTGAATGTTAGTCACTTAGTAAGATTAGATTTTACTGCTGACAGTTTTAGAGCATCATATAATATTTTTCGTATTTACAGTCTTGTTAATCTATTTGAAATGCTTATTACTTAGAATCAATGAAAGTAATCACAAGACTTAAACGTCATAATATGAACTCTGTACAGTGTGCACAAAAGCACCTACTATAAGAATAAAGCTAGTGTTGTTATGATCATGGATGTGAGAGACTATTCATCCTTGCAAAGCAAATCTTTCTTAGAACATCTCTGGTGTCAGTAGGGATCTTACAAAGTATTGGATCACCACATCTACCAACAAGTAATTGTTAAACAGTCAAATTAATCCACCTATGATTATGATTACCTGGCTGCTGGCATCCATTGACAAAAACAGTAATTTTGTGTTTGGCTTTGTCATGTATCTTATACACTCTGAGCTGTTAAGACCAACTGGGCTTTTTTTTTTTTGTTTGAACTTTACATACTGAATTGTTCACCAAGGAGTTCAAAACTGTAGCTGACAAAATGAAGAATGACCAGGTAAACCCATGTCCTTTTATAATTATTGAAACTACTCCAGCCAGATAAGAATAGATTTATAATCTCTTTTCCCATGGTGCAGTTGTAGAACAGATATTCTCCTGCTGTTTCGTTTGATTCTAGGAGACATTAAGCAACCTATTCAGTTTCTCTGTGAGATCTCACAGTAAATATAGTAACTACATGCTCACTGCAATTCTTTTCACCCGGTTCTTTGAGATGCTAGGAGAAAGAACAGCCTGGTAATATCTGGTTACATTTCTCATTTATTGAAAGGAAGCTAGATGAAAAGAAATTCAGTAAAGTGGTAGAGCAAGTTTGACAGAAATAATGACCAGTGGTTCTGGAAGATTATTTTGCCATAAAAAAATATGGCAAGCTTATCTTTAAAATAAAATAATTTTTATTATGTAATAAAATGTGATGATCAAAACTACCATAGTTGTTATAGCAGCTGGGACATTGGAGTGCCTAGATAGAAATATGAATTCCCAGACTGAAAATTAGCTGAGAGTCTCAGTGGTAGGAGGCTGCATTTCAAATCAAACATTACATTAAAGTTCTAGCTGCCTGATTCAGGAGCGTGCAAAGGTTGATAAAACTCTCACAGCAAAGTTCACAAAGAGTAGAAATATATGGATGGTGCTCTGAGTGACTTTTTTTTTTTTTTTTTTTTTTTTTTTTTCTCAGAAGGGGAATTACAGATTAATTGACGCTAACAGAGATGCTTGCTGCAGAACACAAAGTAATGATAAGTTCACAAAGGTATTTGCAATTGCCTTTCAGAAACATAATGCATTACTGTAGAAAATGCTGCTTCAGTGTAGCATAAAAATACAATTTAATCTCTAAGCAGGTGTGACTGAAAATGGGCAGAAAGTGTAGTTACTGTTCTTTCTTATCATCAATTCCTCTAATTATTTTGCTTCATTGTAAGTAATAGTCTTTATAGCATCAGAGCTAATTCATGTACCTAAAATGGATGAAGATATTTATCTTTTTACGCAGAAGTAATAATTACACATTTTGCATTAATGAGAAACATTGCTGGTTAGAATTTTAATTTCTGAAGTTAAATAGCTAAAATGTTAGATGTAGAATAGGACAGATGGTTAAGTGGGTAGAGCATTAAGTTGCTGGGCCATGACGGTGATGCAATACTTAAACAGGAAATGTTTCCCAATCTGGTCACCTATGAGCATATGCATTCCATCTTTTGCCTTCTTTTGGAAAGCAAAGACTAATATTTGTAATTATATGCTTGTAAACCATTTTACTTTTCTATATCTGCAGTACCTTCAAACAAATTAAGCTTGGAAAATCAAATTGTGAAACTTAAGAAATATGAGAATTAAAATTTACTCATTAACCTTTATTTACCTTGATGTAAATTTATTAATTGCATGAATGCATACTGGGTTTAGTCATACAGAGAATTTATTCACTTTATTTCCTAAAGTTTTCCTTTTACATTATATTATTACTATTACATATATGCTTTAGTTTAACTCATCCAGCCTTACAGCAATAACAAAACTATTATTGCAGCAAATATACTGCACAAACTATAAACAAAGATTTTTCTCTCCTTTGCCTCTAATAATTTGTGAATTTCCATGGGTATTTGAAGGATCAATTGCTATTATTAGTATTCCTGGTAACTGTTGGAGAACCAAGAAACAAATATGATAAAAAATTGTCAGAAATACTTGATAACTTGAGATAACCAATTTGATTCATCAATATCTAGTTTTTTCAAAATTCTCTCTATGCTTTTAAAACAATAAGGTGTTACATCAGTTTGAGGAATGTTAGCCACAGTTGCCGTTACATTTATATAGTATTCTCTATGATGGACAAATTAACGAGAAACATACAATTTTGACTTCCTGGAAATGGATGGTTTATGACTTAGATCCTTATAGCTATTTAGATGTTTAAATCCCATCAATAAGAAATCAGTGAGGCTTCTGACTAGAACTCAGGTTTATACTTTTGAGGGTTTAGCATAAGTAATAAATCTCATATTACTTTGAGCATTGTGAAAGGAAGAGAGGGAAAATCTGCTTACTGAGGGTCATATTCAACTTCGTTAATGTGATTTCTCTGAAATCTTCTGCCTCATTCATTATAAAATGTCCAGTATCTACAACATATGAAATATAAATCTTACTGTAAACAGCCACTTTTCATGCATTTTTTTGGAAGGAAACTAGTTCAGTGAAGCATCAGATACCACAGGGGAAAAGATAGAATGAAATCTGGAAGTATATCACAACATGATATAGTCACAAAGTAATGGAAATAAATTTGCTTTCATTTTGGTGAACATTACTTAATGCTGTTGTAACATAATTTTTTTAAGTAATGTACATCTTAGTGCTGTTTATTCCTATACTTATTATTTGGGCTATGACAGTATATGGAAACCTCACATAAAGCATGAGGTCTGCTATGGTTAAGATTTCCAAAGAGAGGACCTTTACAAGGCTTCATATATGAAAACTGACTTTCTCTGTCTGCTCTTTGCAGAGAATGTGTTAAAATTGAGTCTTCTGGCCTAGTTGTTGAGGAGTACCATACTCCTTTCTTTGTCTTCAATGTCCACTTACACTGTCATTTCTCTGGAGAGATCAAAGTCCAAAGAGATAAAAGGGTCAAAGAGATTAAAAGATCATACTGGTTTGGAAAAAAATGAAATTTGTCATATGCAGAGATAAAGCGACTGGTTTAAGTTTTTAGAAGAAATCTGGCAAAGCCAGAAATAGGAAATCAGATCCATTGAGTTCCAAAATACAGTAATTCCTTATAGTACAACTATCATTATCATACTTTCCATGGCATTAATTCTTCATTTTCTACAGAAACAGAATAATTTTCCCAGTTATGCTGTCTTCCTTAAGAGAAACCTAGTAGATGTTCTCTAAGAGTGAGTTTGTTCATCTTCGTGAGAGAGAGGATTGGATGTGGAATCTTCTCTAATATTGGCTCAGGTCCTATTACAACTCCAGAGAATTCACAGCAACTGTAGAAGAAAATTAGTATGATGATTACGTTTATATTCATTGACAAGAACAATGTTTTTTCAAAGAGTTATTAAAAAAAAAAAAAGTAAAAACTGAAAATCTACCTGCATACATTCCCTGAAGTCTATGTGCAGATTTGGAGCTCAAAATCTTCAGAATCTTCAAGCATCTTCGTCCAACTTGAACAAAACTAGCAGCAGTAGCAGATTGTTATTCTCAGAGTGAGCAAAAGGCATAAAGGGGATGTGATGCCTCTCTCAGCAAACAATCTCACAGTTGTGAGACAAGCAAGACATTCTGGGAAGGATTATTCCAACTTCATTATTCTTGTACTGGCGAGGGAGAAACTGTGGTTGTACCCAGTAAAACAACATCTGTTAGCCCATTTAGCTTTGCTCAGTTGTTCATAAGTAGCACAGACAAGTGCATAACTTGGTTCAATCAGCCTCAGTCAATGGAGGTTTCTTCTTATCTATGTTATTCATTCTAGAAGAGGAATATTCGATATATGCCGTCTTCCTAGCACATCTCTGTGAAACTTTGTTGTGTAATATGGACAGTGAAGAGGTTGATAGTGGAAAGCTTCCTCTGCTTCTTAGCCCTAGGTGTTATTTCTGTCTACCAATCTATTTCTGAGAATAGAAAACAATATTTCATATTGTTTTATAATCAGATTCCCCTTGGCATCAGCTGAAACTAGTGATTTTTTTTTGTTTGTTTTTCCCAGAGATTTTTACCTAAATTTAATAAGCTTAGGTGTATGTTTCTTCTCCTCATGGAAATCTGATGCCTGCAGAATCATTACACCTCTTTTCTGTTAGTCCTCTGGAAATTTCATGTTCTATTTCTACTCTATTCGGTTTCTGAACATTGTTTTTATGGAGAATGGCAGAACACAGCAACCTTATCCAGTATATGATTTCCAAAATTGTACTGGTAGAGAAAATAATTAGGAGTCAGGAAAGGAATAATAAGATTGTTGGTTTTGTTTTTTTTTTTTTAAATCATGTTGGTACTGGATGGATTTTCATGACATTCTTTTATACTGATTAATTCCTTACTACACAAATAACAATTTGGGATGCAAATTTAAAATATCTGAGTTCTGTTATCTAATGTGACATGTATTAAGTCTCACTGAAAATTGATGGTTCCAAATAAAAATGCTTAGGTGCTTAACCTAAGTTCTGACAATGGGAACAAGTATGTAAACTTGTTAAGCAATTTTGAAAGTGTTATTCCTTTAGTAGAAGTAAATTTATACAAAACCAGTGATATTAAAATTTGCAAAGACAATATCCAGAATACTACTAGCATGGTAGGATATTCACAGAATTTTGTGCTCATCATGGGATGAACCACAGAACAGAAATAAGGGCAACTGACTCACTGTGGATGTGATTTGGAATATTCTTAAGGATTTGTTCCTTTGATCATGTGAATAATTTTGGTAACTTCAATTATACTACTAATCAGAATAAAATACCCATATGTTTAAGTATTGGTATGATTTTGTTCTATAACAGCAGAGAATCTCATATAAGAAGATGGAGAAAAGGGCTGAAATGACTGAAGTTATTTATGGATGTTTATGAAAAATATAAGAAATAATGGGATCAGGATAACTTTTTGACACATAGCCCTTTATATGTAGCAATGAGATAAATCTTTCTTAACATCTACCTGTGGAGTTGTCCCACTGAAGTGAATGAATTTGCACTGCTGTGAAATTACTGAAGACAGAGAGAGAATAAAGCCCTATTCCTGTCATCGATATATCTGATAAGTATGCTATTCAGCATACTTGTTATTTGATTTGCCCAACCCTAATAAAAAGTCCCATCTGTTTTGTAAGGCCTATGAGTCATGATGCCTCCTGTATAAGTCATCTTTCTGAATGCCTCTCATGATTTTTATTTTTAACTATGAAAGAAGACACAGCAATAAAATGTAATAAATGTGCTTTGTGCTTCTTGTTTATTATAATTGTCTGAAAATACTTTTTCTATCATAAGAATGCAATAATTTCTCATACTATTTTATTATATTGCAAGAGTAATCAGATAAACTGCACAAATTGCCATTAGAGCTTCAGAGTCTCCCATCACTTTCTTTTCTATATAAAATAGACCGGATTAATGTCTTTTCCATTATTCAGTCATGAATATAGTTAAGAAAAGAAAATCTATGTTGCAGAAATGCTGCTTCTCCGGGGTGATTGGAATGTTTATTTTGGTTGTATCCTCATTTCTAGGCAGGTTATAATTTGTCAGAAGTTTGTCATTCTGCAGTAACAAAACATGGTGACTCACCCAATACAGAAACTTTCAAGTTGTTCCCAAACTCTTTTGTTGAAACTGAAAAGCCATTTAATTTAATGCATTTAAAATCCCAGCAAGGGACCCAGGTACTTACTTGCATATGCCATTGCCCTTGAAATGATAGCAGTATGCCAAACTAAAGGCCACCAACATAGCTGTATAACAAGGAGAGACAGAAAGAGGCAGATTATGTACATTAAAGCCACTTTGAGTAGGTACAGTTTCCACCCGTAATGTTAATGGAGCAGAAAGAGCGAAGATTTCATTCAGAGACAGCAAAACAACTTGCCAAAGCACCAAAAGGGACTGCATGATGGAGGAAGGGAGCCAGTGCTGGCAATACACCAGCAGAAAGGGAAAGACTCCTTCATTTTCTCCTCTTTTTTCCCTGCAGCAAGCATTTCCATTTTCTCATATGCTAATGTAAAAATAATAATAAAAAAAAAAAGTAGACAATATACCACTAATGTTTTTAGTGTGATAATTTAAAAACTGCAAGAGCATAGTCTTGTGTTTTCAAAATATATCTTTTAACTGCATTTTTTCATTTCAGGTTTGTTTTTTGTTGTGTTTTGGGTTTTTTTTTAATGAAAACATATATGTAACTTAGGGCAGGTATTACGTATTTGCAGTGTTAATGTGTGCTTGTATATACATCTTCTGTAGGCTCCTGTCTTTCTCACCACACACACCTATAATATAAAGAATAAATGTAAAAACTATCATATCTATCTAATTAATATGATGACTTTACATTTTTCACCAAGAATTTCTTTTAGGGGCGCAATTTGTTTATGTCTTCCATATGTGTGCTTTAAGAGAAAACAGATGGTGATATCCTATAGGTAGGGTTTTCTGAGTGCTTTCTTGTGGCCTCTAAAGCTTTCAACTCTTGAGGTAAAAATTCCTCAGGTTTAAATTCTGCCAAAATTCAGGGCTCATTTTGCTTTTTGTCTTTTTAAGAGAAAAAAAAAATCAGTATTTTTGCTATCTTTTGCAAGCTGTTATGGAGCCTCATTGAGCTTAGCTTATCTGTGCTAAAAGTCACAGAGAACATCATGATAAGCTACAGATATTTTTCTCTTGAAAGAAATAGGGAATGGCTGTTTAGGCTGCACCAGGCTTAAAACCCAAAGCCGCTGTTTCTCCCACAGAATTCAATTTCAGGAAAGAAGGGAAGGAAGAGATAGACTTCTTGCCTGTGTGCATGGACCTGCCATTTTATGAGCTGTTGTATCTGACTGAGAAGGGAAAGAGGAACGAGTGATCTGATTAAAGCATGCTTGCTTCTTTGAGTGTATTTATGTGCATACATGTGTATAGAATTGGATAATGGGGGAAGGAAGAAATTTTCTATTCATGCATAGTCTAATAGAGCCCAAACAAGTGCTGCAGCTGCTGAGATTTACCAGTATACAATTTCCTGTACAAATCGTTAATACAGTTTCCTATATTAAAAGCATGTGGCTATTATATTTTCCTTTAATGCTGCATGGTTATAATACTGGGTTTGGAATCAAGGGCTTAAATACAGACATTCCACTGACTTCATTTTACTTTTTTATCAAGGCCTGTTATGACAAGGTAAGGGGCAACAGTTTTAAACTGAAAGAGAGTAGCTTGGACAGCAGAAAGACATTTTTTTTAAGATGGGGGTGATTGTCCAGAGTTGTGGATGCCCCATCATTGAAAGTGTTCAAGGTCAGGTTGGTTGGAGCTTTGAGCAACCTGATAGATTGTGAGACACATCCCTGCCCGTGGCAAGGGGGTAGACTAGATGATCTGTAGGGGTTCTTTCAAAACCAAACCATTCTATAACTTTTTTTATGGTTTGTCTTCTGCATACACTGAGAGACATTATGATGAGAAGAGAAGGAGTATGGAGAGCTTTAAAAGTTTGGAAACCAAACTGCTTCCAGAGTCCAAGAATGCCTAAAGCATGGACCCTGTCCCGATAGATCTCTTGGATAACATGCACAGGGTATTTGTGAACTAGAAGCAAAATCAAGCATCTTACTGATAACCAGTACATGTTTCATCAAATAAGCTTCCCAGAGAAAGTGCATTGAATGAAATTACCTGTGCCTTCCTGAAAATGAGTTTTACCTATCTTTTCATCACTCTACAAAGATTCTAATATAGAAGAATATAATTAAGACAATTCTGTATTTCAGAGTGCTAAAATCACAAGTCTTTGGTTCTGAGCAAAAAGAAAATCTTTTGTTCCCTTCAGCTGAATGTTTATTTATGCTATGTCTCTGGCCAAAAATAAAAAGTAAAATGCAAAAGAACTTTTCTGGATGCTTTCACTCTACATTTACTATTCTCTGAATGCTGGATGATAGCAGTCCTATTATATAGCCATTGCATATCTTATGGATTTAAATAATCAAAGGAATAATTTTTTCTGATTTAGCACATACTCATGTCTATTGATGTGATATATTTTTTTGTCTCTTTTAATTTCAAAATTGCTCATAATTTTTTTAGAAGGGGATAATCCAGTGAAATTTTTGAGTAAAACATATGAACCCATTTTTCATTAACCGGTAATTTACAATGTTTGTTCAGATTCCTACAATAATTACTGTAATGAAACTCAAACAGAAGCAAATCAAATGCATTGTATCCAATAAAAGACTTTTGAAAATGTATTTGTACACTGTAGCATTGAATACAACAAATAACAATGATCATTAGAGACAAAACTAACATCTATTTAGGCTGAATTGCATTTTTACTGACATTCAGTTTGCCAATGCCCTCTCTACTTGAGTTTTGTTTTATATTAACATTTCACACATTTTAAGTAAAGCAAATATAGCTTGAGATAGTTTTTATCATTGCTTACTGCAGAACATAGAAATGATTTAAGCCAAAAGATTTGCATTTTAGATTTGCCTTTCAAACATCCCTAATAGTCTGAATGCAATCAGATGTGGAGCCATCAGTTTGGATTTGTTTCTGCTTGCATTCAGTGCCAAAGTACAGCCTGTATGCTCAATAGTAAACAGAATAGCTACAGTCCTTGAGGTATACATGACTCCTATTTTTGTAGTCCCTTCCTGCCCAGTCAACAAAGTTTGTGAAAAAATGGACCCTCTCTTCCTCTCCCCACTTGTATCTTCAGCTGTCAGCCTTCAAGGCTGGACCAGGAAGGTACATATTTATACAGTTCTTGGCTTTAATGACAAACCCCCCTTAAGAAGCTTCTGCTCCTCTACTGGCCAGCTGTCCCTTCCATGACAGTTGCATTAATGTTACTGTTTACAGACTGTGTCGCACACCATATTGCCAAAAGGGTCCATCTTAAAAATAACTCCAAACGTGGGTTATTTTAATTGCTACAAGTTCCATTTTTTTTGTTTTACAGTGTGTCCTCAGTAATGGCTGTACTGGTTGCAGAGGAGGATGCAGTGCAGATAAGGTGTGGAAATGATGGATTTGGTGTAGGAAATTTTTAACTGGCTTTGAAGCAGTTTATACCATGAGTCACAAGACTAAGCTGTCAGACCATTATCAGGTTACATAAAGCTTTGCAGAGACTGTACCAATGCAATGTGCAATCTCTTCAGTACTCCTTAAAATGGACTTTTAACCTTCATTCATATTTTTAATAAGAGCAAAGAATTGTATTGGAAAATATGGTGCTTGAAGTGACAGGATTTTGTATTTTCTTTACAGGTTTTCTTTTTGGTTTTCACTTTTCCTTTTCTCCTTTGATTATTTATATAGTTATTAGTCAGAAGTTACATTTAAGCGTTCAGCTATAAAAGTCCAAGTCCAAACAGGGCTTTCTGATAGCATTTGTTACAGCATCATGCTAGGCTAGGTTAGGTTATTTTTTTCAGGTAGGGGGGAGACTCCAACTGGTGCTGGATGACTAGAGATAGTAGGGGACTGGCTTTTTCATCTCTGAGTCACTAATTCAAACCCCCAAAAGGCTGTCAAATAACCAAATTTTAGCCAGTTACAACCTCTGAAAAGAATTGCAAAGATTTACACTAAAAATTATTTCAAATGCAACATAGTATGCCTAGATTTATTAATTGGGAAAAATACAATTTAAACAGTAATCCTTGAGAACAGAACACGGTGGCATTTCAGGGCATCTATTTTCTTGGTGATTACCATTTAAAAACAGATTTGTTTCCTATGAGTAATTCCCTCTTTGTTGGCAACTACTCATTCAGCAGGTAGCACTTTTGATCTGCCTGTTGGCTGACCAGCAGTGTGTTACAACAAAGGTTTTTCAAGCAGGGTGAAAATCACTAACCACAGAATTGTAACAGAGAAACTGACTGCTGAGAAAAAAAGAGTGCTAAAAGCGGCCACTAATGTGATTCCGGAGACATTAAAGGTCTAAGGGACAGGCAAATTGCCTTATAAAACCCAGAAATATGAACAAGCATTCTTTTTATGGATAAAAAGAATTATAGTAAGTACAGTAGATATTAATTACTCTTATGAACATATTATCATTCACTTCATAAATTAACTCTAGGCATGTATTTATAGATGTAGCTTTGTAGCTGCAAAAGTATGCATTTTGACAGTTTTCAGATAATAACCATGCTTCTTGACTATATGTTCACATCTTATATGATTTTTCATACTAAAACTAATAAATTTGCAAAGAAACTAAAAAATAAATACATGGAAACAGAAGAAAGCAATTTAGAGTAAATGACCAGTTTTATAAAAAAAAAATAATCAGCAAATACAAACTCTATCTGTTGGAAAAACTGAACAAAGTCACTCTCTGAAAAAAAAAAAAAAAAAAAAAGTTAAACCATGAACCAATACACAGTTTTAAGTCACATGTACAGAAGTAGTCCTAGGTATCCTTTCAAGGCATTAATGGAACAAATATGCATCTAGTATAAGCACTTTTATTTTTCCTTTGAAGAATGACCTCTGAAGTAAAGAATTTAAACACCGGGAGACATCCTAGCAAAAATCATTTTAATTTAATGTGAAAATTTATTTGAAAGAGCAGACAAAATTATGGCAAATTGTCTTTATGCCTTTTGAGATGTTGCAAACTACGTTCTTATGTCATTCATCCACTGCTGTTTAATTTAAGTCCTTTAGTGTTACCTAGTACCAGTAAATTATCACAATCTCAATGTATTTCCATAACTACATGATTCATTAATATGAAAGTTAGTTTCTGAATAAGCCAGTAAATTCAAACCTGTGTGCAACCTATATTCTTTTGATATTGCACATAACAGTATTACCTTGATGTTATATCTTTCTTACTTGTGTACCTGAATTTAGTAGGTAGCAACAGTGGATCACTGAACTATTTTACTAGCCCCTTTCCCAAACAGTATGAGTATTCATTTCCTTTTAAACTGTTGACATATGATCATTTTCCATAAAACCCGGGAACATGAAAATCTATAACCTGAATATCCTTTTCACAACTGTAGGGCTTTTTTCCCAGATGCCTTCACTCATTTGGTTCAATCTATGAACAGTATTTCTGAACACCTCATATTCAGAAGTATACATTATAGATATGGAATAGGATGGGATTAGGCCCTTAATACTCTCTCCCTTTCTTTTCTTTCTTTGAAAATCAAACAGTAAAAAGCTGTAATTGGGTTCAAATCATCCTCAAATATGTAGTCCACTCTAATAGTGGATGAGGGTAAGGAAGGTGGCACAGCTAAGTCATTGATGCCTAGAGGTTTTGTTTGCTTATATTATGTATTCATGTTAGAAGAGCTTTTCAAAATGTGCTGCCTAGTGCTTTACTATCAACATGATCATGAGTAGCAAGCACTAGAATTTTTGGATCTCAGTAGCTCAGAAATCAGTAGTGGAAATATTCCAATGAAGTTTTTTTAATTTTGTTACTCAGAATGAAAAGATCTGCTCTCAACTGTGTAGTGTAACTACTCTGGCAGAATAGTATCAGTTGATAAGGTTTGTCATTTTAAGCAGTCAGGCCAGATATTTTTTATTTTTTTTCTAAGCTTGGTAAGTTGCAGAGCATCAAGTCAAAAAATGGTGGGGGTGAGTAAAAAGTACCCTGTGGTTCCTGAGAATACTCTCATTGTTATATTCATCTAATCTAGTGCTTGATCTTCATAGAAACAGCTTACTTTAAACAAAGAAAAGCTTTCACTATTACTCTGATGCAGGTGTAATCATTAAGGACTATATTAATTAAACAGACAATGTGAGTTAAATAACATCACAGTTTTGACCTATCTGCTTCCTGCCCCCAAAGTATAATGTTGCAATAACATGATCTTTATTACAAACCACCTCATTCCATCATCCAGTTAAGCAACTATTTTATTATACAGGTCATTTTTCAGTAAAGGTCACATACCTTAGTTAGTAAATGTTATGCACATCCATCATTTTTAGATTCACTGAAGTTTCTGGATGTGTACTTACTAGTTAATAGAGAACAAATATTTCTGTTATTTTCAGTTTGCCAGGACTTGTCAAACTATCTGCAACAGCTATTGTCATAATGGTTTTTTTGTCACTGTAAACCCTGAAGATATTTTATCTCAGTTACAATACTGTGGGAGTGACAAAAGTTTTGCTGCCATTAAGTTTGAAGATAAAGATGTTACTTTAAATGCCTTCGTCTTTAGCCTATCGCTAGTAAATCTTACTTTAAAGTCTGTGGAAGTATCTCCATATCTCTACCACAGAGGAGATTTAAAAATATTATTTAAGGAAAAAACAGTATTAACATTGAGGAGAATTGTGTTATGGATATTAGATCCTCTGAAAATTTTGTGGTAATGATTTTACTCCAATTATATCTGCTCATAATTGTGTTCATTCAGAATAAGAGCTGGTGGTTAAAAAACTAGCTTACATATAAGAATCCTTAATCTAGTTCCCCACTACTACACAGTCCTGCTGCATCACTTTGAGCAAGTAGTTAAAACAGCTTTGTGAAAGTATTCAAGGCAGCTAGGGAAAGTTTCACAAATGCAAAGTTGCCCAAATTTTAATACTTTAAGACAGTGCACTTTGGCTCTTTTATTAGCACACAGTACGAGTACCCCTTTAAAATCTTTTTTCTACTGTGTATAAGTATTCTTACAGTGCACTTTGTGTATTAGCCATTTGAAGCGTTCAAAGGATTCTAATATATACATGCACAATCTAGAAAAAGAGTTGGCTCAGTCTCTCAGTGGATGGACTCTCTTCAAACCTTTTCTACTTAGCCTTTCTTTAGTAGTTCTCAGTTTCTCTTGCTGGAATCTTTCTGAAGGCAACAGGTGTCCCTTCTGGGCTCTTCAGATAATGTATATTAAAGCTGTAAAAATCATGAAAGTTCACTTCAGTCCAAAGGGTGACTGACATCCATTGAGGGCTATCACCTCCTTTGTAAGTATGCCCCTCACCTATAAATTTTTGCAGGCCAAAAAAATCTGTTTGTGAAAGTATTAATTCATTTATATACCAATAAATAAGCATATAAGTCTTTCATTAGTCAATTCACAAGGCATCCAGCCTGAATGTTAGGCAGAGCTCCAGCCTATGCAGTAATGACATGTGTGAGGAGTGTGTTCATTATTTCGGACAGCCAACTACAAGTTCTGCAAGCTATGGACCGACTGAAAGTTTCTCTTTCCCTGGATTATCACTCCCTTCTTTCTAACATTATCTTTACAGATTTAAAGAAAAAGGAAAAATGATGGGGGGGGGGGG
>NW_020799095.1:69884032-69891721 GCF_003259725.1 Athene cunicularia
GGGGGGGGGGGAAGAGAAAAAGTCTAGATGTGCCCTTGGTTTGCTCAGTATTCTTGTTTTTATCTTCTTATATCAGTTTCAGCCTGCCTTCTAGTATTAAAATGTTGGCAACCATTTAAGAGTGGTTGTAGTGTGTTTATCTTATGATTGTCCATAGTCCTAGATTGTCTTTTCTTTGATACTTCTTCCTGTTACAGGCTAAAATAATCAGCTATAATCTTGACTGTCAGAGATTCTTCTGTTTTCTTACAATAATTTTACAAGTGGATTCATGTTATGTAATATCTACGAAAAAGACAGGAGGAAAATTCTCACATCACATGTAAAATGTCAAAACACTTTTAGTGTCACAAGCACTGGGAATGATGTTTTCCATGGATAAATAAGGAAGTATGTCTCAATGTAGATTCTCAGTTTACTTAAAGGTTAGCTTGCTATTACAATTCTGCTGATCAGTTCTGTGCTAATCTCAAGAGATCAAATATGCTTCTTCCTTAAAGGCTTACTAAGTTTTCTTCACTTTGGATTTTTTTTGATGCACAAAATGCAGCTTGCTCTCTGTGTGAATTTACTGAGAGGATGTATTCTCTCTATATTCTATTGGAAAGCTGAAGAGAAACTACAGTGATGTCGTCCCTCTTCCAGTACTTCTGTGTGTCAGCTGTTATAAAGTCAATGCAATAGCTTGTCTTGTTCCGTGAGGTTTTTACTGACAGCCTGAATTTATCCACCCACCACAGAAATGTTTTATTGTACATCCCCTAACCTTTGGTCACAATCTTCCAGGCTGTTATGGCTTTGTATTGTTGGGATTACATTGCTGCTGGCTTTACAATGCAGCTGAAGAGAAATGGGTCATTGATCCAATAGGATGACTGTAAATATGGCAGCTGGATGGTTGGCAGGTTTTTTATTGCATAGTGTGCATATTGGAGATGTCTGTGACTGCTAGAGTCCCACTGTAGATGCTCTCTTCTACTGCAGGTGTGTAGTCTTTATTTATTTTACATGTTGGGTTTGTGGATTTTTTTCTGTCTTGTTCGGTTGCTGGACATTCTTCCTTTTATGTTTTGTATTTCTTTATGTGTTCTTGACTGGGCTATCCATCCTGCCTCCCATATTTTTTAAGTTTGTAACTTTATACTAGTAGCTACAAATACTTATGCTTAGGCAGTAGTGTATATTTGAACTATCGTTAAACTTGCTGGCAATGAAGCTGAATAGGATAGAGGTTATACAGGCCTGAGCAATTATCCAGATTCTTATGACATTATTCATGAGTGCATTGGACTTTATGTTATAGTGTCTTTACTGCTATGTCTCTCTTAAAAGTAACTTTGCTACATCTTCCTTTTTGATCTTGGATGACTCAGTTGCACTTGTTTTTTTTGGAGGAAGTTTTCTTGTTGTATCTAACTGTTCTGTTAGATCTCTTTCTCAGAGCCATTGCTTCTGTTAGATGATACTATGAGTCTAAGGAAGCTAATAATTCCAGAAGTTCTATATGAAGGTCAACTTTAATTGGCCTATTTCACCTTTTGTTTCTTGGTTTCAAGAGAAAAACTGCATCTCATTCTCTTGAGGGTTCTATCACTCATTAAACACTTTTACCAACTCTAAGTATGTTTTCAGGCTTATTTGTAGCATGAGTCTTACTCTTCATTATTTCTTCAGAAAAGAGTCTACCTTCATCAATTTATCTTTATCTTCAATGCTTACCTCTACATGCAGACTCATTTCTTGGTACCATTTACAATATTTTACTTTCTTCCTTTTGAAGTCCGGTTTATAGTCTAGTCTGAGTTTTTCTATTCTCTAGTCTGAGTTTCTAAATGCTGTGTAGCTTGGCAGTTAATATTTTTTTTCTTTTTGTACAGCTCATTATTCATGGCTGTCAGTACCATGTTTCATGCATTGCAAGCTGGTTAATAACTACACCAAAATAGGATTTTTCTTTTATTTTCTTTCAGAAGCATTTCTTATGAAAATGTGGATATTACAAACAGAACTGTATATTCATTCTGTTTCACTTTCTAGCAACCTCTGCTCTTCCATGCAAATTCTGTGCCCTTAGACAATGCTGATAAGAAAGAGAGGAAATGACTGTATGGAGTGAGGATGTATGGATTTTTACTTACTCCTTTGGATTTCTGTATTCTGAAACAAAGCTTTCAGAAGATGGGAAGAACAATCAGCCTTTCACATCAAAGAGATGAGTGAAGTACTTGGACACATAAACCAATACTCCACAGAAGCCCCCAAATCTGGAAAAGGCTAAAAATTTATTTAATTAGAATCTGTTGGGTTTACAGATTAAAACTAAGTTCAGAAAAATGTTATTTTATTCATAAATTTCTAGCTCAGAACATCTCTGTTTCAGGCTAATAGGAGTAGCCACCATCTATACTGTTTTTTCTAAGATAAAACCAGAAAGAGAAATGTTAAGTGAAAATTTGGGGGGAAGAGAGACATAAATTAGATTAATTTGTCTCACTGATGTACTGGTTTAGGCCTTTATTCAGGACTAATCCTCAGCTTCATTCCACTTTATTCCATCTTATCTTTCCATTGACAGGGGAATTACTCTACTTTATTGCAGATACAAGGTATATCTCGCACCTCACTTACAAAATGTTTAATTGTAGAAAGAGATTGTTGCAGTGCATGCTTCTTTTCACCAGGTTTTTCTGGTGGCACCTGCAGTATCTGACACAACAGACAACAAGAGAAAAGAGACAGAATATGCATTTTATTGTCTTTTGTGGGTATAACACTGTCTTTAAATAACATTTATAAGGGGTGTCATGGTTTAAACCGTCAGGGAACCAAACATCATGTTCAATCAGCCTCCCCTGCTCTGGGTGATGGAGGAGAGAATTGGAGTGGTAAAGGTAAGCAGACTTGTAAGTTGAGATAAAAACAATTTAATAACTGAAATAAAATTAAAATAATAGTGATGATAATAATAGTAATAATGGAAAATGAATAATGCACAGTGTGATTGCTCACCACTCATGCCCAGCCCATTTCTGACTAGAGATCCAAGAGAAGAGACAATCCCAAAACTGCAATCCTGGAAGAGCAAGAGAGATCTTCCCAGACAAACTTCACCTATAATACTGAGCATGACATTATATGATATGGAATATTCCATTGGCCAATTTGGTTCCACTGCTCCCTCCCAGCTTCTTGTGTACCTGCACACAGGCAGGACATAGGAAGTTTAAAAGTCCTTGATTTCTGAGAAGCAACTAAAAGTATCAGTGTATTATCAACATTCTTGTCATACCAAATCCCATACTGAATCTAAAACACAGGACTATTCTAGCTACTAAAGAGAAAAAAAAAAGAAAAAAAAAAAGAAAAAAGAAAAAAAAAAAAAGGAGCCAAAACTAGGACAAGGAACTATTTTGCTTTCATTTCATTTCATGAGATTTTTGATTAATCAGTTCACAAAGAATGCAAGGATAAACTTTAGAACTGTTCATGTTTAGAATCCAACTTCATGTTAAGCTTTTTTTAGACTTTGACAGTGTTTATTTCATTCCTGCTTTACAGCTTGCATTGGAAATACTGAAATACTATAAAACAGGCTTGGACAAATTTGATAGATTCATATTCAGACCTAGAGCTTCAGTACACTCTTAACTGTAAACATGCCTCTCACTCTCACAAATTACTGCCCTTCTGTTTATGTACTAAAAAGGAGGAGAATTCCTATTCTACATCTCATTAAAGGCTTCATGCTCTAGATTTCCAATTTCCCCTGTTCCCTTTATTATGCATTGTCATATTGTTTGACATCTGTCTTTTTGTTACACTCTGCTGTCCCAGCACTGATTGTTTCAACATCGTCTTATTATGTCTCCTGTGTAAAAAGAGCTTTGTACACACCATGTTCTGGTCAGTATCTCTTAAAATAAAAGCTCCCTCAGCACAATTTACTGTTGCATGAAAGGGATTGCAGAGTTTTATTATATATGTTGTAGCACTACAAGATACTACAATGATGGAATGCTGTTAGGAATGCCAGAATTGCCAAGTTTTTTAATTGAAATAAAGTTGGCAATGTTAAATGTAGAGTAAAAAGTTTAACGCAAATGTATTTGTACTTCATGGTTTACAGCATATTATAAGAAAGAAAACCAAATACTTTTCCCTATTCTGAATTCTTTATCTGTTCAGAGCTTTGTAAGAATTAATATATTTCCATGCAACATGTCATTTCAATGAAGCAGCATTTTCTAATGGAATATGTTTCACTAAAAAAATTAAAATTAACTTCCTCTAGCTGTGACTTTATAGAAAACCCTACTAAATATAGTTTATGTGCTAACATTACACCAGTCAAGTAAATCAAGAGCATAGGTCATGCAATCTTAGATGTATATTGAATCAAGTTGGATTTTTATAACAATTTTCTTAGCTATAATTTTAATCGAAGTAGTAGACAAACAGATTGAAAATCATTTTTCCTGATATCCTTGAGGTTGGAAGATATTCTATTAATACTTCCACTGGAAGTGCTATATGAAATATTAAAAGCTGAGTCTTATGTCCATTTGTTTATGAAAGGACATTTTTTATATAAAATGAGTGTTACATTTCCTACCTACCACATGTGCTTCTCTACCATAAAGTATTCTGGTGGGCCTGCCATCTTCCTTGCAGGACTGCTTTTCATTTTTCCCAAATGAAGCGCATCTTATACAATCTTTACTATTTTGGGGATCACGTAAATACTGGATGCCATCCCAAATAAGTATTATCAACCAACCAAATTGTGCATTATTGAAATTAGAAATTCTAGAGAAACAGTGTGGTTTTTCACTCAGACACACATGTGTATATCAGGCTGGAAAGGATCCACCCAAGAGCACTGAGGGAGCTGGCAGAAGTGCTAACCAACCTAGTTTCAATCATTTATCAGCAGTCCTCATTAACCAAGCTCAGCCTGACCTTGGTGTCAGGGAAGCTTATGGTGCAAATCGCTTTGAGTGCCATCACATAGCACCTACAGGACAAACAGGTTATCAGGCCCAGTCAGCAGAAAGGCAGATCCTGCTTGACAAACCTGATCTCCTTCTATGACAAGGTGACTTGCTTTAGTGAATGAAGGAAAGGCTGTGGATATTGTTTACCTGGACTTCAGTAAAGCCTTTGACACCATTTCCCACAGCATTCTCCCGGTGAAAGTAGCTGTTCATGCCTTGGACATGTGTGTTCTTCTCTGAGTAAAACATTGGCTGGATGACTGGTCCCATAGGGTTATGGTGAATGGAGTTGTCAGCTCATCACAAGTGAAGTTTCCCAGTGCTCAGTATTGGGGCCAGTTATCTTTAATATCTCTATCAATTATCTGGATCAAGTGCACTCTCAGTAGGTTTGCAGATGACACCAAGTTGGGTGGAAGTGTTGATCTGCTTGAGGGTAGGGAGGCTCTGCAGAGAGACTGGAATAGGCTGAGGCCAACTGTGTGAGGTTCAACAAGGCCAAGTGTTGGGTCCTGCACTTGGGTCACAACAACCCCATGCAATGCTACAGGTTTAGGGATGAGTGGCTGGAAATCTGCCAGATGGAAAATTACCCCCATGGGGCTGTTGGTCAACGGACAGCCAAATAGAAGCCGACAGTGTGCCCAGGTAGCCAAGAAGGCCAATGGCATCCTGACTTGTGTCAGCAATAGTGTGGCCAGCAGGGACAGGGAAGGGATCTGACCCCTGTACTCGGCACTGGTGAGGCCGCCCCTCGATTCCTGTGTTCAGTTTTGGGCCCCTCACTACAAAAAGGACATTGAATGACTCGAGCGTGTCCAGAGAAGGGCAACGGAGCTGGTGCAGGGTCTGGAGCACAGGTCGTACGGGGAGCAGCTGAGGGACCTGGGGGTGTTTAGTCTGGAGAAGAGGAGGCTGAGGGGAGACCTCATCGCCCTCTACAGCTACCTGAAAGGAGGTTGTAGTGAGGTGAGTGTTGGTCTCTTTTCTCAAGTAACAAGTGATAGGATGAGAGGAAATGGCCTCAGTTGCGCCAGGGGAGGTTTAGACTGGATATTAGGAAAAATTTCTTCACTGAAAGTGTTTTCAAGCACTGGAACAGACTGCCCAGGGAAGTGGTTGAGTCACCAACCCTGTAGGTATTTAAAAGATGTGTAGATGTGGTGCTTAGGGACATGGTTTAATGGTGGACTTGGTTGTGTTAGGTTAATGATTGGACTCATTGATCTTAAAGCTATTTTCCAAGCTAAATGATTCTGTGCTTCTAATTATATTTAGGTATACATCAATTCATTTATGTTAAGGTTTTGTTTTTAAATACTGCTTTGAGAAATACTTACAAAGCTATAAAGAGAACAAGATGAAAGTCTCTACTCTAGAGTTACTATGTTAGTACTACACCTGCTGGTTTTATGCATTGCAGGGAGCTCACACAGAGTACTAGATAATTCTACATAAAGTGTGAGAACCTGAGACTGCCTGTGAAAATATCAGAGATCCTTACAATGAATCTTGAAATGCTCTACCCATGTGTATATACTATGGACAGTTAGACTAGATTATGGTATAAGAAGCCAGCAAATCCCTTCCTTTCATGCCAGACAGTATGATGCAGGGGACTGCAAATGCAATTGAATTGGTGATTTCTTCAAGGGGAAGTAAGCAACAGCCACAAGATGTTTACTTTATGTGAACATTTTTGTGATTTCACATAGTATGACTCAGACATCTAACTGTTGCACTTTGGCGTTTAGGTTGCCAGTAGAACAGCTGAGGGAACAGCAAACATGTCAATGCTTATCCTTCTTGTAAGGGATAATTGGTTCTTGAAAAGTTTTCAGGTAGCATTTGGCGTTTTTAAAATTTATTCATTCTCTGACAGCCTAACGTCACATGCATAAAATCGTTACCACTGCCATCAGTTACCAACATCTGTCCTTTCTCTACTCCATCCTATCCTTTCGGTTAAGGTAAAATGCTACTAAATTGCTGTATGTTCAACACTGTGCTTAGTGTTTAAGTATTTACCCTGCCTCTTCCCCTTCTTATCTTCCTTTGCTGCTATATGCTCATCCCCTAATCATTTGGAAGAGGAGGGATAGAAAAGGAGAATGGGGAGAGGAAGGTATCTTAGAACAAAAATCAATTTATTGTAAACTGAAAATTCAGACTCATACTCCAAAGGGCAGACTGCGGTTTAGCAATGTGGTGAATTAATATATGAAGTCTGTGGAAGTTTGTTTGGTTTTACAACCTCATCAATAAAATATCATCATGGCCTTTCTTCACAGTAAAATATTTGTGAAGGTTTTTTTATATAAACACATTCTGGAAAGGCTTTTATGTCAATATTAATCATAGAAAGATTTTAATATCAGCAGAATTTTTAAAGGCTGTTAAAAACTGTAAGTCCCTTATCAGTGTGGTTTCTAAATTTACTATGAGCAGTATAGCAGTGCTATCCAAGTAGAAGCAGAAGACATATCTGAAAGGGCAAATCACAAACCACAAAACGATTCACTGCACAAAATACTTGACAGTTGGCCTAAGCAGAAATAGATGGCCTTTTTAAAAACAGATAGTGTTCCAACACAACCAATCCATTGCAAGCTGGCCTGTTTCCCCTTTAGTTCCCAAACTGGTAGTTTTGCTCTTCCAATGTGACTGTGGTTTTGTGGGGGGTATGGGGGTGGGG
>NW_020799095.1:69891771-69894986 GCF_003259725.1 Athene cunicularia
GGGGGGTATGGGGGTGGGGTGGGGGGTGTTCTGTGGGTTTTGGTTTGGGTTTTTTTTGTTGTGTTTTTTTTTTGTTTTGTTTTGTTTTAATTGTAGAATGTTTGTTTAGTACATTCTTCAGATAAAGGGTGTGCAAAACAACAAATGCACTACAAGTTTGGACTAAGTAATATTCCCATTCCTTAATTTCTACATCCTCAACTCCTGTTACACCTGCTCATGCTGTGAAATTATATTCAGCATACTGATCTTCTTCACTTCCCTCCAGTCTTTCTGGTAACAAAATTGATATGGTAACAAACCAAAACAGCGTGATATCTGCAATGACAAAGTATTGTTTGTTGTTTCTCTTGCCTTACAGGATCTGAGAATATGAAATGCCTAGGTTTTCAGAGATTTCTGCCTAAGGACTGCTCAACATCTGGTGTAGTATAGGGCAGATAGGGTGGTGGAACAGGAGGAGGTAAAATAGCTATCAGTATGGGGAAGAAAGGTCAGACCTTAATACTGGAAGACGAGAAGCAATAGAAAGGATGGAGAGGCCATGGTGGAACCACAGAAAAGGAATGAAAAAGGGAATTTTGATGACTGAGCAGAATGCAATTAATAGATATAAACCCAGAAATCTTTTTTCTTTTTCGATGAATTTTCAAAGATGATGCTCACCTTCTACCTCTCATATGTCCTAAAACTCTTCTGCAAATACTCTATCTGCAAGGTTTTGACAACCTTAGTGCTATGTATATTTAACAAATGCCTTTCTAGGATCAGATCATTATTGTTCAAGTGCCTATTTGAGTCTCAGTATGAATATGACCTCCTGTGGCAGTACGGGTCCTTTGAACTCCAACACAGGGTTGCCATGACATCCTAGTTCCAAAGAGAAAAGATTGTTCAATTCAGCTCTGATATGTTCCCTCTAAATTCTAAAGCTAAATTTGAATAATACCTTTACGTTGGATAAGAAAGTTGTTTTCCTTACTGATAAATTATGCAAGAATTTGTTAGATGTAGAACAGACTTTAATTTACCTAGAGCTTCATTTAACAAAGAGCTAAATTAGGAAAACATTAAGTTCATTTTGGGACATCAAGAAGCAAAGAATATAGATTTGTGACCATTTTATGTAGTCATGATTCATTGCAAACAGTGTTCTGTCTTCTAAACTAGTTTAATTTCAAACTTTTACTACAAATAGAACAGTATGTATTCACCCTTAGATCTGATTTTAATTTCTCATGATATTTTTTTCTTTTGCCTTTGGCTACTAGACTCCAGACGCTTACACTGTCCAACATGTCTTTCTCTGTGAAGGCAGTTATACACTGTAACCTAATTACTTCTCAGTTTTTATTTTGTAATAAACCACATGTACTGACTTTTCCTACACTATACTTTCCTATACAAAGTATTTCTTGCCAACCCACAAAATGTCTTTTAAACTTTTATCTGCTGCTTTTCAGTGTTTTGACATTTCAGTTGGAAAAGTAAGCAACAAAATCATTGCCAGAATTACCTTCACTGATATTTCATAAACATAAAAATACCTTACTTAATGTGTTTACCTGGACTTCAGCAAGGCATTCAGCAATGTTTCCCACAGCCTTCCCTGGACAAACGGAAAACATACAGATTGGATGGGTGGTCTATGAGGTGGGTAGGAAATTGGCTAACAGGTCACACACAGAGGGTGGTAATCAATGGCTTTTACTCAGGTTCACAACCTCCACAAGTGGGGGCCCCCCAGGGGTCAGTACTGGGCCCCATGCTGTTCAACATCTTCAAAAATTATCTGGATGATGATGGTATTGAAAGCACCCTCACCAAACTTGCTGATGATACCAAACTGCTTGTCGAGGTGAATAAATGCATCAGTGAGATGTGAGAACAGGTCTTGCTAGCTCACTCTTGCGGAGAGACCTGGGCAGTCTGGAAGAGTGAACTAGCAAGAACTGTATGACGTTTTATAAAGACAAGTGCAAAGTCCTGCAGCTGGAATGAAATAACCAAAAAGCCCACTACAGGTTAGGGTGGATGGGGAGCAGCCTTGCTGAAAGGGGCCTGGGGGTCCTCAAGGACAACAAGCAAAACAAGATTCAGCAGTGCGCCACTGCACCAACAAAGTCAAGTAGGATCCTGACTTGCATCTGTCCAGGAATCACATTCCTTTAAAAATTACTCCATATGGTCTATTTTGCTGTTGTTTGATTTACTTGCTTGGGTTTTGGTTTTTGGTTTTGTTTTGTTTTGTTTTGTTTTCCCAGGCACATATATTTTTGTTGCATATATGTAAATGAAATATTAGGAAAATTTAAAATTAACATTCTTAATCTATACCACAATAACGCTATTTACAGAAGGGCTATGGAACAGAGATAACTAACATGGTAAAACAGGTTTGGCTGATCAGAAATTAAGATCAAAATGTTATTTTAAAATAACATACTTGATTTGATACTCTGCTCAGTGCTTATGTAGTCACACCAAAGAAAGATCTTTATGATAACATGCAACTGCTAAACCCAAAAGGAATTTGAAAAAATTTTGACCAATATTTACTTGTGCCTGAAGTATCGTCTAACTACTTAAATTCCTACTAATAAACTTGTGGATGGAAAGGATGAAAAGGATGAAAAGCTTTTTTGCAGCTCGTTGCAGCATAGGCAATCTACTAAAAGTCTGCCCAGACACAGGAAAGATACAGACATACTCTAATACACTCTATGGAAGTGGGCCCCAGGGAGTCCTACTGATGTTAGAGAGACACTTACGCATGTAAGGATCTGTCAGAATTACTTCCAGATCTGGAGTTTAGCTTGTAGATTTTATAGATAATGACTTGTTAAAATATATCTTAGTTATTTTAATGCTATTTTTTTAAGCAAATGGTAAAATCATGAAATGTTTGCATTTAAGTTAATGTTAAAGATCACAAGAAATAAGTGCTTTAAAAATCTATCAGTTATCACTGTCCATTCTTTTGTGCCTTTGTGCAGCACAATTTGTATTATGCATACCTGCTGGTTTGAGGGACTTTTTCTTCATATGATTTTGGGTGTTGTAAACAGTATGAACAAGTTACAGTCTTATCAGAATATCTCATAAGGCAAACAAAAGGAAAAAAACAATTATTTACTTTTTTTGTCAAGGTTCAAAGGCGTTTCCAAAATGCAACGTGATTTCAAGGTTAACTGTCATTGCTGCCCACCCCCCCC
>NW_020799095.1:69895036-69929992 GCF_003259725.1 Athene cunicularia
CCCCCCCCACCCCCCAGCTCCTTACATTTAAAACTAGTAAGTATAGATTAGACATCAGTATGAAACTATATGAGGTAAGGAAGTATAATGACCCGATGTAAATTTTCCCATTCATTATCTCAGCACAGATAGTGACTCTGATGGATGTTTCCTTTGAGTTTAGTGTTATTGCTGTGATGCAGCCAAGAGGCAGCAGCTGTTAGGAATTCTGGGAACTGCAGAGATTTGACAGTGAAACTAAACAAATGCTTTCCCCCAGTGTGATTGCAAGGGAGTTGTACAAATCTTCTCTCAGGGAAGCTGTACTGTTTTTGCTCAGCACAGCACTCTGAAAATTTATAAGATGCAATGCATCTCACACCATATATAAACTGTGAATTGCATTTGAAAATACTTATTTTTCTGTGAAATTCAGCATTTTGAACATTTCCTTAGTAGCTACCACTATATTCTTTTGTTGAACTGAGATTTTGACAGCCTTCATGTGAATGAGTGTCAAAATAGTAGCACATGCAAATGAGGGAAGAGAACATGCAGACTGAAAAATGACAGAGAATTGCAGAGTGTAAGAGCCATCCTGTTATGTAGAGTGACCAATGGTCACACTAGTGGAGACTTGGTTAGCCACTGTTGTCTTAATTTTCTGTTAGCAATTCACACTGCATGTTTAACAGCTCTCTCCAGCCTCTTGCTGACCAATCCAAATGGAATGATCTAGCTGGTATCTTACCTCTACCTCTCCCCCTCACCCTGAGTCCTGAGCAGAGTCTAGGAAGTCTTCCCTCTTCAAATGGTGTCTTGTACAGTTAAGGACTATGGATAAGTTAGGAAAAAAGAAGAGACAAAAAGTTGTGGACTGATAGTTTTGTGGAACCAAGCAGTTTATTTTGGAGATCGCATAATTAGGTCTGTGAATTGGGAAGGAAGATCTTAAGAGGAGAAATAAGTTGTATGATAGGGACAATGTCAAGAACGCTCAAGGTAAATATTCAGGGCTGGGAAAGGATCCAAGAATGCTTTGCTCAGGGGAAGAACTAGGGAACAGAGCAGGTTGGTGATCTGGGGAGGGATGGAAATGGATACCAGTGATCATGAATTTCACTATAGATTAGCTACAGACCTATGATGGAGGCTTGCAATTTGTGCTGAACTGCAGAGGTATGGTGTTCAATGCTCTTTGAAAGATTCCTGCCTTTTCAGATAGAAATTATGTTCTAAGAAATGCTGTAGGAAGGGTCTCAGTGTTGTCTGGCAAACAGCATTTATGCAGTAGATAGCAAAATTATTTGACCTAAATAAAAGAACTGACAGAAAAGTTCAGGGAAATACTATTCTCCAAGGAAAAATAGAATGGCCAGCAGGCAGAGGGGCTGCAATAAGGACTGTTCGTTATGTGAAAAAGTTTTATGTCCTCTTACCTTGACAATTTTTTTTTTTTTTTTTTTTTTTTTTTTTTTTTAGGATTCACAGTATATTTATTGATAATATAAAGTAGGGGAGAACACAATTAAAAAGAGAGATTGTGGCAAAGAAGAAAGAGGGCAGTTGATCAAGTTAAAGAAGTAGTAATGTTTTTCAAAACACGCTAGTCCTTAAATGGCACAGAGAAACCAAGCAGACTGTAACAGCTCTTGAGACAGTTTGGAATGTTATTAAAATACTGTGCCTTCTGGGACCTCATTTACCAGCAGCACATCCTCTATGATACATCATCTAAATACTGGAACAAATGGCTAGATGAGATATATGCAAAGCTCCAGAGTGAACTTCCTTACAATCTTCCTGTAGGCTTGACTGTGCTCAACAGAATGACAGTAATAGATAATCCTCTGGGGTGATTTGGGATTATGATACATGAACATGTGTCAATGCCTGATTTAATTAATTTCCAGAAACCAAGGCTAAGTCATGACTAAAATGGTAGTGTCAGGAAGATACTTACTAAAAGTCTTCATAATTCTTTGCCAAAAGAATAACAAAGGATCCCATATATTTTAGTAACTCATGTTGATGAGATAGCCTGGCACACCAAAGTAATGACAGAGTAGGAAGGACAGTATACAGAAGCCACCTCTATGTTCCTACACTGTAACCTTAAACCATGCTACTTTCATCTTGCTGAAATTCACTCCTTATTACAGTTTCTAGATGCCCTTTTAACTCCTTTTTAAGGCTTGTTTTCAGGTATTTCTATTGAAGTAATCACCTCCTAATTTTATTTCACGCCACCACTTTCTTTGCATGTTACAGAATTTAGCATTACGTATTTTTACTGAAGTAATATCCTCCACACCCCTCCCCCAGTCATTTGGCCTCTCAGACTCTAATTTCTCCTTTTTTGTCTAGTTTTGTCTATAGTTTTGTCTATTACCTTTTGCCTTTGCCTATTACTTTGTGTGGCACAGGAGGCCTCTTAGTTATATCACAAGAAAAAACATTAAAATTGTAAAATGGCATACATACCAGTGACTTACAGATTTCTAAACCTTACGGAAGAGTTCACCATATAGCACCTGTTAATGTCAGTGGAAATAAGGAAACCAAATACTTCACTGTCTTTGAACAACTGTTCTTAAAAATATAAGAATATTAAAATAAATTCAAGTTTGTCTGTGTGGGGTTTTTTATTAGTTTTTCAGAGAGCCAAATTCAGTAAATACAAATAACAGTTAAGGGTCTTGCAGAATACTCTAAAACCATCACAGAAATATCAATGCACTTAAGTTCTTTCTGTTTGGAATAAACCTCTTGATTATTGTTCATGCAGCATTGCCCCTTCATTGCCTTAACTGGAGACTATTCAAGAAAACTTTGTTTACTTTAGTCTTCTAGAGCTCCTCATTGTATTACAAGGATAAAATAGTGTCCAGTACTTTACCAGATGTACATAATTTATTGGTTTTATCAAGTATAATATGATTATTATTACATGAAGCGTTAAATGCCCTTCAGCCTTTACTGTAAGTTTCGTTTACTCACTGCACATTTTGAATTGTTCAACTCTAGATTATTTCCTAACAGTCAGCAGTTTGGACTTTGTTCGACATGCTTATAAAAATTTTTTATTCTTGTGATTTCTGCTTGTGAAGGACTTCTTAATTTGCATTTATTCCTATGTCAATTCATCTAGCTTAATAAATGTTTCTGAAGGTCCTGAAGGTATCTAGGTGCTGTACAAACACATGCAACAATTCTGTAACTAGAGACTCAACAAAAAAGGACAAATAAAGATCTTCATGTTATACTAGATTGCTATCTACAAACCATCTCTGTCCAATGAAAATATTAGTCATTGCAACTCATATGTTCTTTATAAATAACCCTTAGAAAGTAAACCCTAACATGGCCTTCTTTTCAAGGCTCTGATTACCTAAAATTTCTCATTGCTGTTTGTTTTCTATAATGTAAGTACTTCTTATCTGTGATAATACTAAAGATTGGAATATTTGTGGTATTGACACTGGTATAGATGTGGGCATAGTCACATCTACTGTGTAATGTAAATCTTGCCATAGTGACGCTAGTGAGAACAATGTTCTGATTTGTCATTTGTTACTTTTCATAAACATAAAATGCCACAAATGCTGTAAGACAATGATTTAGACAAAAAGTCATAGCACAAAATGGCACACAAATATTTTTTTTAATCTAAATATTTTGCAGTAATCATGCAAACAGAATTGAGGAAAGAACCCAGTTACATATCGTTCAGATGTCGATTATATAAAATTGTTATTTTTAATGTGTAAAAATATAATCACCTCTTTATTTCCTCCACCACTTCCTTTGCATGTTGCAAAGCTTAGCATTATGTCACAAATACTTTAAAAAATTTGGCCATCATCTATATTAGACATCAGAAGTGATATATCTAATACTTATGTCCAAGTTTTGAAGTACAATGCTTCCAAGTGTCATCTGTTTCTTGAAAGCCATGATCTTTTAAATTATTTTGAAAAAAAACACACCACCAAAAAAAAGCACTAACAAACCCACCTTTCTAAAAGATTTAGTAGACTAGTAATTAAGAGACAAGTAACTGCTTCTCTTAAAAGAAGGAAAACTTGAGGGATCTCTTGCCTAGTACAAAAAAAGCAACTACTTTTCTGTGTTATCACTGATGTAATATATCAATTCTCTAGTGTTATAGAGCAAAGCAGTTTACAAGAAATCATAAAAAAAGTGCATGGTTGGTCTCCATTGATGTTCAGAGGTAAGGAGAAAAGAGAGGACAGTTTTGCCCTTTTTGTGGAGGTGGTCCACAGGTGGTCATGCCTAGAAATTTCTCAAAAATAACCCAACCAACCAAAGGAACCAACACCAAAGCCCTGGGCAGTGACTGCAGACCATCACTGTGACCCAATCTCAAATTGACATACATGAATATTTCAGACTTCACTTAGACTTACCTTCACTCCTGAGAAGCAGCATGAAGCCTGCACACAGTTAATATTTTACTTGGAAAGCAAAATGGAATTTTAGTGGATCACACACCAGTAATGGAGTCACTGTACAATCTCCAACTTTACTTACAGTTCGTTCTAAGATATAGTAAACATGGATGCTGATATCTAGAGGGAAGGGAAGGGAAGGGAAGGGAAGGGAAGGCAAGGGAAGGGAAGGGAAGGGAAGGGAAGGGACTGTCTCTTATACACAGGGAAGGGAAGGGAAGGGAAGGGAAGGGAAGGGAAGGGAAGGGAAGGGAAGGGAAGGGAAGGGAAGGGAAGGGAAGGGAAGGGAAGGGAAGGGAAGGGAAGGGAAGGGAAGGGAAGGGAAGGGAAGGGAAGGGAAGGGAAGGGAAGGGAAGGGAAGGGAAGGGAAGGGAAGGGAAGGGAAGGGAAGGGAAGGGAAGGGAAGGGAAGGGAAGGGAAGGGAAGGGAAGGGAAGGGAAGGGAAGGGAAGGGAAGGGAAGGGAAGGGAAGGGAAGGGAAGGGAAGGGAAGGGAAGGGAAGGGAAGGGAAGGGAAGGGAAGGGAAGGGAAGGGAAGGGAAGGGAAGGGAAGGGAAGGGAAGGGAAGGGAAGGGAAGGGAAGGGAAGGGAAGGGAAGGGAAGGGAAGGGAAGGGAAGGGAAGGGAAGGGAAGGGAAGGGAAGGGAAGGGAAGGGAAGGGAAGGGAAGGGAAGGGAAGGGAAGGGAAGGGAAGGGAAGGGAAGGGAAGGGAAGGGAAGGGAAGGGAAGGGAAGGGAAGGGAAGGGAAGGGAAGGGAGAATTAGGTGCCAAAATTTTACACCAGGAAATTTTATTTTTAAAATTTACTTTAATGCCTGCTAGTTTTGTGTTGCAGTTCTAAAACAGGCAGAAAACCTATTCCTATTGTGCACTATCTATTCTTAGTGTTTTTAAAAGATGTTGTGCATGAGTCTTTTGTGATTAATAATATTGGCTGTTTCATTGTACATTTTGTTAGTGTCTGTCTGTTGTCTATTGCCGTGTGCTTTGCCTGTTACAGCTTTAGTGTAAAGATTCTTTTGAAATGATAGAGCTACAGGTCCGGCTTCTATATGCAACTTTTAAAACACTGACAGTTTTAACATTTTAAGAACGGTTCCTGAAGTCTGGCCCTGGCTACCCTAGGCAAATATTTTGATCTGGGATATACCATGTTGCCAAACATGCTTTGTCTCTCGGAAGCTCTTCTTTCTATCTTGCTGAAATAATTACAGCAAAAAAATTAACCTAAGTTAATTGAATTCTAAAGACCACACCATGATAATTTATGATTATCCTTTTTTATTTCTCAAATAGATCAATTAATATATTTTTTCAAAATCATAATACCAAGTTTAGAAAATGTATATTATGGCTATATGTTAAAGAAAAATATTCAGGTAGAAATTCAGTACATTTTTTCCATACTTCAAATTCCAGAACGTAAGGATCCTTCAGTGATGAATTACAAATTCCTAATTATTCTGTTCACACATATATGCACACACACACACAAACAAACATACAGAAAGCTGAAGTAGCAGACATGGATAAGTTGATTTTTCTTTTGTTTGGACTGGAATTATTAATCATTGCAGAACTAAAAGTCTGTTAATTTGAAGGGCTAAGGTGTCAGCTAAGGCAGTTAATACTTGTCAGTGCAATTCTTTTGAGCGCACAGTTTTTATTCATGTAATATTTTTACTATATTAAGGTCATAATACCTTACTTGGTTAGCATATCTATAACAGATTTTCAGGAACCCTAATTTAGGGTTTTTTTCTGCTGTTTCTATATAGTATTATTCCTTCTAAATCTTTTTTTGACCCATTTGTACCTGAGTGTGACTAGTGTGATTTTTCCTAATTCTCAAATCCTTCTTCTTCTCATGTATATGATATGCAACATACCTTCAAATTATTTTTTAATTTCAAACTCTGAAATATATTTTCCCCACATATATAAATACTGGGGAAGATTTATTAAGTAAAAACATATATTAAAAACGCTTTTCAAGGATTACTTCTTACTTGTTCATTGTAGACTGAGTTCCATGATAAGAACATAGCCTCAGAGTCTAGAAAATCCTGGGCTTTGCACGGGGCAGGGAGCGATTCACTAATAATTACTTACTTGCTCCTCAGTTTATTTCCTTATTTCAAGCAGTAGGAAAAGAACAATAGTAGAGAATACAGTAAACATAAAATTCAGATTAGAAGAGTGTAGTTAATGATTCACTCTCAGACCTAGCTCACAGCTTTAATACCTCAAAAATATGTCCTCCTTAGTAATTTTTTTTTATGTACAAAATAGTAAAATTACAAAATTTCCTGAAGTACATTTATTTTCTTTAGATTAATTCCTTTTATTAGCAACTGAGGATGCTTGCAGATTCTCAGATGTAGTTCTTTCTGTACTGGGAATGCCTTCCTGGAAGCTACATAGTTGTGGTTTCAATATGAAAAGCATTGCTGCAAATAAATTCTGCTTCCTCTCCTTTTGTACCCGTAGTTACTACACATTTCAGTATTTCTGACTAAATATCTGAGTATATGAATCAGTGAAATGAATGGGGCAGCTGATACAAGATTTATTTACTGCACTTTTGCAGACACATTTCTCCCTCAATTTTCTTCAGAACCATAACTAAAGTGAAGTAATTGAACAAAAAGCACCCAACAAACTAAATAAACCCTTAGATTTTTAAGTACAGGATCCCAGTCCCTGGAAGATGCAGAAAGATTGTATTGTTAAGTGCTAATCTATGTCTGAGATCATATAATTTATGTCAAGAGGTCCATAATACTGGAAAAGAAGTCCCATGTTGATCATTAGGTATATATTATATTAGTCCTTCTCTATTTTTCCCCTTAAAACAGACCATTAGAATAGAGGAATTATACAGCAGTTTGACACTGAAAATATGTTGCATTTAACCTCATGGTGTCAAGCTCTGATTTGAGAGGTGCACCCTGAACCAGTTTAAGAAGATTAAAAAGTTTTCCAATTTAGATAGATTAAAAACTGTCAGCGCTCAAAGTATTTTTATGTGGACAAAGAGAAACACAATATATAAACCAAATATTTTATTGTTTAGTATAATAGAAATCTTAATATTCTGAGCTAAGACCTGTTTCTAGTCCAGATCTAATTATTTGAGAAAGAAAAAGAATGCTTGTATGAAGAAAAAATATTCTATAATAATAATATTAATAATTCAGAAATAATTTTTATATATGGTGGTGGTCTGTTACAGCAAGTCATCAGCATCTCGGGTCCTCATGTAGAGGAATCTAAACGTTACATCTGAATTTAATATATATGTTGCCTTTGGTGGATGTGAGGTGCTGTTAGATATGTTAGATATCTGAGTTCTCTTAGTTCCTCCTAAAACCAAACCAGTTTTGTCTAGGTCCAGTCTTCATTTCTTTAACTGACGTCTGGAGAATTGCTTATAGCCGTGAGGTCTCCAGTGTCTAGCCTGTGTCTCATCTCTTCTCATGCTATGTCTGTATTCCTCTGTGCTGCATCCTGTGACTCCACTTACCAAGCTCTCTGCTCTCATACCAGGCCTATATTTCTCTATACTGCAACATTATTTTAGAGTCATAAATACCTCATTCAATACATATAACTTAGAATTAACTGGTTAGAATAACTGTCATCTGTATAAAACTCTGATCACACCATACAAATGTAAACAAAATTAACAAATTAGCCATAGCTACCCAGTCAACTAAAAAGAGGGTAGTTACAGCTAAACCAAGCAAAATAAAGCTACAGGCAGGTTAAGAACATTTCAGAGCAAGCCTGACAAGTCCTGAGACCTTGAAAAATCAGTAGAAATGCTGTGGCTTGTTGTAACCAATGGCAATACTATGTATTACAGGGCTACAGGGTAACAAAGCGCAAGATGAAGATACTTTAAAAAATCTGGGTTTTTATAGACAATTGTAATTAGTCTACTGTATTGTCATCTAGTCAAACATGCTATAACGTATGATTTTATCTATGACAATACCTATATACATAGGCTTTAAAACAGAAAATATACATGTGTATATGTCTTATCTTTGAAGATATTAATCACTTGGTTTTATTCTGAATTCGATATCTGTGCTCTAATTAATTCCATACTGAAAAGAAGATAAAGTAATATATCATTTGGTTGGGCTTTTTTAAATTGTGACATCACTAATTGCACTAGTGTGTTTTCCATCCTGCTATATTCTATGGAAATTGAAGTTTCATGTTTGTGGAAATTTATGCTCTGTTTATATAGTGTTTACTACATTGTCGTGGTTTGAGTCCAGAGGGAAACTGAGTGCCACACAGCTGCTCTTTCACCCCTCCCTCCTCAGGAATAGGAAGGATAAAATAAAGCAAAAGGCTTGGGAATCGAAATAGGTACAGGGACACTCGTTAGGGAAGAAAAATAAAATTAATTTAATTCAGACACTAACAACAATACCACTTAACAAACAGAGTAGGACAGTGGGAAATACAACCACATCCTAAAAACACTTTCCCCCAACCCCTCCTTTATTCCCAGCCTCAATTTTTCTCCCAATTTATCTACCTTCCCCCCTCAGTGGTAGAGGAGGGGAAGGGAATGGGGGATGCAGTCAGTCATACTTCTCCTTCCTCCTCCAGGGAGGCGGGACTTCTCGCATTCTTCCCCTGCTCCAGCGTGAGGTCCCTCTCACAGGAGACAGTTCCTCATGAACTTTCTCCAACATGAGTCCCTTCCATGGACTGCAACTCTTCCTGAGCTACTCCAGCATGAGTCCCTGCAGTGTGTTGCAATCCTCCCAGCACCAAGCTACAAGAGCAGCGACTTCCCTCAGAGTCCCAGCCTCCTTCGGGTGTAGCCACCTGCTCTGTCATGGGGTCCTCCATGGGCTGCAGGTGGGCATCTGCTCCACCGGTGACCTCCATGGGCTGCAGGGGCACAGCCTGACCTCTCACCATGGGCTGCAGGGGGTCTCTGCTCTGGCACACCTCCCCCACCCCACTCCTTTCTTCCACTGACCTCAGTGTTCACATAGGTGTCCCCCTCACAACTCCTTGTCACAACTCCAACTCCTCCTTTCAGGTTCCCCTTCTTAAGTTATCACAGAGGCACAGCCACCATCACTAATTGGCTGTACCTTGGCTAGAGGCAGGTCCAGCTTGGAGCCAGGTTTGTTTCAAGAACCTTCTCACAGGGGGCCACCGCTGTGACCCCCTCCTCCACTATCAAAAACCCCACCACATACACAAACTCCACATACATACTTACTAATGATACCCATTTGGCATTATTTGGAGTTTTATTTGATTGTCTTCTGACAAGAAGGACTGTTGCAAGTATCCCAAAACATTATTTCTGTTATACTGGTGTGTTAGTGTAAGAGAAAAAAAGATAGTTCTGCTCTGCAAGAGAATGCAAGCAGAGGGTTAAGACTGACAACAGAGCAGGCAGGGTAGTGAGCTAGGTGAAAGAGCATGGTCTCACATATCAGGTCTAGTGACAGGAACAAATGGCAGTTTTGTGGCCAGAAAACTGCTCAGCTGATGCAGGGTTCTGTGGTAGAGAAAAGCAACCCTGAGAGACCCTGGTTTTTGCTCTCAGTTTTTGGGTATCCCCTTCCTGCAGGAAGTCAGTGATAGGGTTGTACATCCATAGCCAGGGCAGGGTGAGGATGATGGGAAAGATGGGTCATGAAAGATGGGGAAGGACAAATAATCTCAGACAGAGTGTCTGGGTGCCACATTTACCCTAAGGAGAATGATCTCACAGGTGATGGGTCCTTCATGGTTCTCCCCCCATCTATGGCAAGAACTGTGGTTGGGTTGTGGGTGGGGACTGGATGGAAATCCTGGCTCTCTAGGCAAACTGAAAGGCCACAAAACTATGGACACCCCGTGCAACCAGTGGAGCAATGCTTTCCGTGGTGCACTCACCTGTGATGATGAAGGAAGGTGTATTGCAAGGCAGGGCTCCCGTGCCCACACCTCCAACTGCGCTCCTTTCCAGTGATCATGGCAGGATTCGCTGGGGTGGTTGGCTGGGTGATGGCCATTTGTACCAGAATAGAAACACACTCATTCCCTGTGCCTGTGCTCTTGATCTCCATGTGGGGAGGGAGAGCAGCCCCTACCTAAGTGGGCCCCCTATTATGAGTCATGGGGAAGGTGGTATAGAACTCATCCATGGGTTTGGGAATGCTCTCTTACACTCTGGCAGGTGTCCCTCCAAGGCAGGGCCATGTCTGACAGCTGCCCTACATTCCTGTGCAGGCCAGCTCTGGCCATCCCCCAGAGCCAGCCCAGGACCATGTAGTCTGCAGCTCCCAAAGAGCATCTCCAGAGCAGTGATGAGAGCATGGAGATCTGGAGCATGGGGGCTCTGCAGGGCTGGGTCTGCGAGGGCTACCCCTGAGAGTCAGAAGATGATGACCACTGAGTAACTAACTTCCATCAGGAAGGCGAGTGCCAGAGCAGGTCAGGTGCTGGAGGGGCACTGCTCAGTTCGGGGCAGCCCCTGGCCAAAGCAGACCTGAGGCTGCGGGCTGGGGCTCTGAGACAGCTTCTGAGCATGGAGGGAGGCTCCCGCCATGGCCTCTCCCGACTCCCTCTCACTTGTTGCCTGCCCAGCAGCTGCTGCCCAGCTGCGTCCCGCTGTGTCACCCAGGCAGGCTGGGGGGAGCCCGGGTCGCAGGCCCCGAGGTGCAGCCCCCAGCACACACTGAGCTTGCAGGGGCCTCTGGTGCACTCAGTGCTCTGGCAGATGAAAAACAATGATCAGTTGTAAAGGGAGAAACGTATAAAATAAATTCACATGACAAGTGTTTACAGAGATCCTGATTTTGATGTAAGATGTTTACCTTGGTGGCAGGCAATTTTGAATGTTAAACTGTGAAAACTTTTTTATCTCCCAACAATAATTAACTTCTTCCGTTTTTTTCGTAGCACTTAATCATATGTTACTCCCTTTTCCATGTTCATTTCAAATCTGAAAAATGTGTTTACTTCTGTAACAACTCTGTTGTGTATGTTGTGCGAATCCTTATGATATATGGAATAATACAGTACTATAGTGACTGTATTTTTAAAATTTAATTATGAAAAAGGAAACCATCTCCTTTTTTTTTTTTTTTTTTTTTTTTTTTTTTTTTTTTTTTTTTTCTAAAGGAAACACAGAAGAAACTTTTGCCATTATCCAGAAATTTTGAATGGACAGATAGGTGGTTGGGGTGACTGCTGTAATGAAACGCAGTATTTAAAAAATGTAATGTCTTATGTCTCCAATGGGACACTTTCAAATAGTAAGCAAAATATAACCATACTTAGCTTTCTTTTTAATGTGAAAGAGATTGTGTGTTAATTTTTCTTCACCTTGCTCTTTATCCTATTTTTATTTTCTGCTTTTCACATTTTATTTCATACTGAGTGATACCTGAATCCAAGACAACTTACCATGTTAAAAGAGACTCTGAGTTGGGAAAAATTAATTCAAGTCAAAGGCCATATTTATCCAAGCATATCCATTTAATATTTTAAAATGCTTTAGATACATCCTTTCACATTAGATATTTTGCAGTCTTCACATTGTAAGTCCTTATTCAAACCATAAAAGAATGCACTTAATGTTTAGATCCCATTAAATACTATGTATTTCCTGAAGTACTTAAGAATAATAGCTAAACACATGCTGAACTATTTCAATTAAGTGAGATTTAGTATTTTTCTAGGCTCAATTTCTATCTGAAAACAAAAGCTGTGAAGTAGATTTTTTAAAATAGATTTCCAATGTTTTTTGTGAAAGGATAGAATGTTTATTATTTAAATTTAGTGTGGGTTTTGTGTGCTATTAGTAGGGAAAAAAAGGTTTAACCTGAATATTACTTTAATAAAGAGAGCAGAGCACTATTTCAATTTTTCTTGCTATTAATAATTCTATCTCCCTGTGATTGTAATACTGCAATCATCATATATTTTTAATATATCTCTTAGCTAGTTTCTAAACATTGAAAAAATCAATTTCCAAGTTTCAAAGCATTTTTTATTATCGGAATCAAGCTGTAGCATATAACAGGATTTGTATCACATGTGAGACACAACACCACATCCAGTTTTCTGCACTGATGAATAGTGTTATAAGTGTTTCACAGTTTCAAAGAAACATTTATGTCCTATGACATCATACCCATCACCTTATAATCTTACTACAGCTGATAAAGCTAGTTCAGATTACTCAGTTATCTCAGTACGTTCATCAGTAAAATTCCTGATGTGAAGTTTTAGGAGATATCTAATGGTTTAAAGGGCTTTCAGCATCAATGGTGACTTCAGCTGGAAAACACATTGTATTTCATCGTCTCTGTTACACAAAATGCAAGCTAATGCGATGAATTAGCATTCATCTCCTTGACCCACCCTTGGATAGAAGAAATCAAGGGAAAATATCACAGATACAATTAGCTTTCACAACAGTTTTTCTGGGTGTTATTTGGCCTCCATAATAGGGGTGGAGTTTTTTCCTTCTTTGCATATTCATTCGTGTTTCCAATGAAATGGCATTGTTCTTAATTTACATTGGTTAATCAGAAGATTTTTGCAGTTTTGAGTACCATGCATAATACAGCAGGCAAGATACTTACCATATCTCTACTAAAAAGCCTGTACCATGAGTTTAATCATGCTATTTAATTGCTGGGCTTAATTTGAAAATAATTGTTCACAGCAATTAAGTAAATGCCCCAATTTCATTAACAGACTTCCTAATTAGAAAGTACAACATAAAAGTGCTAATGTTGCTTCATTAGGCTTGAATTACTGTTTCTAATACTACTTTTTTACTTTCTATACAATTTCTTTCTGCAGTAGAATATCAGCCTAACAACTGGTACTAGATTAGTAACAAATTTCCTGTAACACATTCATATCCCAGCCAAGTGTGCAATGATATATTAAAAGGGAGATTTACATCTGTGTTTTATAAGTATAGTCTGAAACTTAAAGAAAACTGAGATATAGCAATATCTACTCAAGGACACAGGAGTTAATTGCTTTGAATAATAATAAACCAGCTTTTCCGAATTTTAATGCCTCAACACATGTTGGCCACTTTCTATATAAGAAACTGGAATAAGAAGTAAAAAGATAGTAAATGTAACTGCTACTAAGATATAGTGATGACAGAACTTATTATGTCAATGTCACAAGATCATAAGATGTCATTAACAGTCTTTAACTATTAGAGCTATTGTTTCTTTAGAACATTGAGGAATCATTTCACTTTTTTTACCACATTAATAAAACTGTGTGCTAAAAGGAAGAAGGATCTTTCTATTTCAGTCAAGACATTCCAATCTTTGGTGTTAACACAGTTGCTGGAAAGCTTAAGAGCAGTGAGGAAAAATTATAAATTTAAGACAATTAAGAGTAATGACAATAATGAAATAAATGCTTGGTTTGGGTTTTATCTCAATTTATTTTTCTCATACTGTTTCTTCCTTAAAATATAACAATGATTTAAAAATAGGTTAGCAAGAATAGCATGTTGATGTGTTTCCTGTGAAAAAACAGCCAACTCTCACATGCTTATTATTAGTAGATATATGTAGCATTGACAACTTTTATGTAATTATAGATTTTAATATTTACAAAAAATATGTATATAGTTGAGTTTTTTGGTTTGGGTTGTTTGGTTTTTTTTTTTAGTTTTGGATTGCAAGATCTTGTCTCATTCATGCACACATATGTATATAGAAATAGTAGAGCTCATAAATAGGCAAAGAATAATTTTGATGTACTGCTCTCCATCCAAAAATGCAAAATCCTGATTATATGTATGGAATATGGCTATGGAGAAAAACCTACAAATGCATAGAAATTTTTCTAATAGACCATGGATGCTCATCACATGAGTCAAGAGTAAAAGACAGAGTATGAGACAGAGTAAAAGACTTTTTTATGACTCCATCGCTTGGAAAGCTAAGGGCAAAGTGTACTGCACATCCTTTGAATGTTCTCATCAAAGTTAAGCAGAAAAACGGTGAGGAGGGATGGATCTAGCCTCTCATCTGGTCTATCTTTGGTCCACCTAAATTAAGAAATGTCTAAAAGGAGCTGTAATATCAATTGCTGAGGACCTGTGAAGATGAAAGAAAAAAAGGGTTTAGGAGTTCTATAAAGCTGGAGATACCACTACACTGCTAATGGACAGTAGTGTGTGAGGTGTGGTGTGTGGCACCTGTTTTGTGTGTTTGTTCTTGCCTTGTATGTTACATTCCTTAGAAAAAACCTAACTGACTGTGTCACAAAGAGAGGAAAGATTATGTTTGCCTGCATGTATTTGAGCATGATCAAGAAGGAAAAGCTTTCAGATTGCTATCTGACTGACACAGAAGGATAGAACATATAGGAAACCAAGAAATTGCGGAGCGGAGCAGGGAGCAGCCACATTTTCAGGACTTAAAAGTCCTGATGGAAAGAGAAAACTTCTGTGGAACAGTGAGAACTGAAGAGTTTATTGCAAACCAGAAAGCCATTATATTGACTCAAACCAACCCTGGAAACAAAAATTTAAGGTGGGAAAATTTGTTCATAAGCCCTATTTTTCTCCACTTCCATTTCCATACTTCCTATTTATGGCTACTCTGTGTTACCCGTCATTTTTAATAAATTATTTGAATATACATTTTAATAAAACAAGCTTTTTGCATTTAGAAATCCTTTTAATCTTCTTGAAGAGGTCTGGACAGAAATACAAACTTCTGGCTAGTTTGGGTCCAACAACAAGAAGCGTATCCTGGCGTGTGTCAAAGCATATACAATTCCTGTTGGCTTCCCTCTTTGACAGGTACCCCACACCATAAAAAAAATTAGGCTCTGAGAATCTTCACCTTCTAAATATGTTCTCTGATAGTCTACCACAGAAACAAAGAGAATTTCACTCTGGTTCAGATTTTGTTCAGTTCATGTGACATCCAAATTTGGCAGGATCTGTTTGAAATACGAGCTGATGTTCTACTGGCATTAAAATTAGTATTGCCTGCAAGGGTTTCTTGCTAGTTAAATATACTGTTTATATATTAACTAATTCCAATGTCTTCTGGGCCTGAGAGGAACAAGTAATACAAATCCTTTGTGTGCATTCCCTTTAACAGTTGTTAATTAATACTATTCTATACAAGACCAAATATCAGATGGGGTACACACCCTATTGCTTACATATATGAAAAAGGAAGTTTATTGTTATCCTTTGTTACTGGTGAAATGATGCCTGGTTATCAGCAGATTGTTTTGATAGTTGTTTGTAGTTACGAATTTGTACAACTAAAAATATAAAACATGGAGGGTTATTCAACTTTTTTTTTTTCCTTGCTATACTAAGAATATGTTTATATGCTAAAAAAGTTTTCAATTCTACAGTAAAAAAAAAAAAAAAAAACAAAAAACAAAAAACAAAAAACAAAAAAACAAAAAAACAAAAAAAAACAAAGCTACATTCTTCTCATGTTATTGAGTTTTAACAATCTTCAAAGTTTGACCTTTCTGGAGGTCCTAGAGTGTCACTATTTTTTTGTTTCTGTTTGCTGTTATTCATAACATGCATGGAATTTCTTTTAGAGGTCCATCAGCCAGAGTTTAGTTTTATCCATATATTCATTGAAATGTTTATGTCATGACAGAGAACTTATGATAATTATCATAGCTTCAGATGTCTATCTTTCAGCCCCCCTGTGCATTTTCATTTACTTATTCATTATTTACTCATCTTGAAGGTTTTAAAATATGGGTCTTACTGTGTCTCTATCGTCAGTCTGTGACTGCAGCTAAGATTCCATGTAAACAGACACCACTATTGTAACAGTTTCAATCACCCCTTTAGTCTGTTTATAATGTTGTTTTCTCCCTTCTTCTCTTAGGCTTGAGCCCCTAGATTTTTCTTACATGATTAACATTAGTTTTGTAAGGGGGGAGTTGCAGAATCAGACCTTGTATATGTTTACATGAAGTCACACATTGAGTTTAAATTGCTTTGTTCTCTGTATTTGTTGACAATTCAATCAAGGTGAACAACATTACAAGACAAAGAAAGGCAAATAATAAAAATAAGCCAGATGTTACTTCCATGTTGAATGGGAAATGTAAAGTTTAATGTTTTCTTCTGTTCATGAATAAAAAAATTTAAAAAAACCCTTTCTTGAAAATAAAGATGCAAGTAGAATATTATGTAATACTTAAACATACATTCATAGGAAATGGATCAGAATGTAATCAGCTTTTACTACTTTTCTTCTTATTTGCATTAAATTTCAATTTGGGTGCCTGAAAGATATTTTATGATTACCATATTTTATGGTACACATTATTTGTCATCTGTGTTATAGAGAGGTCCTTCTTTAGTGGTTTTTTTCCTCATTGCAATCTGATATTGCTAAATGAGAAATTTTGGAGGGGAGGAGAACATATTAATCCTTTGGCAAGTGACAAAGTTGTTCATTTTGAAGTTTGCTTTGGAACAGGAATGAAAACCAAATTAAAAATAATTTGTGAGTTCCTAGGGAAATCAGTGAAAAGCCATTGAACATGAAAATGTTTTCTCCAGCAGGGGGGACTTTCTGAGGTCACATCTGCCTATATATTAAATTGAAAATAAATCAGATCTCTTGGATCTCTCTTCTATCTCATATCCATATCCCAGGAAATTCTTCTCAGCAGATCCCTGAACAGGCCAAAATCTGTTCTCATGAATAGGACTGTGATCCCGCTTTTTGTCTTGTTCCCTTTCTCTTGAGATCTTAAATTCCACCATCTGACAGTAACTACTGTCAAGGCTGTCCCTGACCTTCACATCCCCAGCCAGTTCTTTCTTGTCAGAGCACCTTTGCTTATCAGCTTCTCAGTCACCTATGTCAGAATGTTATCAGTGCATGCACGAATCTCATGTATGTCTTGGTTGCCCTTTCAACAGCAACTGAAGCAACATAGTTAATTTGATTTCAGAATTATATGAGATACTTTGGCAGTTTGACAAAATTTGAGGTTCTGTAATTTTTTTTCTTGTGATGCCCTATGAGAATCATAATAGGAGCCAGACACTTACGTGACTTTTCAGTCATATACTTCATCAACAGCTCAGCAGGCAGAAGGTGCCACTTGCAAATTGTGACTATCTAACCTAAAGAAAAAGTACTCTATGCTACTAAATGTTCACAATATGAAGCAGTTCAAGACATATTAATTATGGCTTCACTTTGCAAATTGTGCTATCAAACAACTTTTTATATTAGTTTCAGTAGATGTTCTAGTAACTGACCTGCCAGTATCACTAGTAGCAGGATGTGAATGACTTACTCTCCTTGAGCCAAATTTGTTTAGATTCAGTGCTATTGCTTTGACAAGACTCTGCTACAGACTTTGGTCATCTGGCATTTGCTGTGGCATGTCAGGATGACACAATTTATCTGATGCATCGCCAGCAAACCAATATGAAAATTTCTGTTGTCCCTGATTGCTACGATACAAAAACCTTATTATTTGACTTTACTATAGATTAATGGACCTGATGTAATGAGAGAAACATCACTTTTTGAACAAAGCTGTGGGACATTACTTAGTTTACCATGCTCAAATTGTGCATTACTTTGCTCACATAGACTTCCCAGCTATACAGAAAATAGAAAACCTCATTCCCATTTTTCACCCTTTGCTTTGGCACTGTTTACAAACAGTGCTTTCTCTGAGTAAGGATATATTGTGCAACTCGTATCTTTACATCTATTTCTCCTTTGTTTAGTCCTGTAAACATTAACTGTGCTGGTGCTCTTGGTTTGGGAGATCAATATACCCCCTGTAACATTGTCTGATGAAGACTTTCCCTGAGCACTAAGCATTGCTGCAAATAGTTATTTAATTGACATCTACATGTTGCAAGAGAAAAGTTGAAGGCACGTTTTTGGGAGATGGAAAACATGGTGGCATCACCATGTACCAAGCCAGCACTTTCTGTGCAGTCTCTACCCTGAATTGTAGTGAATAATATGTTTTCCTTGCTACCCTCAAGACCAAAGAGTCTGGAAGAAAGCTGAGGTCTCTCTGAAGTTCTCTGTGTGCAGAACGTCAGGATAGGCAGCTGGATGTCACCCTCAAGATCTTATTTGCTCAAGTTATGGGTTCTAGTATTTCGACCTTCAAGGTAGGGTATACAGTTGATATTTTTATTTTACATCTTTCTGAACTTGCAAGGCATGGTAATTTGCAGGTAGGAGGTTTGACTTTTTCTAACGTGAAATAAACTTTTATTAATCACAATTCTTTTACATTTTAATTAATTCAGTTGTGCAACTTACAGGAAAAAATGTCAATGATTTAAAGTACTGTATTTTTAAAACAGAACTTGGTGAAAAACAGGTTACAGCATAAATTAAACAAATTTTGTATGAAACTTGGCTTGCTTCTAAAAGTTTGGGCTTTTTGCTTATATAAATATGTAAGTGTGGCTTTCCACATGGTTACTCCTTTAATGTGTAGATCGATATGCCAGTTTAGAAAGAATCCAATTGGGACTTTGATGATGGTCTTCTAGAAATAGTTGCTCTCACAGATCACTGTCCTGGTATGTGGGGGAAAACAATGTTGTTCATTCAGCACTGTGACGTTATGCCACTTCTAATATGTGTTGTTATCCAATGGTAATTGTAAATGAGCCTTCTTTAGTGGCATTTTTGTTCTGTAAAAGCTTTGCTGAGTTGCGTTTTAAAGTAATTCTTCCTACCCAGTCATATCAAGATTTTGTTCAGTCATAAGCTGAAGATCATGTAATTTCTCTGCCCTTGTCCTTTTCAGACCAAAGAAACCCCTTCCAACCCCTCCTAGACTCACTTTAAGTTCTCCAAACATAACCTCTTCGTCTTCCCTATTTCCTCTTCATATTTGGCAGATGTTGGAAGACTGATAGTGATTCTGTTCTTCACGGTCACCCTGGCAAATATGCTGGTCCTGTAAGTACAGAGAAGCCCAGAAGTTACTGGGCTTTTTGTTTAGTTTCCATGGCAGCAAATAGGAAAAAAAAATATTCCAATTTTGTGTTTCCTTCCTTCTGGCTTCTTCCCACTACTAGGGAAACCGTATGTATGTTACTCCTTTTCCTTCTTCTGTGTTTTGGTACCCTACTTCATTGTCTAATGCCTGAGTTAATTTTGTGGATTTGCCTGGAGAGTTTGGCTGCAGAGAGTCTTTGACTGTTGCAGGAATACACTGACAGCAGGGAGCTTAGATGAGTCAGGATAGGGACTGCACTTCTGCAGGAGTGTCTTATGCAGAGGACTTGGAACCGATTTGTGAGAACAGAAGGCAGAAAGTACACCAGAAAAGAGTGAGAATACATTAGCAGAGTATACAGCAATATAATGTTACAAGTACTACTGGACTGGAAAGACACCTGTGAGAAGGTAGCTCTGTCACTTAAGAACCAAAGCAGAAGAACTCTATGCCTGAAATCCCATGTTACATTTCCTCGTATGAAAGATATACTGTACAGTAAGTTCAGTTTTGCAATTATTTTCTTCAGAATAATAAGATAACATTCTTCGGCACCTCTTCTATCTCTGTTTCTCTGAATTTATATTTGTAGGCAACTGTATGCCATGAAATATGCCCTAAATATTTACTGCTAAAATGCTATTCATGCTATCCGGTAAAGTGGCTACATAAAATGTTATCAAATATATCTTACAAAACGCTATGATAAAAAGCTGTGGAATGTACCTCATACAGTGCTGATACAATGCTATGAAATGTACCTCATAAAGTGTGATGAAACCTGTAACATCTAGGGCACTGATCAAACTCTGAAGCAAATTAATTTGAATGGTACCTAGTTTTACAGCACTCAAATATATTTTGTTAGAAAGTAGCATCATTCTGATCTCCCAGCTGGAAGTGAAAGAAGGACAGCACAAAGTCATCATTTTGAGCACTTAAGAGAAGAAAAGGCATGGTAGGGTGATTGCCTAGGAGTGAGCTGGACCAGGAATTATAAATAGATAGGCAGAGTCAGAGAACATTATAAAACACATTGTTCCTGTGACAATATAAATCAGTTCCTCAGGCTGAGCTAAATGCAGTTTATCCTCTTCAGGCAAGAGGAGAATAACCTTTAAAATATCTGTGTGGATCAGCACATCATGGATGTTTCATTTGGCAAGAAAAGCACAGCTTAGCCAGTTATACTTTATTATTCGTGTTACACATAAGTAGGAAAAATTATGGTTAACTTAACATAAAAGACACAATTTCAGACTTTATTCACAAAACACAATGCCTGTGTAGCTTCCTTAGAGTCTGTTTTTAGAATCTGAAGTTGAGAAAAAAAATTATGACTTTTAAGAGAGATCTCACTGTCAGAATGATAATGGTATTCATATCTTTGTATTTTATTATTCCCTTGTGCACTGCTCACAATAAAATACAGCTTGGTGATTGCATTTCCAGGTCAAAATTTATCCTTGCTTCTTGTCATATGGACATGTGATATAAACATTTCCCTCAGGTCCAGATTTTATTGTTGTCTTCTGAGGAGCTTTCTCTCCCTTGTTCTTGTTCCAGCATTGCCAGGTATCCTAGGTATCAGTCCTCTATACCCTTCCATTGTAAGTGGCTTCATTATTCCAGCAGTTACTTACAAAGGTTTCCTAAATATTTTTCTCTAACCAGAAAGAAAGGTAATCCAGGATCTCTGTCAATCTCCAAGGAGTTGCATGATGCATGGCACAAAACTCAATATTACCAAAGTCACAGGCAAAAACTGCTCAGTTCATGTGATTTAAGTCAGGGTTAAAGCATTTATGAGCAATGAGTAATTAAGTGACAATGAGTGAATTACACCTTCAGGATCAGTGTCAGTAATACAACAGATAGACCACTATGGTAGAGCGCTATGAGATGTTTAAAAAGATACACAAATTTGTAAACACACTTCTATACCTAATACACAAAACTGTCCCATACACAGGGTGTTATAGACATACCTCTGTGTTGGGTAATTAGCATAAATTGTCCTCAATGTTAGCTGACCCCTTGACCCTGTGTACTACCACAAGAGTGCTGAATGACCATTGGGAAATCACTTGGGTCAGATGAGCTCCCCATGTTTGTTATATGTTTATTATAAGCCATTAACAGTATATAAACTGTAGTATGCCTTAAGCGTGTTACCCAAAACAAACCAATTTCAGTTAACTGTCTACATTAACCCGTTGATTAACCTTCAGCAAAAAACCCTTTTGGACTACAATCCTGTCCTGCATAATATAGTCAGATTCCCTGAGCTTTGAAGATGTGGGAAGAATTATGGCTTTACAGTATTTTATACCAGGGAGAAAAAGACTATATCATGTAGAGAACTAGAAAGCTTATAGGGAGTATCATGAAATACATCAAGTCAAATACCCCGAATGAATTTACATAATACTTAAATTTAATTTGATGATTGTCTTGTTTATCTTAGGCAGGTTTATATGTTTTGTTTTCTGTCCATTGAATATACTATTTCAAAAGGAACAGCTTTGGGAAAGATCGAGAATGAAATTCCTTTATCTGTCCACTGAATTAGTTCAACTCTGGCAACAGCTGTACTTATCCTTTGGGCTTTAACCAAGAGGAAAGAGCTATTCAAGAGAGAAGGTGGTTCTGTCTGCTGAGACAACTGACAAGAATGCCAACTGGGATAAAACTTTCTGAGTCAGTAACTTCAAAGAGAACTGCACTTTCCACATAAGTTAAGGACATATAGTCAGCAATTTTGCAAAAGGCCTGTGCCTTGGCAGTACCCTAAACTATCATCCGCCAAGTGTTAGCAGCAAAAAGGGTCAAATGTGTAAGAGGTTCTTTAAGCAATTAAGAGATGTTTCTGGCACAAATTCCCACCCAGAAATCTGAAAAAGCTAGATACTTCTATTGAGGTCCCTTGCTAGTCGAGGCTTCTAGACTTGCAACTTCTGAACCTATGTAAAACGCCAAAATCAACTGTCTGTCAGAAAAGATACAGAATAGAGATATGTAAGCTTATAAGATAAAGCAAACTGTCATCTGAAGATGAGGAAGCATATAATAGCAAAGAAATCTGCACTTGATTTGTGGGAATATGGTGTGGAATTACAGTCCTTCTAAAAGAAATGATGAAATATATTTAAGACTGTCCAGTCTGAATGAAAGATCAGATGATACCAGGTAATTGAAAGATCGGATGATACCAAGTAATGGTATGTGTGCAGTTAATTTCCTTACAGTGGATGAAGTTCTTTAAAATGCTACTGCCCCCAAACTCTACCTGCTACTTATTTGTTGATTCACTGAGGATGGACTGTAGCGAGGCTTTTATGGTTGAAACCTTTTCCCCAAAAAGATACTTGTCTCCCAAACAACCTTGACTTTTGTATCACAGTAATACTTTAATAATCAATCAATGATCAAGGCACCATTGTGCCAGACAAAAAGTGGAAGACAATCCATGCCCTGAGGAACAATTCTCTGGATATGACAGTGATCTTATGCTGTGTCAGAACATAAAAAAGCATTATTCAGTATCGTAAATGTTACATACACAGTCACTGAAAAATCTGCTTTAACCATGGCCAAGCTTTTTAGCTTCTTGTCTTCTCTCCTCCAAGGACATGAAATTTAGATCAGACAATCCATACAGGCTCTGTGCCTATGGCCTCAGGAGATGATCTATAGATGTGAAAAATCTAAGATGCATAAGCAGGAGAGCAACATCTTTGCTATATGAATAAATGAGATATTATAAAAGTGCTGAATGAATATAAAAAGATATGATAAATGCTTAAGCATAAAAACCACATATTTAAGCGCTGAAACTAGTGTTTCAAGTGAAAAATACATTTCAGAATATTATATCTGAAAAAAATGCATAGCATGTTGAAACAATGATGCAGTCATATTGTTAGTTTCTGAGTGTTTCGATATGATAAAGGCTAGTTGCATGGCATAAATTTTAATACATAAAAAATTATATTCTATTGATAAATAGCAGAATATATTTGACACAATGAAGAACAAGAACAAAAAAGAAAGATTAACATTGATTAGTACATTACTAATTATCATTTATTCTTTTATTGTTAATAACTATAGCATCACAAATTCAACATAAAAAACAACATGAATTAAATGAAAAAATAAAAAGATAATTAAATTTAAAAAATTTAAAAGACACATTTTTAGATTAATTTATCAATTCCTGTATGAATAGGGCATGGCAAAATATAAATTGTGGCCTGTTGTCTTATCTGAAGAAATTCCCTGAAGCCTGAAGGGCCTTCTCCTGAGGTTCCATGTGAAGAGTGCATGTATGATTCTGGAGGTCTTGCACAAATTAGTAAATGTAATGGACGCAAATTTAACAGAGTATTGCTTTAAAATCTCTATTGTGGTAGAAAAAATATGCAAGCATAATTACACTGTCAGTGGTTTCTATGCCAGAAGTTGAAAATTATGAAAGAAATATTTGTATGGACGGAATCCAGCTTCCAGCCTCCTCAGCCAGAAGACAGAGATTGGGAGAGTGACCCCCCCCACAATCCAGGAGGAGACAGTCAGTGACCTGCTGCATCACACAGACAAACACAAGTCTATGGGACCGGATGGGATACACCCGAGGGTGCTGAAGGAGCTGGCTGGGGTGCTCACCAGGCTGCTTTCCATCATTTACCAGCAGTCCTGGTGACTGGGGAGGTCCCGACTGATTGGAAATTGGCCAGTGTGACACCCATCTATAAGAAGGGTTGGAAGGATGATCCAGGAAATTACAGGCCTGTCAGCTTGACTTTGGTGCCCAGGAAGCTGATGGAGCAGCTCATCCTGAGTCCCATCACACAACACATGAGGGACAACCGGATGCTCAGGCCCAGTCAGCATGGGTTTATGAAAGGCAGGTCCTGCCTGACAAACCTGATCTCCTTCTACGACAGGGCGACCTGCTTATAGGATGAGGGAAAGGCTGTGGATGTTGTCTACCTTGAATTTAGCAAGGCTTTTGACACCATTTCTCACAGCATTCTCCTGGCAAAACTGACTGCTCATGGCTTGGATGGGCACATGTTTCGATGGGTAAAAAACTTCTCATCATGCAGGGGAAGCTGTTGGATAGATAAGGCCAGAACCAAGGCATTAACAAGCTGTGGCAGATTATGAAATAGTAATGCTCAAATAATTATGAGTGGTGGCTGATACTGTGAGTACCAATTAAGAAAATCAAATCTGTCATCAATCCATTCCATTTAGTTACCTTTATATTAAATATACGATCAACAGTATACCATCAAAGCAATGGTCTGTGAATCCTAATTTGGAATGGTAGACACTAACAAAAATATGTATAAATATTCTATTTGGCCAAGTACCTATGACCAGATCCAGCTCAAAATCCCTGAAAACAATTAATCCTGGCATCAGTGAAAGGTGGATCATGGCATATTGCAGCCAGTCTCTACTGTGGGGAAAACATTCTGGCTTTTTGCATCCACACCCAAGCAGCACCCAAAGTTTCATCACTCTTGTGCTTCCTAAAGCCGTGGCAAGACTGCCAGAATGAGAAGGAAACACTGAGTCTCAGCTCCCAGGAAGAAAAAAGATGCGTTTGGAATGGGAAAGTGAGTACACAAGATATTGTTAAACAGGTAAAGTTCAGTGAATTGCAAATAATTTGAGACAAAACCGACCATGTGCCAAAGATGTGTTGGAAGCTGAACGTTTCTGAAGCCAGTTAGTTTTGCTTGAGGCACATGCAGCTTTCTCATTTCAAGCAAATGAAATCTGGACATCTAATATTTGAGCGGGACTCCTGTGTAAAGAACTATAAACTTTCTTAAAAGTCACTACAATTATAAATTTGCAAGCCCTAGTCAAAGAAACACAGAATATACATATTTGAATACATGTCTCCTATATCAAGAGTAATAATATATATATACATTTTCATCAAACAGGAACAGAGGGCTAGGTCAAAGCATGCCATGGCCTCTGGGAAAGCAGAACATGCTCAGAGACATAATAAAAGCCTTTGCATAGTCTCCAAAGCTGCAAGCAGTGGTCCCTGCATAGAGACATTAATGATATTATAATGATCCTGAATAACTTTTACCTTAATAGTGCTCACTCAAATAAATAGCAAACTAATGGATGTGGTGACTAAATTTTTGTGAAGAACTGAATTCTAACATTAACTTTGAAAATTAAATATTAATCCTGGGTTTCCGCTGCCACTTCAGATTATTTTGTTATGACAATATATCCATTATTAAAACATTAAAACATTATTAAAATGCTCTATGTGCATCTTCACCCTTTTTGTTTGAATCTGAAACTATTGCCCCATTCTCTCACAGTCAGTATCTGTACAAATGATCTAAGTACTTTATGTCTTTTCTCTGTCTTATCTTCAGAAGTGCCTCCTGTATTCTTTACTCTGTTTCATTCTGGGAGTTTCTCATACTTCACACGTCTTCCATCTTTTTCTTCCTCATTTCTTTGATCCTTTATTAACTGTCTTTTACATCTGACTCTTGATCACAGAGTGAATTGATACTTGCTCATGTCAGAAATTGAGGCTACAGATATGTCTAAGCCTAGACCTTTGTTGCCTACTGGTTTTAAGGCACACCTGGTTTTGTAGGCAGTACGAGTGGGAAGCAGCATACCCAGATTTATATCCAATAGCCTTAGGTACTCCAGTCCGATAACTGGGTACCTTGCTGGATATGAATCAACTGGAGATAACTTTCAACACATGCTCAGAGCAGAGACAGATGTGTTTTCTCATTAGACTGCTGTGGGAATCTGCACTATGGCTGAGACTTAGTGGTGTACATGTTTTATTTTAATGAAGAGTTTTGTTAGGGGACTGAGGCTTCAATTGCTGCATTGTCTATCAAACACAGAAAATCACATACATTTAACATTGCAGTGAGATAGAAAGTAGATGAAGAATGGGCCAAAGAAGGGTTTTCTACTAGTCCAGAGGTATACAGCAGAGAAACAACTAAACCAGCTCCATTCTGCTGTATTTATTAGATAATCCATACCTGCATATAACCAAAATACTAACATATTTCTGGAATAAGATAACACTTCAAGAACCAAATTATTAACTACATTTTAATCATAAAACTATACCTCTTGCTCCCCCAAATCCTCTCCCATTTCTATAGCAGCATGTAAATATCACCACTCAGGGCACCAGTTATTGCCTCAGATTTCATACAGCTGTACAGGGTGAGGTAATGATGCACAGCTGGGGCCAGTCAGACACACCTAGGAAAATCAGTCAACTCCATAAAATGTTCACCCAAGAAATGCATGAGAGTGAAATATTTGTGTTTGAGATGTAAGGATGCCTTCATTCTCCAGTAAGATGATGGCTTTTTTTCTTTTTTTAGGAGTTGTTTAGTGGTATTGGTTGTTGGGGGCTGGTGGTGTGTGTTCTCTGATATTTATTGTCTGTCTTAATAAGGCAACAGATATTTTATTTTTGATTGGAAGTTTAGTTCTATTGTAGAAAGCAGTGAAAGACAATGTGTGTTTGTGGTGTTTTGGGGATTTTTTGCATTTTTCAGCAAAGGAAGCTTAAAATGATTAATTGGCTGTAAAGAACTTAAAACCTGTTTGTAGCCTGATAGGTAGATAACTGAGTGTCACTATGTGGCCTAGATAACTTTCCTGATGAAGAAAGGATATCTCTTGTTAAGAAGACAACTACTTATTGTAGAGTGCTGAGTAAAATAACTTTTGCTAAAAACAGATGAAAAGGTGTTTTATAGACAAAGGTATCAAAGATCTTAATTGTAAGTTATAGTGTAGTAGAAAGGGAAACTAGACTCTTGTACCCCTGTGTGAGCCTGATTTCTGAAAGACAATTCAATTAATGTTTGAATTTTTTTTTAAGAAGTATCAGCTTTAACTTGCTGTAAAGCTTAATCTTGCAAGAAATGGTTGTATAAAGTAAGACCTTCTTCTTAATGTGTTTAGTTGTCACGTTGAAGAGTGGAAGTCCTTTTGATTGAAATTTAGCTATATGAGAGTTAAAAAAAAAAAATGTTGTTTCTGATACTACATGGTATTGCTATAGATAATGAGTCTGAAGGACTGAATGGGGAAGACATGTTTGGCAACCTATGCAACCAGATACCCAAAAACTTAGAAGAAGCAAAGTCAGATGGGAGAAATATCCAGACAGGTGAATTATTTTCTTTCACTGCTTCCCTCTGCAGTGTTTTCAGATAGCTGTTGCTCTCTGTATTAAATTCTACCAAAGCTGTGCTAGGGTATCTAAGAGAAGGGGTGATATGGTTATTGTAAGTGGATCATACTGACTGGCTTACAGCTGCTTTTTGTTAAGGATTTTAGGTATCTCAAAACTAGCTATTTTTTTAATGTATCTAGATACCTGCATGGAATTAAGTTTTTGGATTCTTTCCAGTATTTCTCTAGGCCTTACTTTTATGTGTAACTGGTGAAATCTTTTTAAAGCTCTTCCTGTGTGCTGAAGAGATTAACCTTCTTGGTAAAAGGAGATAAAGCAGGGGCCCAAACAGCAGGGAAAATTGCTTATATATAGCTGTAGCCATTTCCTTTAGTAAGTGTGTTTCAAGTTACACACCAGTTCTATAGTGTAACATAAGATCTGTGCCCTTTTTTTGTACTCGATCTTCTTCTGCAGATGCATGAGCTGTATTCTTTTATGTTGGTGTGGACTTTATTAACTGTGGAGTACTAACTAGCCTAAATACAGCTGTTGCCTAGAAACTGCATTATACTCGGGCAACATAAGAAAACCTAACTTATGTCTGACTCCAGTGCAGTCATGTCCACCCTGTGCATACACATGAAAACCGAAACATGCTAGTGCTTTAAATGTGCAATGTCTGTTGTATTCGTTATTCAGCGTATCTTTCCTCACTGTGCACTTAGTTTCTGTGCATTTACAGTATCCTTGTAGACACATCTTATTTCTGCCTTTGATCTGTATAGTGATAGGATGGTTTGGGTTGGAAGGGACCTTAAAGATCAGCTAGTTCCAGCCCCCCTGCCATGGGCAGGGACACCTTCCACTAGACCAGGTTGCTCAAAGCCCCGTCCAACCTGGCCTTGAACACTGCCAGGGAGGGGGCAGCCACAGCTTCTCTGCGTAACCTGTTCCAGTGTCTCACCACCCTCACAGTAAAGAATTTATTCCTTATATCTAATCTAAATCTACCCTCTTTCAGTTTAAAACAATTATCCCTCATGCTATTGCTACAATCTCTGATAGAGTGTCTCCCCATCTTTCCTGTAGGCCTCCTTTAAGTACTGGAAGGCCACTATACAGTCTCCCTAGAGCCTTCTCTTCTCTGGACTGAACAACTCCAACCGTCTCAGCCTGTCCTCATAAGGAGGTGCTGCAGCCCCCTGATGATCTTTGTAGTCCTCCTCTGGACTTGCTCAAACAGGTCCATGTTGTTCTCATGTTAGGGGCCTCAGAGCTGGACACAGTACTCCAGGTAGGGTCTCACAAGAAGGCAGTAGGGGGAGAATCATATTCCTCAACCTGTTGGCTATGCTTCTCTTGATACAACCCAGTCTTTCTGGGCTGTGAGTGCACAGTACTGGCTCATAGTCAGTTTTCCATCCACTACTACCCCCAAGTCCATCTCTGCAGGGCTGCTCTCAGTTCGCTGACGCCCAGCCTGTATTTGTGCCTGGGGTTGCCTCAACCCATGTGCAGGACCGTTCACTTGACCTTGTTGAATTTCATGAGATTTGGATGGACCCACCTCTCAGGACTGTGACAGGCTTTATGGATGGCATCTCTTCCCTCCAGCATCTTGACCATACCACACAACTTAGTGTCATTTGCAAACTTTTCGAGGATGCATGCAGTCCCACTGTTCATATCTCTAACAAAAATGTTAAACAGCACTGGTCCCAACACGGAACCCCGGGGAACACCACTCATCACTGCTCTTTACTTGGACATTGACCTCTTGAAGGCAATTCTTTGAGTGCAACCATCTAGCCAATTCCTTATCCACTGAGTAGTCTATCTACCAAACCTCTCCATTTCTCCAATTTAGAAACAAGTATGTCATGTGGGACAGTGTCAAAAGCCTTGCACAAGGACAGGTAGATGATGTCAGTTGCTCTTTTTTTATCTATCAGAGCTGTAACCCCATTGCAGAATTTCATCAATATTTTTATGCACAGTTTGCCCTTAGCGAAGCCATGTTGGCTGTTGCAAATCACCTCCTTATTTTCTATGTGCCCTAGCATAGTTTCCAAGGGCATGTGCTCTGGCCACAGAGGTGAGACTGGCTGTAGTTCCTTGGGTCATATTTTTACCCTTTTTAAAAATTAGGGTTTATTTTTCTCCTTTTCCAGACTGCAGAAACTTCTCTGGACTGCCACAAGTTTTCAAATATGATGGTTAGTGTCTTACTACTCCATCCACCAGTTCCTTTAGGACCTTCAGATGCATCTCATCAGGTCCCATGGACTTGTGCGCCTTCAGGTTTCTTAGATGGTCTCGAACCTGATATTTTCCTACAGTGGGCAGTTCTCTCTTCTCCCAGTCCCTGCCTTTACCTTTTGCATCTTGTGGCTGGAGGACTTGCCAGTGAAGACTGAGGCAAAAAAGTCATTGAGTACCTCAGCTTTCTCCATATCCTGGGGAACCAGGTCTCCCGTTTCCTTCCAGAGAGGGACTACATTTTCCTAGTGTCCTTTGATCACTGATGTACCTATAGAAGCTTTTCTTGGACAGATTTAATTCTATCAAGGCTTTAGTCTTCCTAATCTGATCCCTGGCTGCTCAGACAGTTTCTCTGTATTCCTCCCAGGCTACCTATCCTTGCTTCCACTCTCTGTAGGCTAACTTTTTGTGTTTGAGCTTGTCCAGGAGCTCCTTGTTCATCCATGCAGGCCTTCTGGTGTTCTTACCTGGCTTCCTCTTTGTCAGGATTCATTGCTCCTGAGTGTGGAGCAGATGATCCTTGAATATTAACGAGCTTTCTTGGGCCCTTCTTCCCTCCAGGGCTTTATCCCATGCTACTCTGCCAAGCAGATCCTTGAAGAGGCCAAAGTTTGATCTCCTGAAGTCCAGGGTAGCAAGCTTGCTGTGTCTCCTCCTCACCACCTTTAGGATCTTGAACTCCAGTGCTTCCTGGTCACTGCAGCCCAGGCTGCTCTTGCGCCTCACACTCCCCACCAGCCCTCTCCTTCTTGGTGAGAACAAGGCCCAGCATAGCACCTCTCCTCGCTGTCTGCTCTGTCACCTGGAGAAGGAAGCTGCCATCAACATATTCCAGGAACCTCCTGGTTTGCTTATGCCTTGCTGTGTTGTCCCTCCAACAGATATCAGGTTGGCTGAAGTCCCCCATGAGGGCCAGGGCTTGTGAACATGACCCTGCTCCTGTCTGTCTGTAGAGGTCCTCATCCACTTGGTCTTACTGGTCATGCGGCCTGTAGCAGATCCCCACTATAAGGTCTCCTGTCCCTGCCCTCCCTTTAATCCTGGCCCATAAGCTCTTTGTCAGTATCTCATTCCACCCCAGGCAGAGCTCCATGCATTCCAGCTGGTCATTGACATAGAAGGCAACCCTTGCACTGCATCTCCACTGCCTGTTCTTCCTACAAACCTGTATCCTTCCATTCCAACGCTGCAGTCACAGGAACCATCCCACTATGCCAATATTCTCCACGCGATGTGTGTTTCCATAAAGGCAGTTAAGTTGGACCTCTGGTGAAGCTGGCTTGCTGGCTGGAATTCCGTTGTGCTGATCTCCAGGTGCTCTCCTGCTGACCTGTGACCCCCTCCAGGCTCTGGGCACATATTGCAGGCACTGGCATCAAACTGGTAGGAGTGGGATGGATCAAGGTTCCCTCCCCCAGCAACTCTAGTTTAAATCCCTCTTCACCAGCTTGGCAAGCCTATGACTGAGACTGCTCTTCCCCTTCTCTGACAGATGGATCCCATCAACCCCCAGTAGATCAAGTTTCTCAAAGCAAGTCCCACATCTAAGTAGCCAAACCCCTGGGGCTGTGGCACCAGTAATTCTGTACTAGTAATTATTTTCTGTTATATTTTTTTATAAAGAAAGAATCACAGAATCAACAAGGTTGGAAAGGACCTTGAAGATCATGTAGTCCAACCATTATCCTCGCACTGACAGTTCCCAACTAAAGAATTGTTAATGTTCACATTCTTCCTACACTTCAAGATGTTTATGCCTTTTGTTTTTTTCCCTTGAAGTAGAAAAGGCATGAAGATGCACTTCTATCTGTTTGGAGGGTAAGGTGGGGAACAAGGGAAATGCTGAGGCAGGGAGAATCCTTGTGCTGTCAGTCACCAGTGGTGAGATTTTTCCTTTTAAAAAAATCAGCGTTCTGTATATTGCTTGCAAGTGACAGTTTACAATATGCTTCTACATGGAGGATGACAATTGTGATCTTCCAGTTGATTTGTATTTATGTGATTTCTAATGAGGAAGACTGCTCCTTTGCTATAGAATCCTGTCTAGGAACTTCACCATAGAATGACAGGACAAATTATTGTTTAACACAGTGTGTGTCTTTAAGCTTTTTTTTTTTTTCTTATAGCTGATAGTGTTTTAATGTTTCACAGGGTTGTGATGGAAAATATTTTTAATGTAATATTTCATGGGCTCTTTAAAATGACTGTTTAGCATGCTGATAAGAATAAGGTGTCTAAATATTTCTTTCTGCGTGTTAATCAACTTTTACGTATTTAGTACTTACAGGAGCTTAACAAGTCCATATTCTTGGTCAGCTTACCATTTTCTGGGGTAGGCAACTAGTCATCTTAATGTCATGATGTTTCTTCACTATTAACAGAGAGGATTTTGCGGTTATTTTGCTGGTTGAATAGTAATGTTCTTGCTTATATACAGAAATGACAGTAAGTGTGGAGACCAGACACTTACAAAACATTTGACTGAAAACTTATTTGAGAGCAAATATCATTACTCTCTCATAAGCATACCTAGACTGAACAGCTTTCAGAACAGAATTTTTTTAGATGCACCTTTTATGATTTTAAGCAACTCCAAAATTTTTACTGTTAAATCTGGAACACAGTCTGGACTATCTAGATTACATTCCCTCTTGCTAGGTAAACACGTAGTTTACTTTCTACAAGTGTTAATGTGACTATATAATGTGGTTTGGTTTGGGGTTTTGTTTTTTTCTGTTTTTTTTCTCCTTTCTCCTAGGCTTACATAAAGGATAAGCAACAGCTGGGAAGACTGACTTACACAATAGAGGCCTACAAACTAAAGCAAAAACATTGAAATTTCTTTTGGTTTGCCACTTTTCAACTGTTGAAACTTAGACCAAAGTATATTAGAATTTAGCATCCTGTAATTAAACTTGAACTCTTTACCTCCATCATAACTGCTTATTGAAGATGACTGGAGATGCTCTATATTCTGGCCTAAGTGATACATTGCAAGTGAAATTGAATGAGCTTAGTATTTGAGTTTCTGGAGCAGTATCTTCAATACTTAAGAATTAGATTTAAATACAGTATTGTGGATACCCTCTAGATCTGCTGCAAAAGCTCCAGGAAAACCTTTTATTTTGTGATTTATGTGCTAGAAACACAGAAATAGTTTCTTTTTCCAAATAAATTTGATTCATATTTTTTAAGAGTAATTTACATATGGAGTTGCTCCTTCAGGAGTTCAGTTCCCATTTGCTTATTTCAGCAAATACTGGTTTGTGAAAAGTGTTGTGATACTACTGGCTGTACTACTTTGCAGAAGTCTTCCGAAAAAATGCCTTGGCAGCAATACTGAACCTTTCAGAAAATGTGGCTTTAGCAGTTTCATCCACAGTTTTTGGCTGCCTTCATCACTGCTTTAATTTGGTTTGGGTCAAAATCTTTTTCCTTTTAAAATACTGCATTAGGGTTTTTCTTGAGAGTTCTTTTTATCTGCTTTAAGTGGCTTTTGAAGCAGGGGGAAAACACATCACTTTCAAGGCAGTCATATCAACACATCAAAAATAGTAGAAAAGGAAAGTAGTCTAAGTGGTTTTCATCTATATAGCCCATATGGCTATCAAGATGCATTTCAAGTCAGTGATCTAATCTCTAGAAAGAAGTGTTTGTGCTATCCTATAGAAACTTGTACTTTATCAATATTGACAGAGCTTTCCAGCTACTTTTAATACAGAAATCTGACTGTTCTTAGAGTGGTAACTACAGTGACACACTTTATTTGGGGGATGGAATGAGTCCCCTCCTATATCAAAAAATTATAATGTTAGACATAGCAGGTCCTTTGGTATTACTAAGGCTGAAGCTCTTTACTATGGCAGCACTGCAGCCTTTCACTGAAGCTGTTGAGGTAGCGTTTTCCAGGGCCTCTGTGGCAGTATCTTCCTTTCATTTTTTCTCATGTTATTTAAAGATTGTTGATCTTGTGATCTTCACCTCAAAACCAAGATAATATTGTTGTTAGCAGGTTCATAAGGCTACTGCTGCCGATGAAATTAATCTTTCTCCTCTCTAGTCCTTTTTCTTGTTTTGTATTTATACTACTTAGTTGAAAAAAAGATAGTCCTTTAACCTATTGTGTAATATTTATTAAGTCCCCGTATGCATAGATTAATGTAAAACATTTGCACCTGGTCACCATGCTCCAATCAGAGCTAATAGTGTCATTAGGCAGGGGCAGCTAGTAGGGAGTTTGTGCAGGTCCTCAGGAAAAGTATATAATAACACAGGGGAAAAACATGGTGAAAAATAATCCTTTTTCATTATTAGAATCTAGTGCTCAGTGTACTCTCATTTGAGGCAGTGGGTGCAAATGCAGGTACACTCAAGATAAGCTAATAATTAACTGTTCCCTTGGTTTCACAACTGTAGCTTCCTCCTTATGTAGTTATATGAGCATTTAAAAGCAAAAGTCATTATCTCTGTCAGTATCTGGACAGTTTCAGATGACCTGAAATCCTAAAATCTTGGTCAGTTAGTTATTTGCTTAGCAAAAAAAAAAAATATATTCTCCATTCTAATTAACACACATCACACTTACTTGGTGAAATTCATTAGCATTCTCTGCAGTGACCCTTTATAAAGTAAAGATGATTCTTTTTGGCAGGGAGAGGAGACCTACATGGCTGTTTCTTGTCTGAGCTTGCAGTTTTCCACATGCATTGAAGTCAGATGCCTAAATTTGTCACAGAATCTACTTCTCACTTCTTACTTAAAATAAAAATGTGCATTTCAATGTGCCAGGCTTAATGCATACTGTCAAAGTACATGCAGAGGTTCAACAAATAAGGCCCTTCTCTGACACTGCATAGAAATGTTTAATGTTTAAATATTTAATGGATAGTAAAAAAGTTCTATTCCAGGAAAGGGTGGGAGGAAGTCACAAATTAAATCTTTTACTAGTACAGTAAGCCAGCCAAGCACTAAGGGGTTTTTTTTAACTTGAAGGGTAAAAAAAAAAAAAAA
>NW_020799095.1:69930042-69945562 GCF_003259725.1 Athene cunicularia
GGGGAGGGATGGTGTGGTGTGCAGGAAGGAAAAATTCATGTGGGTCTTGTGCCTGCAGGTGAAAACTCCCATGAGTTTTCAAGTGACTTTGCATTGCATTGGAATTGTTACACCACCATGCTGCTGCAATGAGTTTCCACAAGCCATGTCCCCATGGAATGTGGGGTTTCCTATTGCCCAGACATGGAAGAAACAGTCTTACTTGCCCTGCACAGAAACAGCTTCAGGGTCAGGTTGTAAATAGCCTAAATGTGCTACAGGCTGCCTGTAAAGTTAAGCTACCTGACAAGATGTAACAATCATTCTTCAGCTGACTGGATGAAGCATATATCATAGTTATATCTGGAGCGCAGTGTAAATGTGATGTCTTTTTTCAGCCTTGAGCCCTTATCTGCAGGAGAGCTGAGCATGCACACGATCAGTGTGATCAAGCAATGCCCCTTTATTACAACCAAGAAAGCCCTTTTATCATGTTCTCCCGCACACGTGAGTAACATGCAGTACAAGTCCTCAAGATTGGACAGTTAACTTAGCCCGCGCTTTAAACCTTCTTATGATTGGATAAAAAGTGCCACATCAGCCTTGCCAGGCACCTGCCTTGTGTAACTTCCTCTTCCATCCCAACCCCTTCTGGGGGTAGTTTGTCTCGTCGAGTTTCTCCCCCCTCATTCAGGGTCACATCCTTATCACATTCTTGCTCGGCTGAAGGCTCTTATCAGTCTTGTTCTCATGCAGGATTGCTCACATGGCCATTCTCTTGCAGAAAGTCCTCTAGAATCCCAACACTTAACAGATGCCAGTAAATGTTACTACAAAAATAAATATTAAGCTTTTCAAGATGTTTTTACTTCAGTGTTCTAGCAGTATTACAAATATTGTAATTCATTATACATTCATAATAATAATTCATATTTAGAACAAAGTATGATAAAGTGTATAACCAAATGACTGATTACTTATCTGATCCATGTCATCTTTACTGGAAGAGTTTCAATACTTTTTAAAGCTAGGCTGCTGAACAAAATCAACAATTACTGACCTAGATTTGAAAATATTTTTAATACTTACTGAGTGTTAGGTTATCTGATAAAAGGCTTGTCTCCACACACAAAAGAGCATAGAGGCCCAGTGCAAGACAGGGTAACCCTGATAAACCAAATGGAAAAAGGGATCTCCTGCCAGACTCCTCCAAGGGCTGTCACTGGAGGTTCATAAGCGGCATGGTCCTTACATGATGAAACTCATCAAGACATGTCAATGGAACAGTTGTATTAGTCATCTTTCAGACTGAGAGGTTCCTGCATAGAGGAGTAGGGAACTTGGGGGGGGATACAATGTTTTGGGATTGCACAGGATTTATGAAATATTTAGGTAAATGACAAAGGGTGGAGGAAAGAGAGGGCCTAAGGTGGGTTTGGGAGGGAAAAGCATAGGAAAAGAGGGATAAGGGAATGAGAAGCCCATTGATTGTAAACAGGCCACACACCACACCAGAATAATGTGTCCTGTATTTTAAAATTTTATTTCAATTATTTCCTTGAGTGAGGGAGCTATCTGTGTGCATGTTTTTGTCTGTAGGTTTGAGTGACAGCAATGGGAGTGGGACCATGGTCACAGGGGCTCATGCATCTGTGGTGGCAGCCATTGGAGTGAGTGAGGGTGTGCATGTCAGTGTTTGCTGTATTGAGCTGTCCTAGTTAGTGAGTAGGTTAAGTGTCTTGGGACATATGTATCAAAGCCGTTACAAGCCTGGACTGGACATATATGTGTAGACATGTAGACATAACTGTAGGAATCGTCTACCCAGAGGGACCAGGAGCTCCAGGCCAGCTACTGGAGAGATCATAAGGCGTAGGGATTGATAGACCTGTGCATGAGTGTGTCTGTATGAGACACCTGGAGACAAGAGACTCCACAGACTGGCTACTGGATAGGTAGCATCCAACGCCAGTTACTGGAGGGATCCATTGTGCCACTGTGGGTATGTTAGTGTATGTAAGGGGTAAACTCTGTATCAGCAGCTGGAGGGGTGCTGGGGGCCTCAGGGACTCATATCCAGGTGCCAACAGATGGGGCAGCTACCTGATAGACTTGGTGTCTAAGCCCAACTCTGGAGGGATCCAAACTGTGTGTGTGTATATATGTATCCACTAATGGACTTTTAGCCCGGTCATCCAGAGAAGGGAACAGATAAGATCCCTAGTGCATGACAGCTGAGTTTTTCTGCATGGTTGCCCATGTATATATGTTGTGTATATATGTTTGCATGTGCGCCCTTGCTATGTGTTGGACCGGAGGTCAAGGAGCTACAGCAGCCTTGCTTCTATGAGTTGTCAGATTTGACATCCACTAACTTCAAAAAATGAATTATTATTGTACATATTGAAGGTCTAGTTCTTTGCCCCATGCTAGGAAATGATGCACAGCTACAGGAGAAGTTGTGTCTCCGTTTCTCTGGAAGAAAACTCAATGTGAATGCTGAAAGGCTCAAACCTGGAAAATGTATTTAAAGGGAACTTGGTTCAAAATATGCTTTTTAAGTTCTATAAGTCTAGAGTCAGTATAAGTTTTTTGTGAACTTGTGTTATTTTCCAATTCTGGCATTATTTTTTGACAAACATGGAATCTTGTGACACTTTCAAAATTTGTGTTTTCATCTGCTTTAGACAACAGCTTCTCTCTCTCTGAAGTGATTCATTAATGCAGTATAGGGTCTTCTAGAAGCAATAGTAGTAGCAAGGCAATAGTAATGGAACTACAGAGAAAGCAATGGAGTATCCAGACTGGGAAAGGTAGTCAAATCCTAACCAAGTGCACAGCTGCTCTTGACTTTTATTGAGGGCATTTTCTATAAAGCGTACTGAATTTGTTTCTTGGGCTTTCTGACCTTGTATTTATGTACGTTTTCTCAGGTTTATTTTAAATGTGTGGATTTCTTCTAGTTGATTGTTTGTTCCTTTGACATTGGTGTTCTTACACTCTTATTTTTTATTAGTTTACAGCACTTTATATTTAGCTTTGCACCTTACAATACTTACTGCAGTGTGAAGAAAAAAAAAAACCAAAAAACAGACCTTAATGTGAACAAAAATGCTGATCAGTTGGACAAACAAAGAGGAAGCAGTAAAAAGTATTTATAGATAGGGATTACCCAAATTTACTGCCATGTATGTCTTTAGGGAAATAAAAGTTTGTTGGGAGAGTATGAGGTAAATATTAACAGCAAAACGAAGCACAGAAGTTTGAATTATAGGTTGTGCCCTCCAATTGAAAGAACAGCTGTCGGATCTATTGTTTAGATAGATTTGTGATTCAAAGTTGAGCTTTACAAGGAATATGGGCAGTTTAAAGAGGTTATCAGAAAGACAGCCTCCATGATCTGTAGAGTGTTGCATTTCTAAACACTTAATATGTAAAGTCATATAGGATTGTGTTCCAAAATATTAAGCCTTTCAGGAAAAAACTACCTTCATTAAGCTTTTAAAATTGCTTGAAAACTAATGCCAATACGTAGCAGCTTATATCGGACATCTTGCCATAAATCTCTGTGGAAGCAGGTTTACAGTAGTGGTAATCTTATTTGATTGATAAACTATTGATGTCTTCATCAGCACTTATTTTCTTATGGTTCCCATTAGATAAGGGGAGCCACAACTAGGTGTTTCCACAATTCAAATGCAAATAATAGAACATACAACTGTAGTTGGGTGCTATCAAAAAGCCTTAAATATATGGTATTTTCCTGTATATCCCATTCTGCTTGGTAGTTTCCCTCCCATTACAGTGATTTTTACTCTAAACTCTTCTTAGTAATTATCCACCTAAAACTGTGGAGCAAAACATGGCTGCTGAAGGGAGACATCATTCATTAAACTATGATTGTTAGAGGATAAAGGCAGGTATCAAAAAGGACATAAAATTAATTCATATCATGACTGTTTAGGCATCAAGAAATGTTATTGTTTCTACCTCTCAGTCAGTGGGGAGAGAGGAATGCTACTTTAAAAGACTATTTATAATTCTTAGGTTAATATACTACATTGCTTCAACTGGAAGACGTTAGATAAGAGTATAAATATATTTTTAAATACAGTATTAAAAAAGCACCACCAACAATAAAACATTGTTTCCTATTTTTGCTTTCAGGAGGATTATTTCCAAGAGTTCTCATCTGTATTACTCCACAAGGGGAGTAATACAGCTCCAGATAGCTGCAGAAAGATGAGAGACTCAAGTATATAGGTTGTTGACATATCTTACACTATTTTTCCAAATATTTCAGTCAATATTTGAAGGCACTTTAGAGTCTGGGATTTTTAATGTTTGAGTAGATTTCTCAACTGTAAAAAAAAGTCTTTATGCAAGGGTGTCCTTAAGCACTTTGGTTCCTTTAAAATTTATTGTTTAGGAAATTATTTTCTCTTATCCAGTCTACTTCTGTCATCTATCCTAAAATGACTGATGTCATTCTTCAGGATTAATCAATATATATCTTATACAGTTTTAAGGGATTACCTTTATGCCAGGCATGATGAAATATAACTTTTCCAAGTGCTCGTAGCTTTTTTTTCACTGTGCTACATGAAAAATAAGATGAAAAATAAGAAGAAATTTTAAATTGAGATACTCTTCATGCAGTAGAACAGGTCTGCAGTTCTGGCCTCTGTCCTTCACTGCTTAATCTTTTTATGAATAACCTTAGAAAAATGGTCAAATTTCTGATTCATAGATTCTGTAAAGGATTTTAGTCATCTGAAGGATGCCAAACTTTTGTTGGCATCTGAGTTTCGCAGTATTTGTGCTTTGAAATATATTATTTTCGCTGTGCCTTGGGATGTTGTGCTTATACCTATATTGGTAAATTAAACGTGTCTAAGACTATCTCATGAATACAGCTACACTGTGTCATCTAGTCTTAATGCCAGAATGTTAAACTCTTGGCCTTTAAAAATAAAATTGCTATGTCCAAATTGGCTTTTGGGAGTAGTTTCTGGACACTGCCAACTACTGAATCGTGCCCAGGAATAGTTTGGGAGAGCACTGGTTAGTCCAGGCCAAAAACTATGCCAGACAGGGCTGCTGTAACAATTAAAAGGACAGATAATTGAATTCCAATGTTGTGGAACGCTTCCTTGAATTTCTTAATTAAATCGTATAGGGCTAGCCAATGTAATAAGGTAGAAAGGTTTTTATTTCAGTAATAACGCTAAATTTCAACTTGTCAGTTAACTTAGATATTGGCACTTAGGGCCACAAACACACTTTGGTTTAAAAGCGAAAAAATGTAACGAATTTGCCTTAGACTGTAAAAAGCATAATTAATTGACACAGCCTTGAACAGTTCAACTCTTTTCTGTTGCAAGTTAACTAATGATTTTTAAAACCAGCACCTTTCATTTGTTATTTGTCTTTTAATTGTTTTCTGTCAATATTCTGTCTCACTGCCTTAGCTGCTGGATAAGATTGTTTCAAATGTCAAAGGGCTAGACTAAGAGTTGGAGAAAATTATCTCTAGACTCAAGATTAACCAGTGGAGATGGTATTGCAGATATAATCTTCCTGTTAATCAGCATCCTGTGTTTTGTGCAGGCTGTAGGCTTTTTGAGCATCTTCAGTAGGACCAGGAACTGAAATCTGAGCTTCTGGCTTTCAGCTGCCTACATAGACAACTTACATCCTCTCTAAACTGGTGATCAAACATGTTTCCCCACTTCTATACAAATTTCAAGTTTTCATGAACTTAACGTGAATAAGTCTTTAAATGTTCATCACTGTTTCTTGAACACCTAGTAGTTGCAATTAAAGCAAAAATTTTATAGCAAATAATCTAGATAAAGAGCTGTAACAAAAACTTTGCTATACTATGAGATCATAGAGAAGAGATGGTGTAACTCATATATTGGTAGTGTAGGTACTTTGTGGAAAACTGGAAAATATCCTTGCTGTGGGATTTTGCTGTCTTTTACCAGTTCATACCACAGAAGCTTGTCATCCCTTCTCTGCGTATTATACAGACATTGTTTTCTCTTTTTAAGGGGATAATATGAGATTATTCTGTTGAATTTTTCTGAATATTTGATATACCTTAGAGCCCCAGCATTTTCTGTGCAGAGTTTATAAACAAGAGTGGTCTAAAAGCAATGTGGGCTGATAAATGTGTGGCTTTCAGTTAGCTCTTCAGTGGATCATCAACTATGAGAAACAGAGTATTTTGAGGGAGGGAAGATTTATAATGCAATGAAAACCTCAGCCACCAATATTGTTTTCTAACAAAAGATTTCTGAAGTGATGAAAAACCACATGGGGAGAGAGCTCTTTAAGAAAAGTAGGAGAGAAAGGAAAGATTTGGGTATGGTTTTATGAATTATTTAAATATGCTGTAACAAGAGGCAGTCAATCACATCTCTAGTGTCAGCAGCAGCACTCCTTGATCTGGCTGAAAGCTAGCTGTGTAACATAAACAAAGCTTGAGCTGTTCCTCTTGACCAAAAGCAACTGTACAAGGGATAGTATTATGACCACCCGCACCCCCCACCCCCTTTGCACAGGCAAGGAGATTGGAAAAATGAGACCAACAGTGAGCTTGAAGGGAAAGGTGAGGCCTCTGCTTCTAATAGCAATCCTAATTGGTTTGTGAAACTGCACTTTTTTGACACTGCTTTGAGAAGCACAGAATCAGCCAGAAACAGGCTGCTGCAGAGCTCTCCTGTCTTTTGCACAAAGCAAAGTAACAAAAAAAAAAAAAAAAAGCCACACAAAAAAACCCAAAAAAAACCACAAAACCACCCCAAACAAAAACAAACCCAAAACCCAACACAACCAAAACACTCAGGCACTTAAATGTTATTTTGCATGTATCAAACCATGTATCTGCAATAGTTCTCTATAATAGACTTATGTATGTTCTTGTCATGTATCAGCACTTCCCTCATAGATGTCAATCTTTTTAAATTTACCCTGGATGCCTTGACCTCAGGATTCTTGCCTTCTGTATTCCAAATGCATAGGTAATACATAGAAATCACATAACCACAGCTAATCTCCTCCCCAGAGGCTGATAGAAAGGTGAGGGAAGGGAAGGCATTCTTGGATAACAAGCAGATCTGCCTGACACCCAAGATTCACAGCTTACTGCTACATGAAAGCTACATCAGGGGCTGGCTGGGCAAAGTATTCAAGGAAATATTCACAGCAAGGGTCTGGAGCAATAACTTTTTAACCTGTCCCCTCAAAGGAATTTCAGTGTTGCATTAACTACCTGTGGAGAGGTAGAGGGACAGCCCAGAGGATTACTTCAGGATTTCTGCATTTAAAATAATTTATATGCAACTTCAGGGGATAAATACCTACTCATTTTACAGGTGGTGTGGTTTTATTCATCAGAATTTAACTGTCATTAGCGTGCTTCAAATTCAAGAAGCAGGAAAGAGGTGACAAAGGAAATTGTATTTTGCAGCATTACGTATTGCAGCTTTAAAGTACATGTAGTACTAAAATAGAAAGTTGTTACATATCAGCAAGTATCACAGTTTATTACCGTATATCCTGTTTAAAATGTGTTGGCAGCTTCCTAGTCACACTTGTCAGCAAGATATTCAACACTTCATGTGAGGCCTTCATTTTATCTGAGTATAACATAATGATTTATGAAGTAATGGCATTCAGCATCACTGATCTTAGGATCACTTCAATAATTCTCTTTGTCATGGTAGGAAATTTGTTAACTTTATTAATATATTATCTTGCAGGTCCTTCCTGATGATCTTGCATTTTGTGTGAAGTAATTCATTAGAATTGCCCATTTTCATTTTTTTCCCCTCTGAGGTGTAATAGGTATAAACTATAAAATCATATTTTTAATGGTGAAGGTTGGTTAAATGAGAATTGTCTTTAAGGCTCTATTCATTAGTGTCTTATTAGCATACTGTTTTTTCAGGTATCTCTATTTCTTATTCCCGCAGCCAGTAGATGGGGATAGACTGAAAGCACAACAGTATAAATGATAGTCAAATTAAATCATCCTGTGTCAGAGGAACCAGTGATGATGTCTTGAATTATATAATGTGAAACCTTTCTGTATGGGAGTGTGACTTAATGGAAATGTGATATTTGAGAAACCAAATGTCTTTGATTTTTAATGGCTAGATTTATGATGATTCAGACTTATTCTGTAGTATAGGAAGGTGTGATTTTTTTTTTTTAATTTTTATTTTTTTCCTAGAGATGCTTTATCTAACAAACCTGTGTGAAATACATCAGATAAATTCTATAGACTGTCATCAACCAGAAATAACAGAAACCTTTCACATTTCATTTTTGAGTAATGAAGCCTAGTTAGGGTGTTTTATCAATAATGTAAATTTACAGGTGACCACTTGTTTCATTACAGATTGGGACTATGTTAAGGAATAGATGAAAACACCAAATAGTTTCCTGTATATGTCCATCCTGTTAAAATACATCAACTCTCCTTCAGCCTTTTGTTCTGGACATGTCCCCCATGGGATATGGACTGGGTGGGTGGGGAAGGGATAGGGAGTTTGAGACCTTTTGTACAGGATGGAGTTTGACTGAAACTGGGATAAAGTATTGAAATATTCGATTTAAGACTATGTGGGTAGATTATTGTAGATTGTGCTACTGTATCTGCAGCAGCTTCTGGCTCTGTTAAGAGGCAAGATCCACTGCTCTTTCTCAGTGGGCAGAGGGTAAACAGTGAATATGTCTTGCCAGGTACAACAGCTCTTGCAAAAGGGAGAGTATTTCATCCTTGAAGCCCCAAATAATTTTTCTTACATGCCAATCTTGTAATTTTTTCCCCTCTGCAGTAAGAAATGATATTGCAGGAAATTGTCCTTGCTGTGGAGGCCCAAACAAATAGTATGTTGAAAGGGTAAAGAAATGAAACAAAAAGGAAGTGTGACAGAAGAACATCTCTTAACTTAAAACATCTTGGCCTTTTCCTCATGTTACAATATGTGTCTGCAAGTACTACAAATCATGCTAAAAACAACGCAAGAAATGCCACCCAAAACCTGACAATAAAGAAACTTACTCTACAGTTGAAGAGACATGTGTGTTAAAGAATGGAAGCTATTCACAACACTCAGAAAATGTAGAAAAATTATTAAAAAACATTCTCACTTTCTCTTTGCTTTTTTTAAGAGTTCTTCCATGATATATGCATCTATGTCATTAATTTCTCCTTGCAGCGGAGAAATTGTGTTACTTTATTTACCTGTAACAACTTTCTGCAACGTTAGGAGAGCAAACTGCATTTTTCAAGATAATTATTCCTGTATTCTATACAACCCAGTGGGAGTATATTCCTAGAGGCATTACTGAATGCTTGTAACTTGGGGCATCGGGGGGAATGTGGAGAAAAGGCACACTGTCTGTTACCAGAGCCTGAAGAGAATGCAGGAAGCCTGCCTTTGAGAAGCCTTACTACAGTTACCAGCCCATACATTTAATTGCCAACTCAACAGCAGGAGGAGGGGGCTGCAAAGCCAGGAATTGGCTTTTTCAATAACTATACCTTCCTAGAACAGCTGGTTGCTGTCTCATTTGATGTGGATAAAGGAGACAGTCTGCAGCCCTAGCAGCTTTTTTACTTTTTTCTTTTTTTAAACAAAAAGAAGGAATCTAAATACAGTACAGTCTGCAAGTTGTAAGATTTGTCATGTATGTCAATCCAGCTTCTATTCAGACCATGGTTGCCAATCAGGAGATATCTGCATACAAATGGTTCAACATGTTAAGCTATGAAGACAGAAGGAATTGAATTGGCCTAGCATGACTGAAACACATACCTAGGACAGAATCATGTCCTTAGCCAGGTTAGAGTCTCTTGTAATGTCTTTCAGGGAGTTATCTTAGCCCTCAAGACAGGAGTAAAAAAATCTTCCTTAGGACAATATTAGCATGAAGTCTGCATGTAAAGAAATATATTCTATTGTGTCCAGTAAATGTGCAATCTGCCTTCCTGAAATTCTGTATCTTAAATAATCTGAAAGGTATATTTCCATGTATAAAAAAGAGTGATACTTATGTTGCCATTCTGTATAGTTATCATAAAATCAGAGAATCATCTAGATTGGAAAAGACCTTGTAGATCATCCAGTCCAACCATTAACCTCACACTGACAGTTCCCAACTATACCAGATCCCTCAGCGCTATGTCGACCCGACTCTTAAACACCTCCAGGGATGGGGACTCCACCACGTCCCTGGGCAGCACATTCCAATGCCTAACAACCCTTTCTGAAGGAAATGCTTCCTAATATCTAGTCTAAACCTTCCCTGGCACAATTTTGAGGCCATTACCTCTTGTCCTATCACTTGTTACTTGGTTAGAGAGACTCACTCCCAGCTCTCTACAACCTCCTTTCGCATAGCTGTAGAGGGCGATGAGGTCTCCCCTCAGCCTCCTCTTCTCCAGACTAAACACCCCCAGTTCCCTCAGCAGCTCCCCGTACGACCTGTGCTCCAGACCCTGCACCAGCTCCGTTGCCCTTCTCTGGACACGCTCGAGTCATTCAATGTCCTTTTTGGAGTGAGGGGCCCAAAACTGAACACAGGAATCGAGGGGCAGCCTCACCAGTGCCGAGTACAGGGGTCAGATCCCTTCCCTGTCCCTGCTGGCCACACTATTGCTGACACAAGCCAGGATGCCATTGGCCTTCTTGGCCCCCTGGGCACACTGCTGGCTCCTGTTCAGCCGGCTGTCAATCAACACCCCCAGGTCCCTCTCTGACTGGCAGCTCTCCAGCCACTCCTCCCCAAGCCTGTAGCGCTGCTGGGGGTTGTTGTGGCCCAAGGGCAGCCCCCGGCATTTGGCCTTATGGAAACTCCTCCAGTTGGCCTCAGCCCATGGCTCCAGTCTGTCCAGGTCTCTCTGCAGAGCCTCCCTACCCTCGAGCACATCAACACTCCCTCCCACAGGAGAATGCTGTGGGAAACAGTGTCAAAGGCCTTACTAAAGTCAAGGCAGACAACACCCACAGCCTTTCCCTCATCCAATAAGCAGGTCACTCTGTCATAGAAGGAGATCAGGTTTGTCAAGCAGGACCTGCCTTTCAGAAACCCATGCTGACTGGGCCTGAGCATCTGGTTGTCCCTCATGTGTTGCATGATGGTGTTTAGGATGAGCTGCTCCTTCAGCTTCCTAGGCACTGTAGTCAAACTGACAGGCCTGTAATTTCCCAGATCATCCTTCTGATCCTTCTTATATATGGGTGTCACAGTGGGCAATTTCCAATCAGTCGGGACCTCCCCAGTCAGCCAGGACTGCTGGTAAATGATGGAAAGTGTCTTGGCGAGCACCCCAGCCAGCTCCTTCAGCACCCTCGGGTGTATCCCATCCGGTCCCATAGACTTGTGTGTGTCTGTGTGATGCAGCAGGTCACTGACTGTCTACTCCTGGATGGTGGGGGGGTTGTTCTGCCAGTCTCTGTCTTCTGGCTGAGGAGGCTGGATTCCCTCAGTACAACTGGTCTTGTTATTAAAAGACTGAGGCAAAGAAGGCATTAAGTACCTCAGCCTTCTCCTAATCCTTGACACCGTGTTTCCTCCTGTGTCTAGCAGTGGATGGAGACTCTCCGTGGTCTTTCTTTTGCTGTTGACATAGTTATAGAACCATTTATTATCTTTGACTGCTGAAGCCAGATTAATTTCCAGCTGGGCTTTAGACCTCCCGATTTCCGGCCTGCATGGCCTCACAGCCTCTCTGTAATCACTGTGTGTGGCTAGCCCCTTCTTCCAAAGGCCATAAACTTTTCTCCCTGAGTTGCAGCCAAAGCTCCCTGTTCAGCCAGGGTGGTCTTCTCTGGTGTCATCTTCTCTTACAGCACCTGGGGACCGCCTGCTCCTGAGCCATTAACACTTCCTTCTTAAAGAGCGCCCAGCCTTCCTGGGCTCCTATGCCCTTCAGGACCATCTCCCAAGGGATCCTTTCAAGCAGGTGCCTAAACAAGACAAAGTCAGCCCTTCTGAAGTCCAGGATATCAGTCCTGCTTAGCCCTCTCCTGGTCTCTCTACGAACAGAGAACTCTATTATTTAATGATCGCTGTGCCCTAGTCGGCCTCCAACTTCCACATCATTTACTAATCCTCTGTTCACAAAGAGGAGATCCAGCAGGGCACCTTCTCTAGTTGGTTCTCTCACCAGCTTCATCAGGAAGTTTTCTCCCACACATTCCAGGTTAGTAGCAGTACTGAGAATTTTATCCATATGAGATTCATATGAGTAATTGGTTCTAATTCTGCAGTATTTCAAAGCAGGAAGACCAGCAGCAACTGGAGTTCACAGAACCTATGAATATGGCGAGTTTTTTCCTCAGTCTCCCTCTGCTTCCTATGTCTCCTACTTTCTGTGAATAACAGTCTAGTAATTGCATAACTAATAATGTCTTTAATTGGAATAGTTTATTGGAAATTTTATGAACAGCTTCATGTGAAGTGAATCTTATTTCAGTAGATTTTTAGTGGCATACAGTGAAAACATAGCTGAACTTCCTGTGTGAATAGTCCATCTGAAAGTTCTAACTGGGACAGCAAAATAATAAAAATTCCAAGGTTTACTTCCCACACACATTCAAATTTCTAGTTTGTGTTCCTTGCACATTCAGATTCTACAGCATGCTTAACAAAAATCTTAGTGTTATGTTGGTGTTTTGGCCAGCTTCTGATGTCTTCAGATCTACTGAAGATGATTCAGACCTTTTATGTTATTTTCATTGAATTATGCTTGGAAGTAAACTAATTTTGTTTCAAATAAATCTAATAATTTTGATTTGTGTAAGTCAAGTAAGTACAGAAAAGCAAAAATCAGTGTCAAAGCATTTGGTGGTACCAGTCTGATAAGTTGATCCAAATAGATTTAAATAAATTGAAGAAATTAATAGGAAAATAAAATATGCCAGCTGGCACTTTAGACAAACACTGAGGTCTCTGAGGTACAAAGGCAGTCATATACTTTATTTTAAACCATCAAGGAAGAGGTTCACACATCTGTCTCCTGCGAACAACTTATAAAAGTCCTGAAATAATTAACTAACTGGAGTAAACAGTAGTAGTTTTGTAAAATTGCACATAATCACTGACTTTATAAATGTTGGGCAACTATTGATTTTATGGAGGGGCTTTTACATCTTTAAACTGAATGTAGGTGTAAACTTACCACAACAAAAGGGGAGGAGGAGAAACTAAAGGGAGTAAAATATTAAGTCACATAAAGTACTAAAATACCTGAATACTGATTACTTTTCCTGTTATGATGTGGCTGTCCTGGACAAGCAACAAAGTTGCTTCTGCATTATACACACCCCTCCCCTACCCCCGTTCACAGCATGGTTGAATTTGACTCTAGATTTGATACTTGTTCTTCACATCTTGTTTTTAATGTAGACTTTTCAGGAAGGTACCTAATTTGCCTGATGCTCACCGGTGTTCTAGATCTTCCTTTGGTAACATTGTTTTTATGGAAATCTTCTGAAAAACAGATATGAGAACAGTTATTTGCTAGCTATGATGTGTCAGGCAGAATCCTGAGAATGTTTATTGCCTTAAAAAGGGGAGAGGAAAGAAAAATCAAAACCCAAAAGTATTAATTAGTATAATGGGAATAGGGAGAGTTATGCTGCTATGCTTAAACACTGATTTTCTTAGTGGGTGGTCTCTCTGCATTTAGCCAGTCTCATGTATGTAAAACTTTATTGTTCCAATTCAGGTCATTTTTCCTGAAGGTCTTTATATCAAGAACTTTATTTGAAAAATAACTAAGTGATGATATGGAAGGTGTGTGTGTGTCATATCTTTGGTCTTATTTATCAGCAGGGAAGTTGTTCTACATACAGGAAGTATTGTTCAGTGTAGGTGGCTGATCTACTGCAGTAATTTGGGAATAACATAGTGTGGATCATTATGACACAGGTCAGCATTTTCCTAAAATTATTTCCTTTTGTTGCTGCTTGTCATGAGTTTTTTGACTTATGTAGCTGGTCCAGCCTGTAGTTGGGATCTCATTGTACCCCACTCATGTGAGAGTCCATGGGTTATACAACTTTCTTCTTGTTTTCTAGGATCTTGAACTTTAGAGAAATCTCCAGGCATCTTGGGGGGCTGCCTTCGCAAATCCACTTCAGATTTTTCTTTATCAGATTACTAGACATCTGTTACAACGCAGAAGCAATGCCACAGCCATGCTCAGATAGCCATTATGGACACAAGCAGTGTCTAAAATAAAAATTATGGGATGTTTCATGCATTTGGAATGAGTTTTAGAAATGTTCAGATGCTCTTTTCACCAGGAAAAGTGATGCCTGTTATACCTCTTATCACTCCAATCACTGATGGAAAGGAACATGCTCCAGACAGCACACTCACCTCATTTTGACGCTGCAGCTTTCAGCTTCTAAAGTTTAAGATTTAGTCCCTGAAAATAAATTGTTATTGGTGTCCAATAGGAAAACAATTCTTGAGTCATTTAATTGAAAAATGTGTGGTGCAGTATTTTGAGTATGTCATATATTTGTAATTAAATTATAGATTTCTTCATAGAAAACTTGAAAAAATATTTACCACAAAATGCATTTTTACACTATCACAAGCACACTACAGCAGATTTCTGTGACTTGGTTATGTAATGCATGAACAGTGCCCTCTTTACCAACTAACATAGTGAAATTAAAGTATTTGACAATCGACTGTTCTTTCTAGTACAAGTCTTATGTAATGCTCTGTGACAGACGTAATTTTCCTTTGAAGTATTTATATTGCAATAAAAGTATATGAAAATGAGTTCTAGCCCTTCATTTCAGGTAAGTAGTGACCAAAATTTCACTTACTGTGTTCATTTGAATAGCTTTAAGCCCCCTGGTTACTCTTATAAGTTGCTAGTTATTTTATTTATTAAACATAAGAATTTAGGGTTTTGCCTATTTTATATTCATAGTTTATCAAATATTCTGTGTCCTGAGATGAAGGTAAATTTATGAAGTAATTAGGCATTATAGCAAGAAAAGATACTTGATTATGCAAACTGGAAATAATGGTTCTCAAGTAGATAAGAACCAGGTCCCTACTTCATATTAGTCTAATAAATACTACTTAATCTATAATCTCAGAGAAAGAAAAGGAAGAGAGGAAAAATAATGCTCATTGCATACTGAAGGAAACATTTATCTTCATAATTTGTGGTAGGATTTTCTTAACTTTTGAAATTCCTAGCTTACCTTTCCAGCTCATAAGTTCAATTATATTCCAAAGTTGTCATGTTCAGTGAAGAGAGGGAAAATGGAGTCCTGTTGATCTCAGTAATAAAGAAAAAACATGCTAGTATAAAAGGGAAAAGATTAAAGATTAAAAAGTTCCTGCCCAGTGGTCATTGATTTCATCTGATGCATAGTGAGTTCATTTGGCCATGCATGAAGCTTGAAGATAATTCGTTTGATGTATAGTCAAGACATAACAAGAAGTGAGTGAAATAGATTTAAAAAAAAAAAAAAAAAAAAAAAAAAAA